>NW_019272035.1:2287802-2293270 GCF_002738345.1 Cucurbita maxima | reverse complement strand
GGGAGAGGGGGAGAGGGGGAGAGAGGGAGAGAGGGGGAGAGAGGGGGAGAGAGAGGGGGAGAGAGAGAGAGGGAGAGAGAATCTTTTTGGATTGATAGATTTGACAGAGAAAAGAAAAAAAAGGCCTTAAAAGCAAAGCAAAGACATCACCTGAAAACGCCATTAACGCACACAAACACAAATTCAGTGAATTCTATGTACTCTCACATTTTTCACCCATCAAATATCTCCACAACAATCAATCCTCTTCTCTCTCATCGATGGCCCCGTTGGTCCAAACCAATTTCCATCCCCATCAAATCCGTAAATCAACCAAACAAAATCCCTCCATCTCTCTCTCTCTCCCCCCTAAATCAACCAAGTTCCCTCAATTCCCCCTCTGTTTTTGGTTTTCTTCTAGGTTAACTTCTTCTTCAATCCCTCCATTCTCTTCTCTTCCTCCCATCCTTTCCATTTTCTCTCTTCCAATCGGATCAACAAACCTCCAAAACCCGACCCGCGTGCTTTCTTCCACACCCCGATGATCCGAATCAATCATCCCCCTCTCTTGCAGGATTACGCCGAGCTGCAGAATGTAATATGTTCTTCTATGGATTTTTTTCCCCCTGTTTTGATCTCTTCCATTCATATGTTTCATCTTTACGACTTCTTGTTCTTCGATTATTGTTGTTTTTTCCTTGTTGATTTGCTGCTGAATTTGGTCTGAGATTATAGGAATTGTTTGTCTCTGGTTTTAGAAACGATGAAGATCTCAACAGGATAGAGCGCAAGAGGCTTTGAGATTTTATTTGGTTGCTGAGAAAATTGTGAATTACTGAAATATTGCTTTTGATGTTTGTGTTAATTTTTGGTGTCTTTGAATGCTAAAACAACCTTAGACTTGGACAAATTTTTATGTATCCTGGCCCGGCCACCTCAACTAATGCATATATTCTCGACCAAGAAGTTAAACATTCGAACCATTCCACGTGTTTTGTTTTGTGTTTAGTGTTCATTCATGGTGTCTTCTTGAGATAATTTGCCTTCTGTGATTGCCTACAAGTTGTAAGTTCACACGACTTTGTGATCACGTGTTCGTATCGTTGTGGCGAAGTTACATGGGAATAATAAACATGTTATAGGGTTAGTTTTTTGATCTCGTCGAGTGAAATTAGTCGAAATACGAGGAACTATGAATGTTTCAAACTACGGTTCATAAGTTGTAAATTCAAATTTAGACTAGGCGTCTCTAGCGGGGCCTAGTCTAAATTGGTCGAGGTACGAGTTATAGGGTTAGTTTTTTTATCTCGTCGCGCGAGATTAGTCAAGGTACGAGTAAAACTATGAATGTTTCAAACTACCATCTAACTTCAAATTTAGACTAGGCCTCTTAGCGGGCCTAGTCTAAATTAGTCGAGGTACGAGTTATAGGGTTGGTTAGTTTTTTAATCTCGTCAAGTGAGATTAGTCGAGGTAGGAGTAAGTATGAATGTTTCAATCTACCGTCTATAAGTTATAACTTCAAATTTAGACTAGGCCTCTCCAGCGAGGCCTAGTCTAAATTAGTCAAGGTACGAGTTATAGGGTTACTTTTTTGATCTCGTCGAGTGAGATTAGTCGAGGTACGATTAACGACAAATGTTTCAATCTACCATGGATAAGTTATAACTTCAAATTTAGACTAGGCCTCTCTAGCGGGGCCTAGTCTAAATGGTTCGAGGTACGAGTTATAGGGTTACTTTTTTGATCTCGCCGAGTGAGACTAGTCGAGGTACGAATAACTACAAATGTTTCAATCTACCATGTATAAGTTATAACTTCAAATTTAGACTAGGCCTCTCTAGCGGGGCCTAGTCTAAATGGTTCGAGGTACGAGTCATAGGGTTACTTTTTTCATCTCACTTGAGACCTCTCTAGCGGGGCCTAGTCTAAATTAGTCGAGGTACGAGTTATAGGGTTACTTTTTTTGATCTCGTCGAGTGAGATTAGTCGAGGTACAAGTAACTACAAATGTTTCAATCTACCGTCAATAAGTTATAACTTCAAATTTAGACTAGGCCTCTCTAGCGGGGCGCTCGGGCACTTAGCATAACTCGGAGAAACTTCATAGAGAACTTGACCAATTGAATCATTTTCATTTCAGGAAACAGAAGCCATGAAGGAGAAACTGTTGATCTTGAAGCAGAAAAAGTCGACCCTTTTGGCTGAAGTTCGGTATAGTTTAGAACCATTCTTCTCCTTTAATGTTGTGAATCTCTGTGAGGAATCTGTTAATGTTGTGAATTGAGCCATGTTTATTTCCATTCTCCTTTAGCTTTTTGAGGCATAAATATGAACTCTTGAAGAACCACCCTGAAACTCAACCAAAGGTTGGTTTCAAGCTGCCACAGAACCTTAAAATCCGACCTCCCGTCTCAAAGAAAGAAAATCGTTCTCGAAAAAGAGAAGCTCGTAACTTAAACCAAAGGGGAGGAATCTCTGATGGGATGGAAGCCACCACTCGAAAAGCTCGGTCGGTTTGCAACGTAAACCAGAAGTCAAGGATGTGCAGCAAGAAGGAAATGAGTATACTCCATTATTTTCCTATTATTAGCCAGAAAGAGAGAGTATACCGAGCACATGAAGTTGCTACCAATACGAACATGACCCCGGTGTTCGATCTCAACCAGATCTCGGTACCTATGATGACTCCAAATTTTGCTTCTTATAGTTAAATACATTTGCTATCAGTTCTTTAACATATGTTTCTTGCTTCAGAGGGAGGAAGAAGAATTGCAGGTGGGTTTCGAACCAATAAGAACGGAGGACGAGAACGACGAGCTGAAGAATATCTGTTCGAGAAGCGAAGTCGATGCGAAGAACAGTGACTTGATGGTGTCGTCGATGTGTAGGAATGTGGGCAATGGATCAAACAGAGCAGGAAAAAGGAAGATCTCATGGCAAGACCGAGTGGCATTAAGAGCTTGAAATTCTCTCTTCATTTGCCTGAGGGAAATTAACTGGGCTTCCTTGAAATTCCATTGTTATTATTATTTTATATAGTTCTAACTCAGGCTCGAGAAAATTATGACCCTACAACGTTTGTCGATAAGGTTCTTAGGAATGACTTTCTAAGTGCTTAAAAAGAGTTTTTAGTATTAGAAAGAACTTTTGAAGCACGTGGAAAGTCATTCCGAATGTACCTCATTTTTTAAGGATATCTAACGTCGCAAGTTTGGGTTATCATCGTGATAGAAAACTGTGATCTTAACGATGTCTAAATTACGATTTTTTTCATGTTAGGAACTCGGAAGGTTGATAGCGGTGGGTAGGTTTACATCTTTATTTATGAAACAATTTCAAAGAACCAAGACATCTCGGATGAATTTCATATATTCTTGTATGGTAACAAAATATGGGTAGATGATAATTTAGAGTTATACGGTGTTTCTTTAATATATTTTAAGGTTTTTATTTACGTTTAGGTTAGGGGGCTCAACGTCTTCATTGACACACTGCTTGATGTCTAGCTCTGATACCATTGTTCACTGGCATACTGTTTGATCTGATACCATTTGTAACAGTCCAAGTTCATCGTTAGCATATATTATTTGCTTTTGCTCATTAGGTATCACGGTCAACCTCACGATTTTAAAAGACATTGGTGTGTTAGCAAGGATGTTGGGCCCGAGGGTAGCGAGGATGTTGGGCCCGAGGGGAATGAAACATGATGAACACAAGAATTCTTTTTGGATCTTGCAAATATCTACAAACAAGACTAATTTATCGAATTAGTTGTTAAGAACACACAACTCACATACTTGATCAACCTAGTAGACGAAGAACACTAGGGTTTTTGTAGGATTCCTTGTAAATATTTACAAATAATGCTAGTTTATCTTATTGTATTTTCTCTCTCTTGTTCTTCGTGTTTTTCATATAAATATATAGTCATTATTGATTCCAACCAATGCTTGGTTAGAAAATAGTTATTCCAATGAATCGATTAAACTTCAAACCTAGCAAGATATGAAAAAAAAAATTGTCATAGGTTTGAGAAACACAAGCTCCTTAAGAGCCAAACATAGGGAAGTGTGTCATCGAAGACGTTAGCCCTAATGGGGTATGGATTATGAGATTTCACACTGGGTGGAGACAGAAACAAAACATTACTTATAAGACGCATTTTAAAATCATGAGGCTGATGGTGATACGTAATGAGTTAAAGCATACAATATCTAATATGGAATCAACTTAAAGGAAAATATGGAACGGATTACCTTGATGATCAAAATTAAGAGTAAAGAAAACTCGTTTCTAAACTCATGATTCGAATCACTCCACAAGAGGTTTGATCAATACCACTTGAATAACTCTATCATGCAAGTTTAATACAAGAATTTACAGACAAAATCTTAGCTCTGAACAGAGCTAAAAAAACAAATTCTATTCATTTTAATTCCAAAATGTGATGTCTACTAAAAAAAGAGTTTTTAAACCTTTAACCTATGCTACACATGACTCCCAAATTAAATTGGCCAGTAAATGAGAAATACTCATGATCTCCGTGTTAAAATGGCTAGATAATGTGGAATATGGTAACGTTACAATATAATAACCTTAACTCGTATATTAAAAACGGCTTATATGACAAAAAAAAAAAATTAAATTATAATTAAATAGTGCAATGAATGAAATGTGTTTATTAATCATCTTTGAACTAGTTCCATAAACTTAGCTGAGTTCATTAAATGCAATTTATAGTCCATTTAATGCCTTTTTTTTCTTGAAGTTCAACTTTGCCCAACATATAAGGGAGGTCTCCTACACCTTCTAAAATTTCCTTTGATGAGCTCACCTATAAGTGTACAATGTTCGTTGTAGTTTCTTAGCTCTCGTCCTTATAATTGGATCTTAAGGTATGAAAATTCTTTGGTCGTGGTTCATACCAATATCTGCTAGTAGTGGATTTGAACTATTATATGATCAAAGTTGTGAATGAGAAATATAACAAAGAAGAATCACTACAGAATCTTAGTAAACATTGGGACTTTAATTCTCTCAAATTTTCAAGTTTTGATTTTGATCGAGATCTTAAACGAGAAATTGAGAGTAACAATTTCACCACGTTCATGCTTCCATCGAGTATATTTAACACCGGTAAATCGTCGTTTGATACCAAATAAACCGAAGAAATAAGAATCAAGTTAAAAAAAATAATTAAAAAAAAAAAAACCTTAAATCCAACGAAAAACTAATTTGGATTCGATTGAGCTAAAGATTTTTTTGAAAATGGACCCATTTTCATAAATGGAAACTAAAAGAATCCACTTTTTTGGATTTTATTTCCAATATAATGAAAGGGCTCCAAACTTGGACTTCCATTCCCTTGTTCTTCCCTTCTCTTCTAGGAATTTTTTCTTCTTCCTTTCAAATTTTTCTTGTAGATCTTGTTTTTTTTTCGCCCCATCCTTCTTTAGTTTTTTTTTTTTTTTTTTTTTTTTTTTTTA
>NW_019272035.1:2267107-2287464 GCF_002738345.1 Cucurbita maxima | reverse complement strand
TTTTTTTTTTTTTTTTTTTTTTTTTTTTTTTTTTTTATTTAGATTTCCGAAGAAGGCATCGTTTACAGGTTCGTTTCTTCTCTCCCTCGTTTTTTTTTTTCTTTCCCGATTGATGCATTTCCTGTTTTTCCACGTTTGGATTGGAGTTGTTACGATCTACGTTAAATCTCGTTTGATCCATGCCCTAGATTGAAATTGTAATTGCACATCATGATAGGTTTTCTCGATCGTGGATTTTTTCTTTTATATATTTGTTTTCGAAATTTTGTTTCTGGATGATTTCCTCCTCGATTTGATAATTAGTTTGCGCGGTCGGTGGAATCGACATGATTTGAGATTCGTATGTTTAGTTTCTTATTAAATGATGATTTGGTTAGAGTTATTGAAATATCAAAAGTTTTTCTTTATTATTTCTGTTGGTTTGATCCATTTCCCCCCATTTTGTCATTTTCATCGTTGATTACTTTGTTATGTTCATGTCGAAGGAAATCACTATGATTTCGGACAATTTATTTGGTTGCACAGCGATTTTGTGGTTGGAAGTTCGGCATCTTAGGATCTTGCAGCGAGAATAATTTGGGCGAATCTTAGAAAATCACAATTAAGCTCTTTCCTTGTCGGAGTTTCTTCTCAATGTAAGCACAGCCCTCATATCTTTATACCCGCTTCATCCACATTTGCCCTATCGCCGTTGTGCTGGCGTGCCCTATCATTAGGATTTTCGTTGTGGAGTCGAGAACAAGAGAGGTTGCTTTTCCCAAGTTACATACTTTCAATCCTCTGGGAGAAAGTATGTTATCATTTCACATAACTCAAAGATTTCAAGATAAACCCAATATGGGAATGGTTTCATTAGGATTGCAGGGTTAGGAACAAGAGAGGTTGCTTCGCACAAGTTACACACTTTCTATCCTCAGGAAGAAAAGCCTGTAACATCATTGTTTGGGGAGAAGATCGGGGTGGTTGGAATGTTACATTTTCCTTTTGGTCTTTAGGTTGTTTGTTGGTCTGTTAAATTGAAAGTTTCTTGTTTCCTATAAAACTGAAAGTTATTCCCTTGGAATAATATTGTACTTCATGGTCTTTTGTTATTGTGATTTAGAGAATTGATTGAATCAAATAGTGATCTGTTGGATGGCTACAGTTAACCTCTGGAGTCATCAATTATTCTGGAATCCTTTGTGATTGTAGGTTGTGATTAGAACCATGCAATGTCATCTGAAGGGAGTTTCATTGAGTTATTAAAATGAATGTATTTATTTGCAGGGTGTTTGAAATGGATCAAGATGTTAGAGCAGTTGCTGATATTCACTAGGGGGGGTTTGATCCTATGGACTTGTAAGGAGCTTGGAAATGCACTTAGAGGGTCTCCTATTGAGACTTTAATCAGATCCTGTCTTTTAGAGGAACTGTCAGGTGCAGCATCTTACAATTATGATGCCCCAGGTGCTGCCTACACCCTCAAGTGGACCTTCCACAATGAGCTTGGCCTTGTATTTGTTGCAGTGTATCAACGGATTCTTCATTTATTGTATGTGGATGACTTGCTTTCGATGGTGAAGCAGGGATTTTCTGAGATATATGATCCAAAGCAGATGGTCTATGATGATTTTGATGAAACCTTTAGGCAACTTAGAATGGAGGCTGAGGCTCGTGCTAATGAGTTGAAAAATTCAAAAGCAGGTGGGAAGGCCATTGAACAATGCCAGGAAGCAAGGGCAGTATCAAAAAACTGGATTTGGAGAAAACAAGAAAAGCAATAGTGGTTTGGCAGATGGAGGAGATGCTGAGCATACAAAGGGACGTAAGTTGGAGAATGGTTACTTCAATGGCAATCATGTTATAGAATCTAAACTGACAGCTGTCGTTAATGGAAAAGACAATGCAAGTTCCAATGTTGGGGCTTTTGATGTAAATAAACTTCAGAAGCTTAGGTCTAAAGGTGGGAAGAAAACTGATACTATTGCTAACAAGGGCTCCAAGGAAGAGTCAAAGAAAAAGGTAACAAAAAAGAATAGAGTTTGGGATGATAAACCTACTGAGGCAAAATTAGACTTCACAGATGCTGTGGGTGAGGAAGGGGACAACAACATCGAGGTTTTGGCAGCCGATCAGGGCCAAAGTATGATGGACAAAGAAGAGGTTTTTAGTAGTGACAGTGAGGAAGAAGAAGAAGATGAGGAAGGTGACAACGGTAGTAAGCCTGATGCAAAGAAGAAAGGGTGATTTTCATCGATGTTCCAGAGGTAAACTTCTTGCTGCATTCATGACCTCATCTTTCTTGACCAGTTTACTAACAATTTTAAAAAAGTTATGGATTATGGTTAACTTACGCTCTTTAGTTCCTTGAGCTTTATTTTATGCACTAGGTCGATTATATTATCGAACTTTCAAATTCTCTGATACATCAATTTGACATTTTTCATCGACCATTTTGGTTTCCACTTTCTTTTCCCCCATATTTATTTCTTAACTGTTGTTACGTTTTTCTCGATGAAAGTTTTTGTTTCATGAAAAAAAAAATGGTGCTATTTTCTTCTCCTTTTTTCTTCAGTGTGAAATTATCGAGTTTATGTTACATTTGTTATCTGGGCATTTTATATGTTTTAGCTGGATGGTTGCATTGGGTTTTGTAGTTGAGTTCAAAACTTGTGACATACATTTTGAGGGCACTAACAGGCCTAATACTGTCATTTAGTAACATAATTGAGTTATATATTGTATAGAAACTCTTTTGGAATTTTGATATTAAGATTAACCTATGTGTATGTGTTATCTTATATAGTTTTAGAGATGAAAGTGGGGTCTGGGGAGTGTATCTTAAAATTATAACTAGAAATTCCATGTTGTTCTTTGTGACATAGACTTATTTTGTGATTACTTTGATATGTAACTTTAATGTGTGATTATCAATCTAATATTTATTTTTATTTTTGGTACTTTCGTGTTTCCAGTATCTCAGGCAAGGCAAGTTTGGATAAGTCAGACCTGGAACCAGCTCTGAAAGCTCTCAAGGACAGGCTCATGACAAAGAATGTGGTATGTTTTCATGACATATTTATCTTATCATCTCTTGTTCGTAACTTTGGCTGCAAATTAACAAAATATATCCTGGTTGGATTTTAGGCTGAGGAGATAGCTGAGAAACTTTGTGAATCAGTAGCTGCTAGTCTCGAGGGAAAAAAGCTAGCTTCTTTCACGAGGATTTCTTCAACGATGCAGGTACATCTTCGAATAGCCACTTGTCCAGTGTTTATTCTGTAACGGCCTAAGCCCACCGCTAGCCAATATTGTCCTCTTTGGGCTTTCTCTTTTGGACTTCTCCTCAAAGGTTTTTAAAGCGCGTCTATTAAGGAGAGGTTTCCACACACTTATAAAGAATGCTTCGTTCTCCTCCCCAATCGATGTGGGATCTCACAAAAGCCATTGCTTTAATATCTCATTGCAGGCTGCAATGGAAGAAGCTCTAGTCCGCATACTGACTCCAAGACGCTCCATTGACATTCTGAGGGATGTGCATGCTGCAAAAGAACAAAAGAAGCCTTGTGTGGTAGTTTTTGTTGGGGTCAATGGAGTTGGAAAATCTACTAATCTTGCCAAGGTCAGGCCCCTTCCTTCCTCCACAAGTTTTCATGTGTTTTCGACATGGCTTTTGTTTAGGGAGTGAAATGCTTAACTTTGATATACAGGTGGCCTATTGGCTTCTGCAGCATAAAGTTAGTGTCATGATGGCCGCCTGTGATACATTTAGATCTGGTGCCGTGGAGCAGCTTCGAACTCATGCTCGTAGACTTCAGGTATATGATCTCACATCAATGTTTAATTTTCGTTAATCATGAAATTGTTTATCAGGACTCATTGCCTATATTTATCTTCAATTTTTTTCAGATCCCTATATTTGAGAAGGGCTATGAGAAAGATCCTGCAATTGTAGCTAAGGAAGCAATCCGAGAGGCATCCCGCAATGGATCAGATGTGGTTCTTGTTGATACAGCTGGGAGAATGCAGGTTTGTATCTTTTCTTATTATCCAAAATTGAAATGATTGTGGATCTCTTGCATATTTTGTAACATTTTTCCATATCATCTCGACCAAATATTCAAATCTTATCAAAGAAATAATATTGAAATGACTGTATTCTGTACACAGTTGATGTGGAAACATAGAACCATTGATAAAAGAAATAAAAAGATAAAAAGAAAGAGATGCTGTCTATGAATCACTCATATTCTTCTGAATTATACGTATCTGCAGGATTAATTTGAAAAACTCGTAGGGATAGACAAGAACAAACAATTTTTATTAGAAACATTCCTCTAATAAATTCTCTGGGAACTTTTATAGTAAATAGATTATACAGAATTGTGATTAGTCAAATATTGTAAAGCCTTGGTATCTATTACCGGTCAGAATTGGACCGTAACAGAATTTTAGTCTATACTGGCACCATATTATCGGATTGGGGAGGCCTAATTATTGGATACAAAATTGTGTCTGCCTCTATTTTGTTTTTGAATTTTTGATTCATTCATATCAAAACATGTTCCAACTCTCAGGATAACGAACCACTCATGAGAGCTCTTTCAAAGCTTATCAACCTTAACAAACCGGATCTGGTCTTGTTCGTCGGGGAGGCCCTTGTTGGGAATGATGCCGTCGATCAACTTTCGAAGTTTAATCAAGTTTTCTTTACATGATACCTATACCTATCCACAGTACCAATTTTCAACTAGCCCTCTCAACTTGTACACTCTCTGGTTCTTGTCACTGCAGAAATTAGCTGATCTCTCAACTTCACCCCAGCCCAGACTGATAGATGGTATCTTGCTCACGAAGTTCGATACGATCGACGACAAGGTAAACAAATTTAGGAATATTCATAGCTTATCAGGGAAATCCTAATCAATTGCTTGTCGGGGTTACTTGCAGGTCGGAGCAGCATTGTCTATGGTTTACATACCGGGAGCACCGGTAATGTCGTCGGCTGTGGACAGTCGTATACCGACCTGAAGAAACTCAATGTCAAATCGATCGGCAAAACGCTGACTAAATGAGAGCCCTATGTCCAAATCTATGCACCCAATGGTATAATTTTATCCTTTAGACTGTTGGATGGATTTGTTTTGCCTTGCCTTTCCCTCTTCTTTTCCCATGGCTTCCTCTCTTTTGTATGAGGTCGTCTGTTTTTCTTTTTCTTTTTTTAATTATTTTTTGGGTCATTTTAAATACGTAGGGACGAATATATTCGAGTATTGTATCATTTCATCATATGTGAAATATTTAAAATATGAAAACTTGTTTCTGACAAATTCACCCCTTTTGAATTGTATAATTTTTAAAATTTTAAAATTTGGTTGAATTCTATTTTATTTTTGCTGTGGTGTGGTTAGTCCGGATTGAGTTGGGTTGAGGGAATTTTTTGACCCAACCCTATTTTCGGGTTGGGTGTTAAATTTTTTTAAAGTTTTATTTATTCACCTTTATAATTTTTTGATACAATTTTAGATAAAATATATTAAAAGTTTGAAATAAACACAAATTAATTTATAATTATTCAAAAAAAAAACAAAAAAAAATAAATAATAAAAATGGTAACATATTAACTAATTCAACCTGGTCGTTGACAACAAAATACCTAAATTTTTAAGAATTGATTATAATAATAAAAATATTAAGGATAAATTATGAAATTAAATAAAATAAAAATGATTAGTTTGTAGGCTATAACAAAAAAAAAAAATATATATATATATATATAAATATTTTAATATAAAAGAAACTAAACAAATTTGTTTGACGTCTTCATTAGTGTTCCTAGACGGGTCTAAGTATCACTCTGGCAAACAGTACTAATACGAAAGGATTCTTGGGTCAACCCGAAGGTTTTACCCACAAACTCGAAACCTAACCGATTCCGTTCGGGTTCAGGAAAATGAACCCAACTCTACCCAAAATACTAATCCAACCCAACCCTTATAATTCGGTTTGGGTTGATCCGAGTTGAATGTACACCCCTAGTACTTTCTTAACAATGATTTTGTCATTGCTTCCTTTAAAATTCGGTTTGGGTTGATCCGAGTTGAATGTACACCCCTAGTACTTTCTTAACAATGATTTTGTCATTGCTTCCTTTAATCAAAAACAAAAAAATTTTAGTACAAAGTTAAGACGTAAACTTATTAGTCACGAATGAAGTACTAAATTCATTTGACTACCAAATTCAAATATTTTTCTTTTAATTAAATTATAATTATTTAAGATGAGCCGAATATATATAAATATTTTAATATAAATATTTTAATGCCAATATATATATAAATATTTTAATATAAAAGAAACTAAACAAATTTGTTTGACATCTTCATTAGTGTTCCTAGACGGGCCTAAGTATCACTCTGGCAAACAGTACTAATTACGAAAGGATTCTTGGGTCAACCCAGCAGGTACCTTATGAGGATTCACTCCCTCAATTCTGTTACACTTTTTGGAGTGGGATTACCCACAAACTCGAAACCTAACCGATTCCTTTCGGATTCAGGAAAATGAACCCAACTCTACCCAAAATGCTAATCCAACCCAACCCAACCCTTATAGTTCGGGTTGGGTTGGTTCGAGTTGAACGTACTCCCCTAGTGCTTTCTTAACTTTCATTTTGTCATTGCTTCCTTTAATCAAAAACAAAAAAAAATTAGGTACTTATTAGTCACGAATAAAGTACTAAATTGATTCGACTACCAAATTCAAATATTTTTCTTTTAATTAAATTATAATTATTTAAGATGAGCCGAATATATATTGCAAACTAACATCTTACATAAAAAGACTTTTACAAATGTAAATATCTTTTTTAAAAAAAAAATGACATTCTACAAAATTTATAAAGAAGAATATGAAAGTAGTCTTCCACTACAAATTCGATAGAGAAAAGAGAAAATAAACTTCTCCCTTGGTGAGTTGGGAGTAATAATTTTGTCTCCCAATCGAAGGGGCATTGGAGCAATGGGTAAGATATAGAGATTATAAGGAAGGAGGAGGGGAGTTGGTCATATTTGAAGGCCTGCATTCACAACTACACACACTTCTTGATTCTTTTACCACACGTTGGGATCTCCTCGTATGAAGCTTTATATTTACCAACTTCCCAGCAATCTGCACGCAACCAAACCAAATTCCATCACAATGAAATTCATTTACTTGTGCTAATGGTTGGTTTTTGGTAGCATGCCAAAATAGTTTGTTAGAACATTCGACTTAATTCGACCAAGATTAGATATTTTCCAGCAGAAAAATTGTTAACATCGCAAGCTAAGGACGAGAAACGAACCATTTTCCAAGCCAAGTCTTCCGGACCCATGGGTAGAGCTGGACTGGAATAAAGGAAATGTCTTGAGAACTAACGAATGCCGCGAAAAAAGAGAAGAAATTAGTTTCAGTAACACTAAATTTGTATGAGAAAAGTGATACAATGAAATTTTAAAATGAAGGGAGGAGAGCCAAGCCCCAAGGAAGTTACTAAAAGAGAACTCTTCCAATTGGCACAAAAAAGATAGCAAAGATTTTAAGTGTAAGGACCATCAAATTTACCCGAGACATAAAAACAAATAACACAATGCTAAATTAATCCGTTGCTGTTTCAGAAACTCTAATGTTGTGGTCAATTCAAAAAAGGCCCCAAAAAAGAATCACCATAATGTATATTATATCAGAAAGAATCGATCATTGAAATCGACTAGTATATATCTCAGTTGAGGAACCAAAAGCATTCAAGATGTAAGCACACTAAGCACTAGAAGGATACGTGATGCTCTTCCCTATAAGCTTGAATGCCTAAGAAGTTATTGGTAGAAGTAACGCATAAAAAGTTATGAACTCATACCAAACACTTAGAGCAAGCAGTGACACTATAAAGGTATTATTAGAACCGCTTAAATTTTGGAGGAGATACACACCTTAGCGAGATTTTGTTGCAGTCTTCTGATATCAGCGGCACTAACACTTCTCAAATATGTTAAAAGCCATCCTGCTTTTAGAGCATCGCTAGAGGAAACAAATAACGCAATCTGCATGAGGGAAAATGTAATTTGAGCTCTAGGATATCATAGATAAACGTTCCACAAGTTCTTGTGTACTTCATTCACAACTTTCTTGTCCACTGAGATGAAATGATGCTATTAATCATGCGGTTCATCACAAGTAGTCGGTATATGGAAATGGATGGAAAAAACCAACTGTTCATCCCATCCATCAAGTTTAGAAAACCTCTTTCTTTTTATAGAAAACCAATAATTTGAATGAGCACAATTTCTACAATACCCACTTGATCTAAATTCGTCAATTGACACATATTAGGAGAAGGGGGATAAAGGAAAAGGGAAGGGAAAGAGAAGGAAATGAGAGAAAAGAAAAAGAAGGGTGGGAGGACGGCTGCAGTCATGGATGGGATGAGGGAGAAAGAAGGGGGAAGAGGGCAAGGAAGAGAGAGAAATATAATATTTTATAACTTTACAATAATAATATAAAGTACGTTTTTTTTTTTGCCACATCAACAACTTAAAATATAAAATTTTGAAAACTCAAGGACTCAAATGCAACCTAAGTCAAACCTCAAGACCTAAAAGTGTAATTTTCCTGAATTTTATCATATCAAATAGAAATATTATCAATGTTGTTAGATCCAAAATCATTTAATGATTTATTCTTTTGAAACATAATTAGTTAGTCATTTATGAAAACACAGTTTTCTTTCCTTTTTTTTTTTAAGGAAGGAAAACATAGAATTTATTAATGACCGTAACTTTTCCTACTTCCAAGATGTTTTCTCATGCGATTTTCATTGACCGGTGAATTTTAATTTCAATCTTATATAACCAAAGATTATATCAATTACAATATTCTTAATCCAATGGAATGTCTCAAATTCATTACCGTTATTGAAATTAAATACGTTACCAATTTTGCTTCAAGGTAAATACTAAAAAGAAAGTGACATTGAGACGTCGATTTACCTTCCTGTAATCAAGTATTCCTTCAAATGGAAGCTCCAATTCATCACTAACAATGACAGGAATGCAGCCGCTGACAATAGCATCAAACAATCTGGCAGATGATGGAGTGTCGCCAGCAGGATTTAAGCAAAAGGTGGACCTAGAGATGGAAGAAGAAATTCGACAATCTGAAAATTGAAATGGTAACAAAAGAAAACGCAGAAGAGGTTAAAATAAAAGCTTATATATTACTTGCGCATTCCAGCCTGAGCGGCTGCTTTCCCTCCTTCTCCAGCCGTTCCCTCTTCTATTACTACATCATCTGCACCACTTAGCTCTCCAACAAGTTTTGCCCGTATCTTTCCTCCCTAAGAGAAAATAGAATAGTCTATCAAGAGCTATGTCATGATTCTAGTCTACTATCAAAGCACTTATCCACCGCCAGCTGAATTTTAAAAAATTCAGATGACTCTATTGGGTTCCCTCTTAAGAAATCAACTCATAACTGACCAAAGAAAGTTCATGTGACTCACCAAAGAAAGTAATGCATCTTACTATACATTAAGAAAATGCACGAAGAAACGGTATAGAGTGCAGAAATTACACTGGTATTGGCCAAAACTTACTGCATTTCTTTTGAGCCGACCACGGAAAAAGAGCAGTACGTTTCTCTTTGATTGCCCATCTGTTAAGCATTTGCCGTCACATAAATCAACATTTGGAACGTAGGGAAGAATAAGGTCCTTTTCCAGATAGACTTGCCCAGGCTTGTACCTAAAAATATCAGTACATGTCATTTAATCAACCTTCACAGCACATTCAATATCTACTATGAGGTTCTATCGTGTAAATGTCTACCAGTTTCCTGTAGAGTCCATATCTGGTAGCAACCAAATGGCCTTCTTCATAGATTTTCTAACGGTCTTAAAAGACCATGGATGATGAACAGGAAGTATGTGATCCCTGCCTTCAGATCGCTTCCATGCAGGTTGATCTGTCACCCACTTTAGAGCCTCCTGGATCCATATGTAAAAAGTACATCAATGCTTTATGGAGCACAAACAAACAACTGAACTTTGAACCAAAATAAAATTCCAAAATAATTATGCTCCAGGAAATAGGACGATGCAATACAACTGATCAGATCAGCTACCCTCTACGACAGGAGGAAGTCAAACTTCCATTGGCATGTGAGATAGGCAAATTCAAGTCATTAATGGGATTAATGAATCCATACGTACTCCTTATTTCTCTACCACTAGGCTTCTCAAAAGTACACCTAGAAATTGCACCATCCTTACCCACCTACAACAGTTTTAAATGCCACAAAAATCCTTCCCCTTTAGGATGTTTTCTTCTAGATATAGAGACTCTGCACAAATCATGTTGAACTAAGCCTGTTTATTGAATACCTTGGTCATTGTAACCGTTGTCCCCACAGTATTTAGGTCCATAGCCAATGGGATCTCTTCCTACCTATCCTATAGAAGGGATGGGAGTAATATTGGCAACTCAATCCTCCCTTACAACTACTACCTGCTCACTTCAAAAGATCACTCGCTAAAGAGAAAATCTGCCTTGTCACCTGATTGCTTAAAGAAACCCACTTCCGCCTCAAAGAAATCAGCATAAATTAGTTCAGCAGTAGGAAGTATCTAATATTATAACTAATTCACTAATTGGGCACATAATCAAACTAACCAATCAACTCACAGAGCAAGTGTGAAATAAAGCCGGCACTAAACTCTCTAAAAAGAAAATTGTTGTATCTTTTCATATGACTATGAATAAAATAAAGAAAGGAAACAACTGCTTTTACAAAATTTGATAAGTGAGAAAAATTACTAATAGCGATATAAGCATGTCATGCATAACAATTGGAAGAATAACAAAAGAAAACCTTGGAAGCTCACTCACACCCTGTAAAGTGATTTGCACTGTTGTTTCTCCAACAAAAAGAAGCTGATGGTTGTGAAGAAGGGAATATAGAAGAGATCTGCTTCCTCCTGTCGATAAACCCTCACCACGCCTTTTAGCAGTCTCTCTGACTCTGGAGCAATTAGGTCGACCCACAGCCAGTAATCTATAGAATGCTACAAAAGAAACCCATTTCTTGGCAACGACAAATAGAAACATGTAAATCTGAAATAACTGAAGTACATGGAAAACTACAAGCATATCAATATGCACTGAAGCAAAGCTACCCGGCGACTTCTATACGACTTTGCCCGCTCCATCAGAATATCAACAAGGAACGAGATAAACAAATGTAATATAAAACTACCACAAAAATAATCCACACTTTGAATCAGTAGAATACCAAATCATTTAAAGTTTTCCAGAATTTTTAAGAAAAAAAATTATCCTTTAAAAAAAAAAAAAGGGAAGTTCATCATCCATATCGACTAGAAGATTAACACCGTTTTCAATCTATGTAAGAAGTACGATTCAAATCAGTTCACTTGTTAATTGTTTATATAATAGATTACACAGCCTGATTTATTGATAGAACTTTGAGTCGATGTTAGAGTATCTACTATCGGATCGGTAATGTCCTTTCTCTCTATTAAGTTAGATAATCGCTCAGCAGTGTCCTTTTCACTCCAGAAATATTGAAAATCACTCGAATATAGCGTTAAATTCACGAAGTCACAAGTGATGAGAGCGTAAAATATAGATCAATAAACCTACACTATAATACTACCGATTAAGTGTACTTGACACAATAGAATACCTGTTCAATAAGACGGTGCACGGGGCTGCCATTAGAGGTGAGATTGGAGGTCTCTCTGTAGCTATTCCTAAACAACCACAGCAAATCGTACGTGAATTTCCACGGCATTTCATAAACGTAAACTCTAATCGGCGACCCCAACGGATAGTACGGATCTCGAACCACCCGCCCCATTTCTGCCTCCGAAAGTGCCTCATCGAGCTTCCTAGACGCCTCTTCGACATCTCCGGCCGCAGGAACCGTATCATCGCGAGTCGGAGGGGATTTTGGAGCCTTGTGAGTGAGGAAATGCTCGAGTGAGATGACGAATGAGGTCTCGGGTTTGAGAGAGGAAATTGGATGGTGGAAGGAAGTTGGATTGGGATTGGAAGGGGAGAGAAAAACGAGGATGAAGAGGATGGAAATGGCGAGAAGAGAGAGTGTGAAGAGGAGAAGTGGAGATCGATTGGACCTCTGGATCTGAGCAGACATTGATGAAGAAAGGTTCCTCCCTCGCATGGCGTTGCTTGTTCAACTTCAGAATTTCTATTCCGCAATTAGGAATGTGAATGGTGAAGAACAAATACATGGGCAATCCACCATTTTTCTCTCTTTTTCTTTTTCTTTTTTTTTTTAATTACAAATTTGTTCCCAATTTTTTTTTTTTTTTTTTAATTTCGAAAGTAGTAACGGACTATCTAATTAAATGTAGAGCTCGAACGGTCGACCTTTTAATTTTAGAGGGAAAGCTCAAACTGTCGACCTTATAATTTTGGAGGTAGGACTCGAACTATCGACCTTATAATTTGGTGGTATAGCTCGAACTATCAACGTTATACAAAGGTAGGGCTTGAACTATCGACCTTATAATTTGGTGGTTTGGCTCGAACTATCAACGTTATAATTTTGGAGGTAGGGCTCGAATTATCAACCTTATAATTTTGAAGGTAGGGTTCGAAATATCGACCTTATAGTTTCATAGGTAGGGTTCGAACTATCAATCTTATAATTTTAGAGGTAGGGCTCGAACTATCGGTCTTATAATTTCAAAGGTAGGGCTCAAACTATCAACCTTATAATTTTTGTGGTAGGGCTCGAACTTTCGACCTTATAATTTTGAAGGTAGGGTTCGAAATATCAACCTTATAGTTTTAGAGGTAGGGTTCGAAATATCAACCTTATAGTTTTAGAGGTAGGGTTCGAACTATCGATCTTATTATTTCAAAGGTAGGACTCGAACTATCGATCTTATAATTTCAAAAGTAGGGCTCAAACTATCGACCTTATAATTTTGGTGGTAGGGCTCGAACCTTCGACCTTATAACTTTGGTGGTATGGCTCTGCATTCATTTCATTCAATTGATCGATAACATACTAAATTGGCTAATTTTATTTTTAAGTGAGGTCTCGTCTAAACTCAAAATCTAAATATCAACTTTAGAATATTGAACTCAGAAAGGTGTGATCCCAAAAAAAATGGCATGTTATTGGAGATAAGCTAAAATTCTAAATACCGAAAAAAAAACATAATTAAAAATTTTAAAAATTTAATAACTAACGTTACTCGATCGTAAGACATGTATTTAACTATTGAGATTAAAAGTTCAAATTTTCATACTCCATTTTTGTACTAAAAAAATAATAATAACAGAGTACACGTTAATTACTACTTGGCTTTCTAAAAAGTCATTCGAGTGTCGAAATCAACATAGAATGAAGAGGATGACCCTAATACGTAACTAAGAGAGACATTCAATTTAGGGCAAGCCCGTGTGGTTATGGAGGCGGGCACGAGCTGTCTGGTGTTCGAACCAATAGATCAGACGACAACAACTAAACTTCTTAGATTAGTATTAGCCGTTTGTCCCAAAAGAAAATGGAACAATAAAAAGAATAAGGGCGAGAAATTTGTTTAAGAATCAGACTGATTTACTAAACTATTGTGTTTGGAATCGTACCTTCCAAACGAACACTAAAGCGAAACTTGTATTATTCATAAATGATAAATCGTATCGTGTGTATAATAATATATACGCACACGCCATCGTATGGTACCAAATCCAAACACCAAGAACTTAAAAACGTGCAGAAGTTAATGTAGAAGTTTACAAGACGCATCTAAACATGTAATGTACGAGGAAGTTACATAAACACATTTTCTTTTAACATCAAATGAATCTTTCTAGATCAACATAGTGTGATTATCATCTGTTCAAACAACGCTCAAAAGGAAATGAGATCATTGCCTTTTGACGAATCAGGCTTCTTTGATTCGTGTCCCCGATCGGATGTACTTCCTCCTTTCTTGCCAAATATCATCTCGTCGAGATCGTCCATCATGTCATCGCTGCTTCCGCCAAGAGATCGGCCGCGAGAAGTGGCAGGTTTTCTAACCAGAGCGTCTTCCTTGGCGTGACGGGGAGATTCATCGGGTTCCACAGCAACTGGTATCATGGCAGGTTCTAGTTCACGTGGAACAGTTGAGGGCTTCTTCAGATCTTGATACTTGGTAAGGACTTTCTGAATCTCATCGTTTACGTTCAATGCCTCGAAAAGTAGGGCCTCGTTGTCTCCAGAGGTCTCGATAATGCTTTGGATGGTTGATTGCGACTGGCGACATTGTAGTACGAGTGTGCTGGTCAGATCATCCTGCAGAGGGGGAGAAACAAGGTAGGATCATTCTATTGGTATATGATCGAATCGACAAAACAATCGGCTTGAACATCGACCAATTTCGATAAAATTTACCTGGAGCAAAGGAGAATCCCATGGGTCACAGGCACTCTTTTTATGGGAAAATTTAAGCATCAAACCAAAAATAGGGAATCCAAGTCCAATTGCACTAATATGGAAAAATATAATCCCTACTCTTAGTAGGTCCAATTTAACAAAATTAATTGCAACTCTGAAAATTAGAAGAAGCAGAGCATTTCTTAAATCTTATGGTAATGTATACCAAAAGGAACCTAGAAAGCGAATATTCTCCAACACCATGTTTTCACGATGATTCTCGATGTAGGGTTGTCTGAGTTCCAGTTCTGATTTTAAAGTATCCATGTTTAGGAGGGGTACCCTCGACCCCCCGCCCTTACCCTTGAGCTATTCTTATTCTTTTTCGGAATCAATTTATTCAGATGTTTCTTATCCGAAAAAAAGATCTGATTTAAAGTAGCCTTTCGTCATAGCTCTGACTGGCTTCGATTTCGAAATACCTGTAACCAGTCTATCCACAACCATGAGCCTCAATACAAGTTGAGGAGTTGTGAAGTTCAAATTTAATGAGGAAAAAAGCAGGGGCGATTTGGTATGGTAGTTTATCTATGGCAGTTCAGAGAAAAAATTTATAATTCAACCGAGGACGATTAATAGGAGGGCTTTTTGACTCTATTTCTTACATGTACCTTTCATAAATCTTATTAGGATATTTGATCATGAATAGAGTTTATGCTTAAGATCAGCTACAGTAGTTCACCGAGTTTTAAATGAATATTAGACCATGAAGTGTTCCAAACGTCCATTTGTATCACGTATTAAAAGTTTAAAGCATTATATATGATAAGTGTAAGACAGAGAAAACTCAGAACACTATGAAAAAGATGCATTACCTCCGCTGAATCCTGAGGGGGCGATGAGGATAACACTGTTGATAGAAGCTCAATGCTGTTTCTTGCGACGTCAAATGCTTCCTTTGTTTCTTCAGCTGTAAAGGTGTGCACCGGATTATCATGATGATACTGTTCAGTATAAATGGCTTCCGTCTCTGAGGCTGAAACAGTGCGAGGGGGAGTGAAAATGGGTGCAAGACTCTCATTGTCCCGACCAGGGAATCGAATGCCTCTTGATTTTAAACTCTGATAAATGAAAACAAAAGAAGATGTAATAATTAATTTTCTGCCCTACTCGCAGGGCAAGCATCTAAAAGAAAAAATAGGAAAATAAAATCTGAAATTGTTACTCTCCCATTTGTCTTGCATGGCAGAAACTAAGAAAAAGTCCAAGACTAGAGGAAAAAAAAAAAAAAAAAAAACTGTTTCCATATTAGGGGCATTAAAGGTTCGAGGTGGATGATAGGTTTTAGTGCTCGTTTGTTGATTGGGCATCATAGAAAAAGATCCTGCAGATTAAAACTTCAAAAGGATATAAAGATGACCATTGACACGATTCCTTTAAATTTTAACTGAAAATTCACATATCTAAAAACTCTCTCATTTAACCCATTAGGACAAAAGTCTCTCCTCACTGCACGCAACTTGACCAGATAAGCCTACAAATCAGCAACAGTAAGAAGGACACACTTTCCACAACCAAGTTCTTGCACTTAGCAATTGACTTATGAGGACTATAAAACAATCTATTGGGCGTTCTTCATCCCCGTGATTACTAGGTGCACCTTATTAGGAAGTCTCCAAAGGAAAAGGGTGCCTTTTGGAGTTTATGATGAGGAAGGTTTGTTTGAAGGCAAGAGAGTTCTTTGAAAGTGTCTTACATCTTGTTATGGATCACAGGGTAGTCATTTTCTTTAGTAATCTCAATTTGTTTTTTTTTTTTTTTTTGGGTTGGGAGGGGGGTGTGGATTGAATGGTGTTAACTTTTTTGGATCTAGGGGTCATCTCATTTAATTTTTAAGGGGGGTGATTCTATGCAATGATGTATTGATGTTTTTAGCTTTTCACAAGAATTTCAATGAAAAGCTTTGTTTTCTTTTTCAAAAGAATTGGGATGCCTCAAAAGTGGCAGGAGTACATTTGGAAAGTGCACTACTGGACTTTGTCCTAAGTGATATACAGGAATAGATAGAACTTCCTCCCTTTGGGAGATTAGGTCAATTCATCCCACTTCAATTGGTATTTGGCATCAAAGAGGAAGGCCACATGTTCAAGTCTCCTTGGTCTACTGGGGAAGGGGATTTTTCTAAACCAAAGAAAGATGTGGATGTAGCCACTTGAACAAGGGAGTGGACCTTCCATCATTGGGTGAAACTGAGTGGGTTCGCAAGGGTTCCTCCAAAGATATGGTCACCACATACACTAAGATCTAAGGTTCGGTCCTTCATGATGTGTTAAGTCGCGGGGTTAGAAATCCCTCATAGAATTTTTTCCACTCCATGCAGCCTAAGACCATCCTAGTTCGGCCTTACCATTCACAGAGTTAGAAACGGAAGGAAGCAAGAAACATAGATAAGAATACCTTTGTGGAGAACAACAAGAACACGCATTCATTGGGGCAAAATGCCCTTGTTATTTCCTAGAGAGGAATACAAAATTGTCTTTCTTTTTTGCACGTTTGAGAGGTTCCTAACACAATTCTTATCCATACGATTCTCAGTTTCTCGTTCCAATTTGTTTAATTTTGGTTGCTTCAAATATCACTCTGCAAGTTTTCTACATGCTTAGTTAATAGCATAATGCAATCTTTTCTGATGCCCCCACATACTTCATCCGCACCCAAAAAACCAAATAAATTCAAAGCCAGACAAAACAGACCAACCTCACAACACTAAAACCCTCCCTATCAACTCAAACTGAAATACATTTAACCGAACTCCAAGAAGTGTATACATCAGCAGGCGAGTACTTACAAAAGAAAGTGAAAATTAAAATAACAAGAAAAAATAAAATAGAAACAAAAAGGGTACAACATGAAGACTTTCCAAGTGGTCCTACTTCCCTTTTAATTAAATCAAGCTTTTCTTCTCAAGATAAGCATGTTCCGCTTCATATGTCCAAGCGTTAAACATTGTTTGTAGCTTAGTTACTAGACTACAAACTGACATAAATTTCTTAGAAACAATATTTGTGATACTAAATATATGCATGGTATCTATCATTCTGTGTAAACTTAGAAAATGGAAATGCCAGCAGATGAACGATTCTTCTAAACTCTATCCACTGAGATTATGCTAAAGCCCTAAATCTTTTTCATAATAAGATGTTTAAAAAAGACAGCGGGTCAGAGATATATGAATACCTGTACTAAAAAAAAGAGAGAGAAATATATGGATACCTTGTATGTTTCTTCATAAACGGGCAAATAGCGAAGCTCACTAGTTGATTCTCCCCATGCTTCAATCAGCATTAAAGCTTTGTTCCGATTATTAACAACAGTTTGTGGATCATCAATTAACCTCACCATCTCATCAAGAACTCTCTCAGCTGCCACCTCGGAGAAAGACTTCTCACAATTTTTAACACATGTCTCAAGCAGCGCCAATGCCAAAGACTGGATCCTAGGGTTTTTCAACATTATACGTTTTTTAATCCCGCGAATCAAGTCTATGCTGTTGATTTTCTCGGAATTAACCATGTCACATATCTCAAGATTCAGAGCCCAATCCGGCTCTTCCAGCGTCTCTGATGTGGCATCCTCAGCAAGCTTATCACCCTGGTTCGGACCTTGAAAGAGTTCCTTCATTTTGAAGCTCATAGAGCTGACACCTGCACTCATCTTTCGGCTCATCTCAGTCCCACTGATCTTTAGGCGTTCACCCAAGGCATTTACTTTATCCATCAAGTTGTCACTCATCTTTACTACTGAATAATATCAAGAAAAATCCTAAATAGAATACCTGGAAACGCACAACTCTTGAAATATCAGAAGACATGACGTTTCATATTTAAGTTCAGTAAAGAAAAATGTCAAAATAACAAATGCAGAAGACCATACAACAAGCAATGAGTTTCAAATGGTTGTCATCTGGTTCGCGAGCAGATTAAAGTTTTTAATAAGAATATACAAGTAGAATCTCAAAACTTCAAAACCCGTATGTCGAAAACCTAGAAGCTAACAGCTGATAGAAAGCACATCATCCTGTTTTGATCATTGAAAGTGGCATAAACCATTGTGACAATAACCATTTAAATCTCTTAACCAATCAATATCATCAATCGAAAATCAAAGGAAAACTTATAAAACTTTTCCTTTCTGATGAACTATGAAACCGAAACTTTATGCACAAATACCGCCTTCGCACATGCAAACTACCTCAAAGAAAACTAAACTGAGACCTTCTCCGCCTCGTGGAAACCAAAAAATTGAAAGGCAGGAAACATATTATGCACGAAGAGTCATCAAAGTTCGTAAATCTACTTCAATCACCCCCAAATCCACACAATTCTTCAACAACCCGTCCAATCGAAATCAACAAGAAAAAAGATATATATTAAAAAAAAAACATCCCATTACATGCGGAAAGAAAATCAGACCAGCCCCTTTTTTCTCAAACGACAATCGAGCTCCCAACTCCGACCGCCAAATTCTCACAAATTATTAAGGAATCACAAAAATCCAATGGATTAACCAGCAAACTACGAGATTCTCTTCAACGTTTTCCTCGCATACCCTTTCCACAAAACTTTACCAGCAAGCGAGCAGAGTCAACGACCGATCAAATCAAGAATCCCTAAGCTACGATCTCCTGAATTCACCTAAATCTAGGGCAAATAGAAGAACAAATAGAAAGATTTATTGCCCAAAAAGGGGAGAATAGTTCGTACCAGCGAAGCTTTGGTTGAGACGACGGTGCAACGACTCTCGAAGTGAATCTTTTCGTTTTCAGTCTCTCTTTGCTTGTTGTCAACGGTTCCAGAAACTTTATTTATTATTATTACTATTATTATCATTTATTTATTTATTTCCTTTTCCTACAAAAATTTAAATCTTATAAAAAATAATTTACAAATCCAATTTTGCATTTTGTATATCAAAATATATTTTAAAAATAATTTATTTCCCGTCCCCGTCCCCGTCCTCGTCCTCATCTTCGTCTTCGCTTAATTAACAAGGAGAAAATTATTCTCGCTCCATTTTCATTTTCAATGTAAATAGATATTCCTCACCCTGTTTTCGAGTAAGCCTTAGTGAGTAAATATGCATTCTTATAAGCCCGAACAATACTGAATTTTGTAAAGCTAGAGTTTCTTCTAGTATCTTTCTAAAATTGTACAACTAAAGTTAATTCAACGAATGATTCCAACCAAAAGCGGGTTAAAAGAGTGTATTAACTCTTAGATCGAACTTTAAATCTATGACGGTCACTCTTAGATCCCAAAACGACTCACTCCATAATTAACTTCAAACATAAAGCAATATTTGAAAAAAGAAACATCACTCAAAGGGTTTCAAGAAAACATTCTTGTATTCTACCGTGATTTCAAACATAAATATTTTATTTAAATACGTAAAAAAGAAAAGATAATATAAACATAATGTATAATGTAGTTCAGCTACCAACTGCCAACTACAAATAAAAGCTATTGAATAAAAAAGGAAGAAAATAAGATGTACATAAATAATCTTAATTGGTAGTTTAACTACGAAAGATAAAAAGTTTTATAATCATTTTTCAATGTCAAGGGATATTTATTGTCACTCAATTCTTTTATTGATACTTAAATTTTTCTTGCATTGCTTCTTGTAATTGCTCATTCGAGTACATGCAAATGCAAATGACTATTGGATTCATATTACATTCTTACTCTTGTAATTGTTCCTTCGAGTACATGCAAATGATCAGTTGTTGGATTCATATCACATCCTTACTTTTGTAATTGCTCATTCGAGTACATACAAATGTTCAGTAGCATTATTGAAATAAAGTTTTTTTTTTTTTTTTTTTTTTTTTTTTTTTTTTTTTTTTTTTTTTTTTTTTTTTTTTTTTTTTT
>NW_019272035.1:2224438-2266287 GCF_002738345.1 Cucurbita maxima | reverse complement strand
TTTTTTTTTTTTTTTTTTTTTTTTTTTTTTTTTTTTTTTTTTTTTTTTTTTTTTTTTTTTTTAAGAGTAGCGGTTTTCATTCCAAAATTAATTATTTAAAATATATTTGTCAGTTGTTTCAAGATAAATGAAATTAAAAAAAAAAGTATTTTTTATATTTTAGCGTTTTTAAATATAAAATTGATTTTTTTTAACTTAGAATTTAATTATTAATAAAAATTTATAAATAAATTATTATTAAAGTTGGAAGAAAAGATAAAAAAAAAACCTTTATGGTTAATTTTGATTAAATTTAATTAATATCTCATTTAAAAAATAATATCGATATTTCAAAAAAATAGGGTTAATTTAAAAAAACATTTAAGATTAAAAATAAGAATATTATTTAAATTTTTATGAAAGGTTTAAAAATAGTATTGAAAGTTTTAAAAGTTTAATTAAATTAGCCTATTTATTTTAAAATATAATTTAACAGTCAGCCGTGAGGGGTAATATAGTAGTTATCTACTTGAAGATGTCAATGATCGTCGTCGGCTTCAAGACAGGCGCTTGCTGTTGTTTATCAGTCCTCCGTTTTCCTCCGCTTAACGCGTTCGAGCCTTCCCCGAAGATTTAGTTGTGTGTGTTCTTTTATCCATCTCAGAATCCATTTCTAATTCCGGGCTTCACTGCTTTGTTTTAATTTCCTCCCGTTCTCTGCGCGCCATGGACTGAGCTGACGATTTCTGGTTGTGGTGAGTCTCTTTCGTTGACTAGTTTAAGCATACGAACACTCGCAATGTAATCATATTTACCCGATTGATTGATTGTTTGTTGGTAGTATTAGAGTTGTATGATTTGGATGCTGGAGTTTGAAGGGGTGGGATTTTGTTTCTGCTTGCTCGACATACATGAGTTTGTGTAATTGACTGTTTCAATGGCCTCGGATGGTATTCAGAGGATTGGGCATGGCGTATGGGCTTTGAACAAATTGAAAGAAGGGAAGTAGTTTTGTTTTTTAGGGTTTAGTTTATGGAGAGTGGGGGGTGATTTTGTTACTTCTTATGTTGAGTATCATTTGTAATCTTGATATCACCTGATAATCCAGGAAGCCTGGTTTTTGGAAATGATTTCTCTCGAAGGGTTCGTTGAGAGTCCCATGATTAAGATCTTAGTTCTTTGGTTTTTATGTATGATCAAAGTTGTAAGAAGTGATGGGTATGGGACTGTTTCATCTCCTAGCCTGCAAATGTATGGATCTAATCTGTTGAAACTTGTGGGTTTTACTTTTCTAGAAAATTGAAGCCGTTTTGGAAGCAAACGGTTAGAATGTGGAGCGCTTAGGGAAAATTGCTGGTTAACATAAAAAAGATAGGGTAGTCACTGGTCAATTTATTATCCCAATTGGTGTTCATGCGTGGTAACTCCTATGGCATATGTTATTACTTTCCTATCGTTCTTCATTGTAACGGCCCAAGCCTACCGCGAGCAGATATTGTTCTCTTTGGGCTTTCCCTTTCGGGTTTCCCCTCAAGGTTTTTGAAACGCGTTTTCTAGGGAGAGGTTTCCATACCCTTGATGCTTCGTTCTCCTCCCCAACCGATGTAGGATCTCACATTCACTCTAGCGCGTTGTTCATTCTTTGATAATATGTACTTCAACATATAAGTCTTTGGAAATTGTAGTTTCATATTGTTTTTGTTCAAAGTATGGGCATTGGACTTCTCCAGTAGCCAGTGACTGAACGTTTGTGGCTAATGTGAACGGTATCTATCGTAACATGTTTTTCTGCATGAATTCAGATGCTTACAGAAAATGTTTGATTGTGGTTACAAGTCACAACTGATGGGTGGTCAGCGAGAAAAGTTTGTGAGGTAAAGTGGTTCTTATTTTGTTCCATTTTATTATTTCCCCTATGCGGGTGAAGATGGCCAACAGTGTACTGCCTGCAGTCATGTGAAACTTTTGAACTGTTCAATACATGTACAAGTTTGGAGTTTAGCCGTTGTAGCTATATAACGCAAAAGTGTAAAGAAAATCTTTAAATATACATTGGAAGATCGTTGAAAAAAATCAATTTGATTTCAAATTCCAAAAAATTTGCGTATTTGTATGTACACATACATTTGTCATTCTGGAAAAATAATCTATAATTGATGAATCAAACGGAAATGGATTCCATGGAAGGCGTTGTTGAATCATCAGTGGAAGGAGGTGGACAAACTTGTTAAAAAAATTGTTTTTCCAATCGTCTTCCTTTTAATATAGTGATGATTGAGGATTTTTTATGGATGTTGCACAATATAAGACTTAAATCTGACATGCTTTTTCGTTTTGATTATTTATTTCAAGGTTGGATGACTTGGACTCCAGATTGTCATCGCCTTCTGATAGTGGAATGAGAAGATGTGGTTTTAATATAGATGGATTTAACCGTACAGTCAATGGAAATGATAAATCATCTGGATCCTTTAAGAGAGGAATGAGGAAAGGATCTGAAGGACTTAAATCAATTGGCCGATCACTCAAGTTTGGGGTGTCTCGAGCTGTATTTCCAGAGGATCTTAAAGAGTCAAAGATGAAGATCTTCGACCCTCAAGACAAACTGCTCTTATTTTTCAATAAACTTTTTGTCATATCCTGTTTTTTGGCAATATCTGTGGACCCACTGTTCTTTTATGTTCCTGTTATTAATGGAAACTCAAACTGTCTTGGCATTGATAGAAAGCTGGCAATTACAGTGACAACATTGCGGACAATTATTGATGTTTTCTATCTTGTCCACATGGCTCTCCAATTCCGGACAGCTTATATTGCTCCATCATCTCGGGTGTTTGGGAGAGGTGAACTTGTGATTGATCCTACACAAATTGCAAAGCGATACTTGCGGCGGTATTTCATCATTGATTTGGTGTCTGTGCTGCCCCTTCCACAGGTATGGACACAATTAGCTATTATGCTCTATATGCATTTTTTCTCCGTTTCTGAGATTTTCTTCTTTATGTAAACAATTTAAACTTACCACCTTGTTTTTTTAGGTAAGAAACGAAACTTTCTTTAAAAAAGTGAAAGAATACAAGGGCAAGCAAAAAACAAGCCCTCCTCTCTTAGATTTCTCAACATCCCTAAACTCCAATCAAATACCCTAACGAAATAGCAAAGAAGCATGCTTGCTACAACACCCTACCCTTCCCTCCAAAAGTGGAGTGCACAATCACCACCTCCAACAAAAAAATGCTCATCCCTATTCTGAGCCCCACACCACCGATCCTAAAGGTAGTTCATGAGTTTAAACTCACACAACAAATGACCCAGTCCTCCACATGCCTCTTGAGAATGCTCTATTGCGGAAGTAAGATGTATGGGGAATGCCTTAGACACTATCCAAGGAATTGAATCTATCTAGTAACCTATCAAGAAAAATCTTATGGGACCCTTGTTTGATCGCTCATGTATATCCCTTAGGAAATGAACCACATATACCAAAAATCTAAAAATCTGAAAATATCAAATGTGCCTCTAACCCTTAGGAGTTAAGGGAAAAAGTTCCAAAAGCAATGGAAACAGAAGCCAGCGAACTCTGTTTCTAGCTTTCTTCTTACAAAAATGTTTACATAGAATGCACCAGTTCGGGTATATAGCCCAGAGCCAAAAATCTCTTGTGAATTATGTAAACAGTGCGAATACTTTCAAGGACAAGAGATCATAATAATATTTTTCATTTTTTCTAGTGTCTTTCATTTCCAAAACTTATAGGAGGTAGGAGAGAGAAGTTGATAGTCAAATGTAAAGGAATCTTGTAACAATGTCATAGAGAAAGCCCTGCCCTTTTCAAAATTTCATGTCAATTTATCCAGCGGAGGGCATTTTGCTGTTTATAAGTTTGGAAAAGTGATTCCAATCTTCAGGTCATTGACTCTTAGAGGCCTTCTTAGCTCTATGCCTATCTTCCTCTTCGTTTATCCCACATCTCACAAGTATAATTGTTTTGCTAAGTAGAGAGAGCATAGATCCTAGGGTAGCGACATTTGAGAATTAAGATGTCTCTGCTAATCTATTACTTATTCCAAAAGAAGGTGCTAATGCCATCCTTAGTAATAGGAGAGGTATTATTATGAACATGCCTTTAAGCTTCAGGATGCAAAACCGAAGGCTTCTCAAGCTAAAGAATCTGCATATTGAGGGAAACTTTTAGAAGCACTAGTTGGGTATTTGGCTCACATCACATCTTTCCATAACAAATCATAATCTTCATCGAACCCCGAAATCCACTAGGAAAGAAGAGCCATGCTTTTGTCCTTGGTTCTAGCTAGACCAAAGCTGTCGTTCCAAGTTGGGGAAGCAACTATCTTTCAGTAGATAAGTGTAATCCCCTTTCTTCATATGTGTCCTCCTAAAGAAAGTCCAACAGCGTTCTATCAATTTTTGTACAGATTTTCCTGGGGTCAGAAAACATTGAGAGATAATAGGTTAGTAGGCTTAGAAGGATTGCTGGAACGAGGGTGAGCTGGCCACCTTTAGAGCAGAATGTGTCCCATTTGCTAAGCCTCACTGATTTTTATTTTATTATTATTTTTCATGATTGGATCTTGGGAAGGCCCAATTATGTAATGGGGAAGGATTGCATTAGGCAACCCCATAAGGAGGCAGTCTTTATTTCTTTTGTATTTAGGTTTACGCTAGCCATAGTTGATTTAGTTATATTGATCTTGAGCTCAAAGATAGCAGAAAGGCTCTAATGATCAGAAGCAAATTGACCACTTTGCGTTGATTATCCACATGGAAGAGGAGGGTATTTAGGTTTATGCCAACCTCACGGTTTTGATTATCTATTTATTAGTCGTTTAATAGGCATTGCTGTAAATATTGTTTGGAGAAATTCTTATTTTGAAACATATCTTTTTAATTGATAAATTATGATTTCATTGAGGGAAAAAAAAAAAAAAATGAAAGAATACCACGGGGTCAAACAAGGGCTAACAAATAAAGGGCCCAACAAAAATAGTAGCCTGAAAGAAGCCTAATGGGATCTAATCTGCCATTTATTGAGAATTCACAAGCTTATATTCACAGTCCAATTTTCACACTTCCCTATTCTCATGAGTTTTGTTAGTAAGATAGTGAATATTGAGACTTGATCTGCCATTTATTTATATGCAGATTGTGGTTTGGAGATTTCTTCAGAGGTCAAAAGGTTCCGATGTATATGTGACAAAACAAGCCCTTCTTTTAATTGTATTCCTACAGTATATCCCAAGATTTCTTAGAGCGGTACCATTGACTTCAGAATTGAAAAGGACAACAGGTGTATTTGCTGAAACTGCTTGGGCAGGTGCTGCATATTATTTGCTATTATATATGCTTGCAAGTCATGTAAGTCCCTCCTTTTCCCTCTGCAGTTGGTGCACAGTTTGTTAAGAATTTTGCATTTAATTTTATTTATAAATAACTGTTCCAGGTTATATTGATTATTTATTTATTTATTATTTTTTCTTTTATGGAGTTTGTTAATGATTGGTAGCTGGACATAAGCAGCTCAATTTTGACTTTCCTGTTAAGAATCAATAATGTAAGAGAATTTTAGTTTCGTACTATCTGTGCTTTGCTCGTAAGGTGGAATTTGACCTGAAGGTTTTAAGTTCATCAAATTAAGTCTTAAACTTGGTTAGTCATTAAATTGATAAACCCCTCTTTGTTGATTTTTTCCCCATTTTTTAAGATTTGTGGCTACGTTTGAAAACCCTTGTCTGGATGACACTATAAACGTGAGCACTTGCTTTTGTACATGTTGGATTTGTTTTGGATGGATATGGACATTTTGGTGTTGGGCTGGATAACTTTTTGGCTTATTGGTTTTATTGCTTTGATTAATTGATTGGAACTCCTTTTTGTGGGACTAGTTTTTGTGTGTGTGTGTGTGTGCCCTTGTGTACTTATTCACCGTTTTCTATGAAAGCTCGGTTTCTCTTTAAAAAAAAAAAAAGGAAAAAAAAAAGAAACCTAACAGTTAACAATAATTGACTATGCTTGAATACTTCCATTGTTTTTATTAAAATTAAAATAATATTTATGGTATAATATTGAATTATTAAATTAAAATTGTTCTTAAAAGTTCAACGAAAATTTGAAAACAAAGAAATAGTTTTTTAAACCGTATGTGTTTATTTCCAAATTGGCTGAGATTTCAAGCAATAAGAACATAAATCAGTTATCAACCAAATTGAGTTTGTTTTTACTTGACTTAAACATTGCAGATAGTTGGAGCATTATGGTACTTATTAGCTGTGGAACGCAATGATACATGTTGGCAGAAGTATTGTAAGGCCCCGATTTGCAGGAAAGATTTCTTATATTGTGGTAACCAAGGCATGGAAGGTTATGCAACTTGGAACCAGACAGGTGTGGATGGCATTAAGTCAAGTTGCAAACCTGCTGATGATAATGATCAGTTTGATTTTGGAATCTTTAAACAGGCTCTGTCCTCTGGTATTGCCGCATCTAAGAGTTTTATCGTTAAATATTGTTACTGTCTGTGGTGGGGGCTACAAAACTTAAGGTATGTATTACCCTATGTAAATAAGCCAGTGGATTGTTGTGTCTGCCATGGATATTAAAAGGCTGTCGTTCACACAGAAATCTTTCCCAGGGAGATTTGTACTTTAAATGCATTACCTCGTGCATCATCCTTGGTCATATCTATGCATTATGCACCCACGTTCACGTAGAAAAAAATTTGTGCATCATGTACCGAGGTTTGTGAGACGTTCTGTTTTCAAATCTATTGTAGTGTCAATCTGCAAGAAAATGAACATCAAAGTTGATACGATTGGTAACTATACCTTTGGTTATCTTTTTTCACCTTATTGATTGGACCAAGGTTGAAAATTCTCGTACATGATCTTTTACCCAATAAATTGCATGAAAATAATGATTATACTTGAAAGTGCAGAAGCATATGTGCCCAAGTTTTTGAATGTAGTGCTTTTATTTATTTTATTTTTATTTCAATTCTCGGCAGTACGCTTGGGCAGGGGCTTCAAACAAGCACGTACCCGGGTGAAGTGATCTTTTCTATTGCATTAGCTGTACTTGGTCTCATCCTCTTTGCTCTTCTTATTGGCAACATGCAGGTAACACCATAGTTTTTTGGGTCATGTTTTACTTGATTGGAGATTTTTCATATAGCTGGCTCCTTTTTGTGGGCTTTTCGTTTTTGTATGCCGTGTATTGTTACATTTTTTCTCAATGAAAGTCTAGTGTTCTTATTAAAAAAAAAAAACGCCCCTAATCCAGCAAAATCCCATGTTTTTCCTTCCATATTGTTAGTGAAAAGAGTGAGTGGTTGAATGGTGGATGAGAAGATTATATTATGAAGAGCAAGAAGACTATATTATAGAGAATACAAAAAGATATTTAGAAAATCTAAAAGTTTTGCATAAAATCTGGCTGGCTTGTTCGGCATAAAATCTGGCTTGGTCGGCATAAAAAACCCAGTAAAAAAATCAAAAACTAAATCAACTCCTAACTTCAAGAAATTTAATCAAATACTAACAAACAACAATCTAAACAAACAACACAAACAACGTGATCTTAGATGCTGTGAACTCGAGTTTTTTTTCTTAACACCCATCTTACTCCAATTATCTTTCTGTTTAGAGGTCGATCAACCAACTCCTAGGTTTTGTTTTTCTCGATCATCGAAAGCTCCTCCTCTTGACCTTGTGTTTGAGTCATAGTAAGGAAGATCTTGTGGAATGTTGAAGAACTTCTGCATGGTTGGAATACTCCGAGTCTTGCAAGCTAGGGTTTCTAAAAAGGGATGGGACGAAAGTTGGACTTGCTGCTGGTCGACATTCAGGGAAGAGTCTATCGGACTTATACCGAACACCGCAAGCATTACAAAGAGTTTTTGGTCCCATTGGTCCTGCTCTCCATTGTGGTGTCTTGGTTATCTCACAATGCATACATTTACTTACTGATTGTGAAGATGGCGGCGAGATTTGGTTCCCTGTCCCTTCGTCCAATGGAGCGAGCGAAAAGGACAATTTGATTTTCTTGTTTTTGGTATTCTGTATTCCCGACGCACCGCCGTGCTTCGACATTTTGATCAAAGGCTGGGACTCGGCGAAGTTCTTGGCATCGGACGGGGCCTTCGAGGCAAGCTGCAATTGTTGATTAGGAGTGGCTGTTTTGGTGACGGATGAGGCAGGGGAAATGAGCTTAATTGAGCTCTGATACCATGTTAGATGAACACGACTCTCCACAATGGTATGATATTGTTGTGAACTCAAGTTTTTTTCTTAACACTCATCTTACTCCAATTATGGTTAGAGGTCGATCAACCAACTCCTAGGTTTTGTTTTTCTCGATCACCGAAAGCTCCTCCTCTTGACCTTGTGTTTGAGTCATAGTAAGGAAGATCTTGTGGAATGTTGAAGAACTTCTGCATGGTTGGAATACTCCGAGTCTTGCAAGCTAGGATTTCTAAAAAGGGATGGGACGAAAGTTGGACTTGCTGCTGGTCGATATTCAGGGAAGAGTCTATCGGACTTATACCGAACACCGCAAGCATTACAAAGAGTTTTTGGTCCCATTGGTCCTGCTCTCCATTGTGGTGTCTTGGTTATCTCACAATGCATACATTTACTTACTGATTGTGAAGATGGCGGCGAGCTTTGGTTCCCCGTCCCTGCGTCCAATGGAGCGAGCGAAAAGGACAATTTGATTTTTTGGTCCCATTGGTCCTGCTCTCCATTGTGTTGTCTTGGTTATCTCACAATGCATACATTTACTTACTGATTGTGAAGATGGCGAGCTTTGGTTCCCCGTCCCTTCGTCCAAGGGAGCGAGCGAAAAGGACAATTTGATTTTCTTGTTTTTGGCATTCTGTATTCCCGACGCACCGCCGTGCTTCGACATTTTGATCAAAGGCTGGGACTCGGCGGAGTTCTCGGCATCGGACGGGGCCTTCGAGGCAAGCTGCAATTGTTGATTAGGAGTGGCTGTTTTGGTGACGGATGAGGCAGGGGAAATGAGCTGAATTGAGCTTTGATACCATGTTAGATGAACGCGACTCTCCACAATGGTGTGATATTGCTGTGAACTCAAGTTTTTTTCTTAACACTCATCTTACTCCAATTATCTTTCTGTTTAGAGGTCGATCAACCAACTCCTAGGTTTTGTTTTTCTCGATCACCGAAAGCTCCTCCTCTTGACCTTGTGTTCGAGTCATAGTAAGGAAGATCTTGTGGAATGTTGAAGAACTTCTGCATGGTTGGAATACTCCGAGTCTTGCAAGCTAGGGTTTCTAAAAAGGGATGGGACGAAAGTTGGCTGCATGGTTGGAATACTCCGAGTCTTGCAAGCTAGGGTTTCTAAAAAGGGATGGGACGAAAGTTGGACTTGCTGCTGGTCGATATTCAGGGAAGAGTCTATCGGACTTATACCGAACACCGCAAGCGTTACAAAGAGTTTTTGGTCCCATTGGTCCTGCTCTCCATTGTGGTGTCTTGGTTATCTCACAATGCATACATTTACTTACTGATTGTGAAGATGGCGAGCTTTGGTTCCCCGTCCTTGCGTCCAATGGAGTGAGCGAAAAGGACAATTTGATTCTTGTTTTTGGTATTCTGTATTCTCGGTGCACCGCCGTGCTTTGACATTTTGATCAAAGGCTGGGACTCGGCGAAGTTCTCGACATCGGACGGGGCCTTCGAGGCAAGCTGCAATTGTTGATTAGGAGTGGCTGTTTCGGTGACGGATGAGGCAGGGGAAATGAGCTTAATTGAGCTCTGATACCATGTTAGATGAACACGACTCTCCACAATGGTATGATATTGTTGTGAACTCAAGTTTTTTTCTTAACACTCATCTTACTCCAATTATGGTTAGAGGTCGATCAACCAACTCCTAGGTTTTGTTTTTCTCGATCACCGAAAGCTCCTCCTCTTGACCTTGTGTTGAGTCATAGTAAGGAAGATCTTGTGGAATGTTGAAGAACTTCTGCATGGTTGGAATACTCCGAGTCTTGCAAGCTAGGATTTCTAAAAAGGGATGGGACGAAAGTTGGACTTGCTGCTGGTCGATATTCAGGGAAGAGTCTATCGGACTTATACCGAACACCGCAAGCATTACAAAGAGTTTTTGGTCCCATTGGTCCTGCTCTCCATTGTGGTGTCTTGGTTATCTCACAATGCATACATTTACTTACTGATTGTGAAGATGGCGGCGAGATTTGGTTCCCTGTCCCTTCGTCCAATGGAGCGAGCGAAAAGGACAATTTGATTTTCTTGTTTTTGGTATTCTGTATTCCCGACGCACCGCCGTGCTTCGACATTTTGATCAAAGGCTGGGACTCGGCGAAGTTCTTGGCATCGGACGGGGCCTTCGAGGCAAGCTGCAATTGTTGATTAGGAGTGGCTGTTTCGGTGACAGATGAGGCAGGGGAAATGAGCTGAATCGAGCTCTGATACCATGTTAGATGAACACGACTCTCCACAATGGTATGATATTGTTGTGAACTCAAGTTTTTTTCTTAACACTCATCTTACTCCAATTATGGTTAGAGGTCGATCAACCAACTCCTAGGTTTTGTTTTTCTCGATCACCGAAAGCTCCTCCTCTTGACCTTGTGTTGAGTCATAGTAAGGAAGATCTTGTGGAATGTTGAAGAACTTCTGCATGGTTGGAATACTCCGAGTCTTGCAAGCTAGGATTTCTAAAAAGGGATGGGACGAAAGTTGGACTTGCTGCTGGTCGATATTCAGGGAAGAGTCTATCGGACTTATACCGAACACCGCAAGCATTACAAAGAGTTTTTGGTCCCATTGGTCCTGCTCTCCATTGTGGTGTCTTGGTTATCTCACAATGCATACATTTACTTACTGATTGTGAAGATGGCGGCGAGATTTGGTTCCCTGTCCCTTCGTCCAATGGAGCGAGCGAAAAGGACAATTTGATTTTCTTGTTTTTGGTATTCTGTATTCCCGACGCACCACCGTGCTTCGACATTTTGATCAAAGGCTGGGACTCGGCGAAGTTCTTGGCATCGGACGGGGCCTTCGAGGCAAGCTGCAATTGTTGATTAGGAGTGGCTGTTTCGGTGACAGATGAGGCAGGGGAAATGAGCTGAATCGAGCTCTGATACCATGTTAGATGAACACGACTCTCCACAATGGTATGATATTGTTGTGAACTCAAGTTTTTTTCTTAACACTCATCTATGAACACGACTCTCCACAATGGTATGATATTGTTGTGAACTCAAGTTTTTTTCTTAACACTCATCTTACTCCAATTATGGTTAGAGGTCGATCAACCAACTCCTAGGTTTTGTTTTTCTCGATCACTGAAAGCTCCTCCTCTTGACCTTGTGTTGAGTCATAGTAAGGAAGATCTTGTGGAATGTTGAAGAACTTCTGCATGGTTGGAATACTCCGAGTCTTGCAAGCTAGGATTTCTAAAAAGGGATGGGACGAAAGTTGGACTTGCTGCTGGTCGATATTCAGGGAAGAGTCTATCGGACTTATACCGAACACCGCAAGCATTACAAAGAGTTTTTGGTCCCATTGGTCCTGCTCTCCATTGTGGTGTCTTGGTTATCTCACAATGCATACATTTACTTACTGATTGTGAAGATGGCGGCGAGATTTGGTTCCCTGTCCCTTCGTCCAATGGAGCGAGCGAAAAGGACAATTTGATTTTCTTGTTTTTGGTATTCTGTATTCCCGACGCACCGCCGTGCTTCGACATTTTGATCAAAGGCTGGGACTCGGCGAAGTTCTTGGCATCGGACGGGGCCTTCGAGGCAAGCTGCAATTGTTGATTAGGAGTGGCTGTTTCGGTGACAGATGAGGCAGGGGAAATGAGCTGAATCGAGCTCTGATACCATGTTAGATGAACACGACTCTCCACAATGGTATGATATTGTTGTGAACTCAAGTTTTTTTCTTAACACTCATCTTACTCCAATTATGGTTAGAGGTCGATCAACCAACTCCTAGGTTTTGTTTTTCTCGATCACCGAAAGCTCCTCCTCTTGACCTTGTGTTGAGTCATAGTAAGGAAGATCTTGTGGAATGTTGAAGAACTTCTGCATGGTTGGAATACTCCGAGTCTTGCAAGCTAGGATTTCTAAAAAGGGATGGGACGAAAGTTGGACTTGCTGCTGGTCGATATTCAGGGAAGAGTCTATCGGACTTATACCGAACACCGCAAGCATTACAAAGAGTTTTTGGTCCCATTGGTCCTGCTCTCCATTGTGGTGTCTTGGTTATCTCACAATGCATACATTTACTTACTGATTGTGAAGATGGCGGCGAGATTTGGTTCCCTGTCCCTTCGTCCAATGGAGCGAGCGAAAAGGACAATTTGATTTTCTTGTTTTTGGTATTCTGTATTCCCGACGCACCGCCGTGCTTCGACATTTTGATCAAAGGCTGGGACTCGGCGAAGTTCTTGGCATCGGACGGGGCCTTCGAGGCAAGCTGCAATTGTTGATTAGGAGTGGCTGTTTCGGTGACAGATGAGGCAGGGGAAATGAGCTGAATCGAGCTCTGATACCATGTTAGATGAACACGACTCTCCACAATGGTATGATATTGTTGTGAACTCAAGTTTTTTTCTTAACACTCATCTTACTCCAATTATGGTTAGAGGTCGATCAACCAACTCCTAGGTTTTGTTTTTCTCGATCACCGAAAGCTCCTCCTCTTGACCTTGTGTTGAGTCATAGTAAGGAAGATCTTGTGGAATGTTGAAGAACTTCTGCATGGTTGGAATACTCCGAGTCTTGCAAGCTAGGATTTCTAAAAAGGGATGGGACGAAAGTTGGACTTGCTGCTGGTCGATATTCAGGGAAGAGTCTATCGGACTTATACCGAACACCGCAAGCATTACAAAGAGTTTTTGGTCCCATTGGTCCTGCTCTCCATTGTGGTGTCTTGGTTATCTCACAATGCATACATTTACTTACTGATTGTGAAGATGGCGGCGAGATTTGGTTCCCTGTCCCTTCGTCCAATGGAGCGAGCGAAAAGGACAATTTGATTTTCTTGTTTTTGGTATTCTGTATTCCCGACGCACCGCCGTGCTTCGACATTTTGATCAAAGGCTGGGACTCGGCGAAGTTCTTGGCATCGGACGGGGCCTTCGAGGCAAGCTGCAATTGTTGATTAGGAGTGGCTGTTTCGGTGACAGATGAGGCAGGGGAAATGAGCTGAATCGAGCTCTGATACCATGTTAGATGAACACGACTCTCCACAATGGTATGATATTGTCCACTTTGAACATCGCTCTCATGGCTTTGCTTTGGGCTTTCCAAAAGGCCTCAAACCAATGGAGAGAGTATTCTTTGATTATAAACCCATGATCATTCCCTAAATTAGCCGATGTGGGACTTTCATCATCCAACACCTCCCCTCGAACAAAGTACACTTTCATCATCTCATGGCTTTTCTTTAGGGTTCATTGTTTGACATTTGAAGATTTGCCAATCTATTGGCATGACTAAATTTTAGGGCATGACTCTGATACCAATTTCTTAGTGAAAAGGTTGAGTGATTGAATAGTTGGCTCTGATACCAATTTGTCAGTAAAAAGGATGAGTGATTGAATAGTTGGCTCTGATACCAATTTGTCAGTGAAAAGGATGAGTGATTGAATAGTTGGCTCTGATACCAATTTGTCGGTGAAAAGGATGAGTGATTGAATAGTTGGCTCTGAGTGATTGAATAGTTGGTTCTGATACCAATTTGTCAGTGAAAAAGGTGAGTGATTGAATAGTTGATGAGAAGATTATATTATGAAAAGCAAAAAGACTCTATATATATATCAAAAACTAAAACAAATCAAAACTAAATCAAATCACAAATTAAAACTAAATCAAATCACAAATCAAAACTAACTAAACAAATCAAAAAAACAAATCAAAACTAAATCAAATCAAAAACTAACTAAACACATCAAATAAAAAAAACTAGCTAAACAAAACAAAATCAAATCAAAAACTAACTAAACAAATCATAAACTAAATCAAATCAAAAAACTAACTAAACAAGTCAAAAACTAAATCAAATCAAAAAAACTAACTAAACAAATAAAAATTAAAACCAATCAAAAACTAAATCAAATAAAAAACTAACTAAACAAATCAAAAACTAAATCAAATAAAAAAAACTAACTAAACAAATCAAAACTAAAACAAATCAAAAACTAAATCAACTGAAAGGAGATTTAATCAAATACGGATATCAATCTAAACAAACACGTTGGGAGTCTTTGTAGAATGGCGTCCCTTCCCCTTCAACGATACCTTCCAGTCTCCTAAACTGGATTCCAATGAGAGTTTGTTCCAGTCCATAGTTATTTGACCCAACATGGACAACCACTGTACTCCAGGGATCATTTTCCCGCTGCCTACCCCTCGTACTAGCTTGGGTTCCCCGTGAGATCCCACATCCGGTTAAAGAGAGGAACTAAGCATTCCTTATAAGAGGTGGAAATCTCTCCCTAAAAAACGCGTTTTAAAAACCGTGAGTCTGACGACGATAAGTAACGAGCCAAAGCAGACAATACTGCTTCATACTATCAATTTGATGTTGTTTGCAAGGCACTGGTAATTTTGAGTTGGGATTTTTGAACATTTTGAATACCTGTCATCGTTACTGAAACCGCATTAAACTTTCCCTCCACGGCTACCACTTCAATCTATAATCTAAATAGTTGTAGATCCTTTCATTTTCGCAGTTCATTTAATTGGTCTTAGTGGCAAACTTTATTTTGTAAGCTAATGCAATTGTGGCTACTGTTTATATTTTCTGAACTAATGCAATTATGGCCTCTTTAGTATTTTGTGAACCGATGCAACTTGTGCTAACTTTTTTGGGTGGTTGGGTTGAAATGGCTGTAGGATTTTTTTTACAAGTTGGCTTGGTGTGTGAAGTTTGTGTCTTTTCTACTGACTGAGCTCCTTGTCTGTTTTCTTTTTCTTTTTTATTATCTCATTTTTAATTTAAGACCATTGCTGATCTTTTTTTGTTAACCTAGACATTTGAACTACAATATTATGTTCAAGAGTGGAAAAGAGAACCATGTTGACATTCCGAAACTGATGGTAATGTTATTATGACAGACTTATCTTCAATCTCTAACTATAAGACTTGAGGAAATGAGGGTGAAAAAGCGTGATTCGGAGCAGTGGATGCACCACCGCTTGCTGCCACAGGAGCTTCGGGAGAGAGTCAGGCGTTACGATCAGTACAAGTGGTTGGAGACCCGTGGGGTGGATGAACAGAGTTTGGTTCAAACTTTACCCAAGGATCTTAGGAGAGATATTAAGCGGCATCTTTGTCTGGCTTTAGTAAGAAGGGTAAGGTTATTGCTTTTGACTCTTTTTCTTTGTTTGGTTGGTTTGTTCATATTATTATTATTTAGGTAGGAGTAAATTCTTTCATTATGTACAAATATTTAGCACAACCTCGGAGGGTGGAACTAAATTTCTTTAGAAAAATTTCATGTGTATTGTGATAGGAATCACGGATCTCCACAATGGTATGATATTATCCACTTTGAGCACAAACTATCATGGTTTTGCTTTGGACTTCCTCAAAAGGCCTCACACTAATAGAGATGTATTCCTTACTTATAAACCTATGATCATTCCCTAAATTATTCAATGTGGGACTCCTTCCCAACAATCCTCAACAATCCTCCCCTCGAACGAAGTACACCATACAGCCTCCCCTAAGGTCTATGTAGCCCTTGAACAACCTCCCCTTAATCGAGGCTCAACTCCTTTCTCTGGAGTCTTCAAACAAAGTACACCTTTTGTTCGACACTTGAGTCACTTTTGACTACACCTTCGAGGCTAGCAATTTCTTTATTCGACACTTGAGGATTCTATTAACCTGACTAAATTTGGTTCTAATACCGTGTTAGGAATCACAGATCTCTACAATAGTATGATATTGTCGACTTTGAGCATAAGCTCTCATGGCGTTGTTTTGGACTTCTCTAAAAGACTTCATACCAATGGAGATGTATTTCTTACTTATAAACCCATGATCATTCCCTAAATTAGCCAACATGGAACTCTCTCCCAACCATAGTTGTAGGTCTATTCATGAAAATTTGCAAGTTTTAGCTTTAGTTATGGTAAGGCTGCTGCTTCGGCTATTTTTCTTTATTTCACTCGTCTTATTATTACTATTAAGTCGGTAGTAAACTTTTTACACTGAACATGTATATTCTAGCGATATCTACGACAATAGTGCAAATTCAAAGCGTGGTACTACATTTCTTTAAAAACTTCCATATGTATATAAGTTCATGATAACCGTTGAATTTGCAGGCTTCAGTTTGTAATTTTCATCCTAGGATTGTTTTGCCCTTTGTGCTCTGTTAATATTTTTATATTCCCTGATGATTTTTAGGTTCCTCTGTTTGAAAACATGGACGAAAGGCTGCTTGATGCTATTTGTGAGCGGCTGAAACCATGTTTGTTTACGGAGTACACTTACATAGTCCGTGAAGGTGATCCAGTTGATGAGATGCTTTTCATTATACGTGGTCGGCTCGAGAGTGTGACCACGGATGGCGGGCGGAGTGGTTTTTTCAACCGTACCTTTTTGAAAGAAGGTGATTTTTGTGGTGAGGAGCTTTTGACCTGGGCTCTAGACCCGAAATCTGGTTCGAATCTTCCAACTTCTACAAGGACAGTAAAGGCTATTACAGAGGTTGAGGCTTTCGCCCTTGTTGCTGAAGAGTTGAAATTCGTGGCCAGTCAGTTCAGGCGCCTTCACAGTAGACAGGTACAACATACCTTCCGATTTTACTCGCAGCAATGGAGGACCTGGGCAGCTTGCTTCATCCAAGCAGCGTGGCGTCGGTATTCCAAGAGAAAGTCTTTAGAACTTCGTCAAAAGGAAGAAGTTGCAGCAGAAGAATCTGAGGGAGCTCAAACTACTACGAGCGGTGGATCTTATAGTATTCGTGCAACGTTCTTAGCTTCCAAATTTGCTGCCAATGCTCTCCGTGGCGTTCAGCGATATCGAAACGCAAAAAGCGCTCAGGAATTAATAAAATTGCAGAAGCCTCCAGAGCCAGATTTTACCGCTGATGATGCGGATTGATTTGTTGTGTAATGTGACAAAAACTGAATGCATTATTATGTGCCTCCTGGCTTTTATTTTGAATTTGATTAGATGGGCTAAACTTGATGTATTGCATATGTGATTGTAGTTTGTAACTTGTAAAAAAGGTTACTGAAATCAATCCTCAATATGTATTTTGTGCTTATATTTCTCAGGCTTTCTACATACAGGTTGGAAGCTAATGGGCAGAGGGATTCTCTAATCAGATTTTGCGAATTTGATTAGAGAGACCATTCGATGTCTGTTCGGTGGCTAACTGACGCCAAATTTTACGAACATTTATATTTCATACAAACAGATGTAACTCTAGAGCCACATGCCCAAACTTGAACTCCAACTTTCGAAGTTAAGGCTAGGTGCTCTCCCTCATCCATATCAAGCCTATCTTCAATGTACATCTTTCTCAGTGTGTTAAACGATACAATGTCTTCCTTGGTTGCATCATGACACTTGTCTTGTCTCAACGTACAATTCCACATTATATGTTTGCACATGAGAAAAGGTTTGCACATGAGAATAGGCAACTACTTACTGTTCTTATTTCCAATAGAACTTTTGCCTCATTGCCAAAGGAACAATTTTTCTCTCTATAACGAACAATGTTTCTCTACGTACCATAAAAACACGTTCTATCGAGCTTCTACTAGAAAATATATCAAGTGAATTCACCCTTCAGTCATCGTGTCGTTCGATGTCTATAACTTCTCTAAGCCCCATTTCTCATAATTTAATGGCTAAAAAAACGAAGAGCATTTATAAAACCACAGACGCTGCTGCTCACAGCTTTTATTCAGATTGATCTCACAGTGCTGACAACCCATGAAAGCTCCTAGCATCCACAGTAGAGCCATCGATCTGATGTCTCTCGTCGTCTACCCTTCGATCGTCAACTGCTTAAGAAGCATTCTTCTGAATCCACTCGACTAATGTGGCGACGCCGAACCCCGTTGCAGTGCGCTTTTTGTCGCTGAAGACAGGGCCTGCCATGTCAATGTGCATCCATTGGACCTTCTCATCAACAAACTACAGAAACATGAATTCAAATATGAGTCTTCTAAAGCGTGTAGAGGATAAATCTCATCTTCAGACGCATGGTAGATTTGTAGAGCTAGTCAACAAGACATCAATGCTGAATGAAAGCACAAAGAGATGATCAAACTACTCCCTTTCAGGAAGTGCAATAAGAAGATGATATCCACCTGTTTCAGAAACAGAGCAGCTGTAATGGCACCACCCGGACGACCACCGGTGTTGACCATATCAGCCACACTTGACTTCATCGACTCCCAATAACTATCCTCCAATGGCATCCTCCAAAGTTTCTCACCACTGGTTTCTGAAGCAGCCAATACCTCTTTTGCCAAGTCATCACTAGGTGTAAAGACACCTGGAAAACAAAACGGAATTCGATCTGACAGATATACACTTTATTTCAGGCGAATCACATGTTTATTTGCATCATTGACTAAACAACAACCAACCTTCTGAAGAAGTGAGTAAAATTTTATCTATGGTGGCGATATTGTATCCGAAATCAAACCGATATATATACTTTTACCAGAGAAATACTCCTGTTTTATCTTATACAATCCTGTTGATCCTTATATAACTGAAGTAAATTCTTGTTTCAACCCAAGGGGAGCGCACGTAATGCTTCAGTTGACAGTTTGACTCTTTATTTTCCGAAGAATTTTGAAACTATCAATTTCATTTACTTTTGTAGTCTCCAATTATAAAGCCAGGTGTTTGAGAGAGGAAGGAAAACGAAAAGGAACGATATCGGAAGTGTCTCCAACCATTCAACATTTCTAGAACTCTTGGTTAGAGGTAATCTCTTTTCTAGAACTATAGGAACTGGACGATCCTATTTGGCCAACTACCTAGCGACAAACTCCTATCTTCCTTTCATTACCGTATTTCTGAACAAGTTCCATTTTCTACTTTCTACTTTCTACTTTGTCTTTGATGATCCAGAGTTTTTAACAACTCACAAGAAAACCTATTGTCATATTCTTCTTTACAGATCGACTATAAAGCAAATGATGCTCGGTCGGTTAACATACCTGCAATTGAAGGCCCGAGAGCAACTATGCAAGCACCAGTTAGAGTAGCCAAGTCAATTACCTGCAAAAAAATTTAATGTTGCATAAGAAAAGAACAATATCCAGAACTATTAGTTATGACATATCTGGTTACTGCGTAATGCCATAAAAATGAACACAATTTATCCAACTTACACAATATTAGGCAACTTATAAATGATCGTGCACGTGTTTTAACTTGCTAAAGCTAGATATTATATGTTAGGATTAGAAGGAACGAGTTCAAGCATCATAGCTACCAACTTAGGATTTAATATCCGATAGGTTCTAAACATGTAAATGACGTAAGGCCAGACAGGCCTGTGAGTTGTCCTATGAGATTAGTCGAGGCGTGCAAGAGCTGGTCTCGACACTCATTGATATTAAATTAAAATACGATAGACTACATGGAAAAGGGTGGATTTATTATTAACTATTTTTAGAACTACAGGTATCCGAGGTTCAATAGATCTACTTTTTTAATTAGATATTGAATAAATCCGCAATAACGACGTTCAATCCAAATTAATCAATCATCTAATATTAATTTATGAATATATATACCTTGTCAACGCCCTGTTTACAAGTATAATCCAAAGCATCAGCGAGCGTAAGCCTGCCTTCAGCATCAGTGTTATTAACCTGAAAACTGGCCAAAATGAAGTTAAATAAAAGGATGATGTATACTTTGATTTGTAATAAGGGGGAGAATAGATCATCAGGAAGCAGGTATCCAGAAAAAGTATAAAGATCATCAATATTCAAAAGCATGCAGGTCCAATTCCAGTCTTTTTCAGCTATATCGAACTGCCATTAAATGCTCGATTTTACATCTCATGTCATCACGATCGAGTATGAGCTTATCGTGGGTAGTATTAGTATCACTCTTATTGTTACAGTTATAATTATTTTTATCAGTAAGTTCCATATTTAGAAGGTCGGCAGAAAGTTGTGGTTTCGGTAAGAACTTTCCATACTATTACAATCAAACATTCAAGACTGTTTCTTATGCATCCACTCCGAATCAATATAACAGCGAAATTCGGCTCAGCCACACAGTCTGTGTCATCTAAATGACAAACAATTTGGGTATAAACCGAACACAAACATAAATGATTACAATGATTTTAGCTCGAAGATACTTTTTATGGTTCAATCAAACAAAGAAGATATACCTCTATTGTCTTTCCATTTGAAGCAGTGATAATATCTCCAGGTCTCATGCCAGTTCCACTTATCATGTTCTCACAGGCAGCGATGACAAAATGAACCTGTTTGAGTACAAGAAAAAAGGAATACAAGCTCGTAAAACTTATAAGTCCATTTAAGATCCTAACGATATTAAAGTGGTGAACAGCTCAAATGTTTTACCTCCACTCCAAGAGGCTTGATTTGGCTAATGGCTTTTGCTGCACCAAGAACTGCTGCTGAACCTCCCATGTCAATTTTCATTATATCAATTGAACACCCAGGTCCAGTTTTAATGTTATAGCCACCACTAATGGAAAGAAAAAAAAAACGGAGTGTTAACCAACCATAGTTGACTTAAGGACATAAATAAAACCTTATATGAATTTAAGTTGATTCTATCAGAGTAATAAATACATCCATTTCTAATTTCATTGAGCATTTTCTAAAGAAAGTTCCGATTTTGGTTGACATATAATCACCTGTCGAAGGTTAATCCTTTACCAACCAAACCCAATTTGACCGATACCGGTCCACTGGGAGGTTTGTAACACAAGTGGATAAAATGAGGAGGATTTGTGGAGGCTGCAGCAACACCAAGGTAGGAGCCCATCTTCAATTCTTTGCATTGCTCTTCATTTAAAATGGTTGCAGAAAGAACATCGCTGTAAGTTGATGCAATCTTTGTAGCCTCTGCTGCCAGTGCCCCTAATTTGTGGATGTAATTTAACAAGGTTAATACTGCGCATGCATCGATCATAAAATAAACGCTACGACACATTACATCAACTTGAAACTCAAATATTTTCTTTAGGGTACACACTCAAAAATGTAACTGGCCTTCCGTGCCACTGGAAATTTGAAACACGCAGAGTCATTTAATTGACTAGGAAGAGAGTAAGGAATGGATTTTAATAGTTAAAACGTAAAATCGAGCGAACCTGGGGTGAGTACATTTGCAGGTGAATTGACAAGTTCTCTTCCTAGAAGTATCCCAGAACTGAGATCTTGTGCATATTTAATCTTTTTATCTACTTCTGCTCCAGATCCAAGACCAATAATTTCCACAGATTTAAGAGCGGACTTTTTGGACTCTGATTTGTATCTATTGTCTTCAAATATCCCAAGTATAGTTCCTGTAATCCATTCAAGCAAAAGAGAGAATTCAGTATCAAATACAACAACAAGCTGCTCTATCCAGAAGATGAGACAAGTACCAGATGCAATGGCTGAGGCAATGTTGGGCTTGGATTCAGAAGAGTGTTCCTGGGAAGAGGCAAGGGATATAGCAACTTCACTTGCTTGAGATGCCTTCGCTACTGATGCAACGGCCTCACCTAGACCTCGAAAGGCTGCTACATTTGAAGCTGACTGTCCAAGGCCAATCAAACTAACCCTCTTAGTGCCAAGACCAGGATATCTAATAACCGTCGATTGGCCAACCTTTCCGGTGAAGTCTTCCTCAGCAGATACTTCAGCCAACAATCCGCCCAAGCGCAAATCTAGCTCGTTCAAAATCGGATTCTTAAACTTGGAATTTTCATCCTTGTCCACATCTTTCTCTGTCACACCAACTGCAAGCAAATCTCCTTTCCATTCCAAGACATCAATGTCTTTTGCCCCAAAAGATATCTTTGAGACATTTTCACAAACAGGTAACATACAATTAATACTTCACGACAAACATGAACACCCCAAAACCTCTAAAGAAACAGAATTAAAAAAAAAAATACAACACCCGATGGTTCTGTTAGAAAATCGATATCAGTTCCAACAATGAATACTGATCAAACGAACTAAAAACAAAATGAATCCGTAACGCAAATGAACAAACAAAGAGACCGAAGCAAATCCATCATGTAGAATAGATCCTTGTATCCCACATTTCAAAAAACATAAACACAATCCCAATCGATTCAACCTCAAAAACCCATTAAGAGAAACCAACCACGCAATTCCTAAACTTCAATCCAAGAAAACCCAATCAAACAAAACCCACCACAAGTCGAAAAACAAAACAATCAAGAACAAACAATCAGTGGGTAGTAACATTCCAATGTCCCAATCACCTGGGGGGCTTCATTAGGAGCAGGATTTGTTAGGCCGAGATTGGCCCGGGCCAGCGAGTGAGCCATGCACTTCCCTCCACGAGAACAGAAGCGAAAAAAAGCAAAAGAACCCCGAAGAGAAGCAGAGTAAGAAGGGTGATAAAAATGGGTTAGTTTCCGGAGAACAAAAGAAGAAGAACGAAAGGAATACGAGGAAGAAGAAGCAAAGGTAGTTCCCAAGGCTCCAACAATGGCGGCCATTTTACTTATTTGTAGTAAATCGTCAGCAAAAAAGAAAGCATCGATTTGCTAAAAGATTAAAGAGAGAGAATTCTACGTTCTATAATGGGTTGGGTCTGCAACCTAAGAGATGGGCTGAGGGTCTCTCTCCCTCCTGAAATCTTTTTTATTTTCTAAAATTAATATTTTTTTTATCTAATTATATTTAATTTTAAAGTATAGAAATTTGGGAATGTGGATGAAAAATAGTAGAACTAAACCCTAGGGATTAAATACGTTCGAGGATGAAAGTCTCACGTCTACTAATTTAGGGAATGATCATGGATTTATAATACTATTTCCATTGGAATGAGGTATTTTGGAAAAGCCCAAAACAAAGTCATGAGAGCTTATGCTCGAAGTGGACAATATCATACCATTGTGGAGAGTTGTGTTCGTTTAACATGATACCAGAGTCATGCCCTAAACTTAGTTGTGCCAATAGATTGGTAAATTCTCAAATGTCGAACAAAAGACTCCAAAAGAAGAGGAGTCTAGCCTCTTCGAAGGCATAGTAAAAAATGACTAAGACAAAAAGTCAAACCTCAATTAAGGGGAGACGTACTTTGTTCGAGGGGAGGTGTTAGATGATGAAAGTCTTAGCTAATTTAGGAAATGATCAGAAGTTTATAATCAAGGAATACTATTTTCATTGGAATAAAGCATTTTGGGGAAGCACAAAGTAAAGCCACTCAAAGTACAAAATCATGTCCAGAGAGTCTAGAGTGTCATGTTCGTCTAACAAAATTTGACCGTAGAAGAAAATTGGTCCAACTAGCGGTAAACTGAAAATTAGAATCCTAAATCCCACATTGGAAAGTAACCGGAGGAGGGACTAAAACAAAATCTATAAATAAGACCCCATGCCCCTTCTATACAGAACAATCCATCACTGAGAGATTTAGTAAATTCATGGCGTAACCTTCTGCAACCGAAAACCACAATTCTTTGACAAACAACCAATCATCAACTTTTTCATTGTCGTCAATCTTGTCTCTGATACCATTATCTGGTAAATTCTTCAACCTTTCTCAGAACTTCATTGTCGTCAATCGTGTCTGGGATACGTAAATTCTTGATCCATGGCGAGATCGCTCAGGGACTGGGAGAGTGAGTCAGTGACCAAACATGTCACACCACGCACGGGAGTGGTGAAGCTCGCTAAGGGAGTCGTTAGTAAGTTTGGAAAACCCTCAAATCTCTGTTTTTACATCTTACGTTATGTTTGAGTTTGATATTTCAACACAGAGGAGCCATGGGGAGGTAGGTACTTGAAATGATCGTAGTGATCTGGGGTTATAAAATCTATGAGATAGGTGTCCCGTCAATGAACAAACACTTTCAGTTACCTGCAAAAGCAATTTTGTCTCATCAAATTACTATTTGATTAATGTATGTCCAAATATAAAGGTTAGTTGTCAGATTTTATATATTTTGCTTGCTGTACTTCTTCACTCACCTTGAGTAACAGTTCTAGGGTCTATTGATATTGGTCTTTGGGTTGTCAATGTTGCTTACTCTGTCTTTTCCAGCCAAACACTGCAGTATGGTTTCTTTAGCCAAACACTGCAGTTCCCTAATGGAAGGAGTTCCCTATATTTGTCTTTTTTTCGGAACCATTAAGTCAATCGAAGGAATCAGATATGACTTGTGCTCATTTAAGTTCGTCATTACTTTGTCAAACGAGTAATTAATACAAATGACAATGCCGGCAAGAGTGATCTTGAGAGACAGAGGAGGGAGAAGAAGGGTAAGAGAAGAAACAGAGAAAATGAACTTATTAGGGACTAAGATCTCATCAATTTTTTCCATTGGAAAGTCTTCAATTGACAGATTCTTCCTGCACCCTGTTATTTATCATTTGTTCCCCCTTTGTCTTGTTGCTTGTAGACTCAAGGTGATCTTCATTCATTCCTTTCCCTATAGGTGACATTTAACACCGTGATCTTCATTTCCTGGATCTTTTATAAGATTTCGTTATTTGGAACGAGATATGAGAACAGTATTTGCTAAGGGTGGGCTTAGACGGTTACTAATGGTATTAGAGTATTGGCAGGTGTTGAGGGCGCTGGTGGGTCCCCCAAGAGGGTTGGATGTGGGATCCCACATCGGTTGGAAAAGGAAAGTTCAAAGAAGACAATATCTCCTAACGGTGAACTTGAGGTGTATTACATTACTCATCATCATCCATCGCTCATTCTTTTGAGTTGGAGTCTAATCTGTAATTTTGTGTTTTTTTGGCTAGCTTTTCTTGCTTCTTATTTTTATTTTATATTACCATCATTTGAATTTTCAGTTGTTCTCAGTGAGCATATTGTGATAGCAAATGAGGAAATAGATGAAGGGGAAGGTGTATACACCAAGGAAACATGATAGAAGAAAGTCTAAAACTCTTAAGAATTGCCAAGAATCCTTAACAAGAGTCTTTATTGATATTACTAATACTTATGTTAACTTTTATTTAGATTGATTTCTCAATGCTGCAACCCTTGAAAACTCTTAGCATCCACCTTAGAGTTTATTTATTGTTGAGGTCCTTGCCATGCCTGAACCTCTTAAGAAGCATTCTTTAGAACCCACTCCACAAGTGTGGAAACACCGAATCCAGTTGCAATACTCTTCCTGGCATTCCAAACGGGACCAGCAATGTCTAGGTGCATCCATTGGACATTGTCAGCAACAAACTACACAAACCAACTTCCAAGTTAGTGGGTATCTATATATCTATCTACAGCTCTTTAAGATATCATTTGGTTGGTAAGAACATGAGTGACAAATACCTGCTTCAGAAACAGAGCGCCTGTGATAGCACCGCCTTGACCAGGACCAGTGTTGATCATATCAGCCACGCCTGATTTCATGAACTCCCAATAGCTTTCCTCCATTGGCAACCTCCATATCTTCTCACCACTCCTCTCTGCAGCATCAATTACCTCTTTTGCTAGCTCTTCATTTGGTGTAAAGGCACCTGGAAACAACTCACATGAAACCCAATCACATGTTCTTATCTTCAAATGAAGCATGAAGAATAAGATGTTTTGAAGATTATTCATACCTGCAACTGAAGGCCCAAGAGCCATTATACAAGCACCCGTTAGAGTAGCCAGGTCTATAATCTGCAAAGCATTTTGATGTTGCATTAGATATCTAATCTATAACGGCCCAAGCCCACCGCTAGCAGATATTGTCCTCTTTGGACTTCCCTTCCACTTCTCTTTAAAGTTTTTAAAACGTCCCTTATAAAAAATGTTTTGTTCCCCTCTCCAACCGACGAGGGATCTCACAATTCTCTTCTTTAGGGCCCAAGGTCATCGCTAGTAGATATTGTCTTCTTTGGACTTTCCCTTTCGGGCTTCTCCTTTAAGTTTTCAAGACACATCTGTTAGGGAGAGGTTTCCACACCCTTAAAAAAAATGTTTTGTTCCCCTCTCCAACCGATGTGGGATCTCATAATCCCCTCCTATAGGGCCCAACGTTATTGCTGGTACTCATTCCCTGTAGTCTCACATAATGAATCCACAAGGTTGACGAATGAACATTATCAATACTAACTTATTGTATATTTACCTTTTCAACACCCAGATTACAAGTGTAGAACAAAGCATCAGCAAGGCAAAGTCTTCCTTCAGCATCTGTGTTGTTAACCTGAAAATATAAAACAGATACAATCAATGAATGATGATAGCCTAAAGATCCTTTTTTGTGGGTCAATGAACCCAAGAATGTGTACCTCAATTGTCTTTCCATTTGAAGCTGTGACGATATCACTTGGTCTCATGCCAGTTGCACTTATCATGTTCTCACAGGCAGGAACAACAAAATGAATCTGTTCGGGAACAAGAAAACAAGCCCCCATTATCTCTATTACACATTTAAGAGCTTCATGACATGGAAACGAGGGATAAATCTTGTATCAACCCAAACCCAAACCCAAGTCCACTATAGTAGATATTGTCTTCTTTGGGCTTTCCCTTTCGGAGATCCCCTTAAGGTTTTTAAAATGTGTATGCTTGGAAAAGGTTTCCACATCCTTATAAGGAATGCATCGTTCTCCTCTCTAACCGATGTGGGATCTTACAATCCTACCGCTAGCAAATATTGTCCTTTTTGGGCTTTCCCTTTTGAATTTTCTCTCAAGGTTTTTAAAACGTGTTTCCTAGGAAGAGGTTTCCACACACATATAAAGAATGTTTCGTTCTCCTCCCCCAACCAATGTGGGATCTCACAGATCTAATGCTTTACCTCTACACCAGGAGGTTTAAGCTCAGCAATGGCTTTTGCTGCTCCAAAGATTGCTGCTGCCCCTCCCATATCCTTTTTCATTGTTTCAATGTTACTGTTGGGTCCTGTTTTAAGGTTGTAGCCACCACTAATTGACAGAAGAAATCAGTGAGTTACTCAAAACATTTGTTGAGCATTTTCTAAAGAAACTTATCAGGGTAGTTCATGAATGATCACCTGTCAAAGGTAATTCCTTTACCAACTAAACCCAATTTGGTTAATACAGGTCCACAGGGAGGTTTGTAACACAGGTGGATAAAATGAGCAGGATTTGCAGTTGCTGCTGCAGTGACACCAAGGTAGGAACCCATCTTCAATTCTATCATTCTGTCTTCTTTGAAAATTTTTGCTGAAAGAACATCGTTGTACTCCTCTGCAATCTTTAAAACCTCTCCTGCAAATTCCCCTAATGTGTGGATGTAACTAAGCGAAGTCAGTGCTATGACAAGTTATATGAAGTTGATACTCAATATTAGTTCAAAGTAAATGATAGATATTAAAGCAACAGAAAGGAGGGAACCTGGGGTAAGTATATTTGCAGGTGAGTTTACAAGTTCTTTCCCAAAAACTACCCCAGAACTGACATATTCTGCATATTTCAACTTTTTCTCCATATTAGGTCCAAATCCAAGACCAAGAACATCCACAGATTGAAGTAGAGTCATTTTGGGGTTTGATTTGTATCGGTTGTCATCAAATATCCCATTGACAATCCCTGTGATACATAGAAAATTCAGTGTCTTCAACGTTTAGTTCTGAAATTCATTACTAGCAAATATTGTCCACTTTTGCCTGTTATAGATTGTTGTCAGCTTCGTAGTTTTAAAACGCGTCTACTAGGAAGAGGATTCCACACCCTTATAAGGAATACTTCATTCCTCTCTCCAACCGATGCGGGATCTCATAATTCACACTTCTTAGGGGCCTAGCGTCCTTGCTAGCACACCACCCGGTGTTTGACTCTGATACCATTTGTAACCGCCTAAGTCCACTCCTAGTAGATATTGTCCACTTTAGCTTGTTACGTATCGCCGTTAGCCTTACGATTTTAAAATGTATCTACTAAGAAGAGGTTTCCACACCCTTAGAAGGAATGTTTCGTTCCCCTCTCCAACCGACGTGGGATCTCACAATCCACCCTTCTTAAGGGCCCAGAGTTCTCGCTAGCACAAACCCAGTGTCTAGCTCTAATACCATTTGTAACAGCTCAAACCCACCGCTAGCAGATATTGTCTGCTTTGACCCATTACTATCGTCGTCTACCTCACGATTTTAAAACGCTTTTACTAGGAAGAGGTTTCCACACCCTTGTAAGAAATGCTTTGTTCCTCTCTCCAACCAATGTGGGATCTCACAATCCACCCTTCTTGGGGGCCCAGCATACACGCTGGCACACCGCCCGGTATCTGGCTCTATTACCATTTGTAACAGCTCAAGACCACCGTAAAAGAGATTATCTACTTTGGCCTGTTACGTATCGCCGTCAGCCTCACGGTTTTAAAATATGTCTACTAGAGAAAGAGGTTTTCACCCCTTATAAGAGGTACTTCGTTCCCATCTCCAACCGAGGTGGGATCTCACACCTCTTTTAACTAATTTTTGAAGTAATTTTACGACGTATAAAGATGAGAAGAGGTACCAAGTGCAATGGCAGAGGCAATGCCAGGCTTGGATTCAGCCGAAAGGTCCTCGGAGAAGGCAAGAGATAGAGCAAGTGAAGCAGCTCGAGATGCCTGTGCTGCTGCTGCAATGGCCTCACCTAGACCAACGAAGGCGGCTGCACTAGAAGCGGACTGGCCAAGGCCAAATAGACCAACCCTCTTAAATCTCAAACCAGAAACTCTTAGAACAAGGGATTGGGCAGACTTTCCAGAGAAATCTTCCTCAGAAGAAGCCTCAGCCAACAATCCACCCAAGGCTTCATTCAATTGATACAAAAGGGGATTCTTGAAGTGGCCCGCTTCATCCTTCTCCACATCCTTCTCTCTCACACCCACGGCAACCAAGTCTCCGTTCCATTCCAATACATCAAGGTCTTTTGCAACAAAAATTATCTGTGGGGCATTTTAACAAACAGTTAACATACTCCATTAGTACCTCGTGGCAAACGTATGAACACTCTATAGATATGCTTAGAGATGTCCACGAGGTAGGATAAAGATTAGGAAGCTTTATCCATTCTTGTTTTTCGATTCTTGCCTCCTGTTTCAGTTTCCATTTTTAATAAATTTGTAAGAGATCACGCTCAAGCCCCCACTAGCCGATATTATTAGTTTTGGCCTATAATATATTTCCGTGAGTCTCACCGTTTTAAAATGAGTTTGTTAAGGAGAAGTTTCCACACCATTAGGAAAAAAAATTGTTCCCTTTTTTTAAAGCGTGTATGTTAAGAAGAGGTTTTCACATCCTTATAAAGAATGATTTGTTCCCCTCTCCAACTCACGTGGGATCTCACAATCACCTCTTGGTGGCCCATCGTCCTTGCTAGCACACTGCCTAATGTCTAGCTCTGATATCATTTGTACCAGCCCAAACCCACTACTAGAAAACATTATCTGCTTTGGCCCATCATGTAGCGTCATCCACTTCATGGTTTTAAAACATGTCTAGTAAGGAGAGGTTTCCACACCCTTATGAGGAATGCTTCGTTCCGCTCTCTAACCAATGTGGGGTCTCACAAGCTTCCACATTATGGAAATATTTAAACTAAGTAGGGTTAGAGACAGAGACTCGAATATTAACTCATCTCTAGCCTCATTTAGGAGAAATCTCTCTCCACTCCCGCTCCATTCTCCGTTCAAATAAGTATTTTTCACTCTCTCTGAGTCAGTTTCCTGCAAGTTAAATGAACATTTCTATTGATGCTCGCAACCCATTAATCTTAACAATATACAAACGAACATTCAACCCTTTAAATCCAAGAAAACTCAAACAAACTAAAGGGCTTCCAAAGAAATGGGAAGAACAAGTAGATGAGCTAAGTCTCAAACCTTAGGGGCATTGCTTGGGCCAGGGCGAGTAAGGCCAAGAGTGACACGAGCTATGTCAGCCATGAACTCAACAAAACAACAGACCAAAATGAGCCAAGTCTCAAAGGAGGAAGAAGAAGAAAGTGAGTGTTGTGGTTTGGTGAAGGAACCCAAAACACCTATTTATAGTCAGCCATTGGCTAAGAGGTAGAGATCATTTTGGCAACATAACTTTTATTATATTATTTTTTAAAACCACACGTTGTTCTTATTGATTCTCCACCATTTTTGTTTGTTTGTTTTGGTGCCTTCATAGTATCTATACTCTTTTCCTTATGGGTGGCAATAGCGGTGGGCAAGTGCTTGGTCGGTCAACAAATCTAGTGAATCGAGCAGGGCACTCGATGAAAGAGGAGCACATTGAGCAAGTACAAGAGATTGGTCCTCCTTCGCTTTATTAAAAACAAGACCACTACGGGAGGTCAAACCAAAAATCATACAATCCCCTACTGAGACAAGAGAAAATTTCAACGAATCCTCTATGTATTGGACATACCTGTCTTTCTCATGGTTGGGCATACTTGTCTTTCTCATAGTGGGAACAGAATAGGAAAAACTCAGCTGACCCACCCCGGACTATTAAAAGCTCGAGGGCGATCTCTATATTTAAGAGAGAATGGGGAGTGAATCAAATCGGTTTTCGTTCTTGGTTTGGTTTAGTTCAGGTTCCTCTCAATCTTATTTGTAATTAAGAATAAGGAAGGCGTCTGATGAAATTATATAGACCTAACCCAATTGTTCGGGTTTTAAATTAATTTTTTTTTTAATAAAAATAAAAATGTTAATTCTATTGATAATTTTTCTTAAGAAAAAAAAGAAAGTTTTAATAACTTTTAAAAATAAAAAAATAAAAAAATAAACATTCTTATCAATGCCTTTCGTTTTTTCTTTTTTCCACCATTCAATAGTTCTGGTTCTGCTGTTGGAACGTTTAAGACATTTATTGTCACATGTCAATTTATTTTTATTTTTATTTTTATTTTATTTTACTAAAATAAATAAATAGAACATATAATTTTAGAAAGAAAAAAAAAAAAATTATCAATAAACAATTTATTTTTTATTCAACCATAAACTAAGTCACTCTCGAGCTAGTTAGAAGGTGGATTTACTCTCAAGCTATTAATAACCTTAGATTTTTTATATAATAAATAATATTAAATTAAAAATAAAATATTCAAATTATTGGATATAAATCCCAACAATCTTCATCATAGATACATTTCTTATAACCGTGCATAAACCTTTCCTTATTAGACGCATTTTAAAACTATGAGGCTGACGGCAATACGTAACAGACCAAAGCGGATAGTATTTGCTAGCGGTGGGTTTGACTGGTTACAAATTAACGTACAAATATCGTGTTTGTTATTGTTCGATGAAACTATATGGATGCAGTGTCGTACCATGCTATGTGGAGTGAGCATTTTGTAACTATGTTTGTGATGATTATGTAAAACAAGATTATGGGTGTTGTGATATAGATGAATTTATTACAATGAAAAATTCTAGGACTACGACTATCGCTATTCATTGTTTGAAATAATCGTATGAGACCCATAAAATAAAATAATATTGTGTCAAATGTTGAATGAAAAGAGTATGTACTATTGTCGTGCTAGAAATTTCTCCTGTGTACGATCAGAGTTCAATTAGAGGAGTAACTGGGTGAGATCTCACCTGGGTTGGAGAGAGAAACGAATCATTCTTGTTAAGGGTGTGAAAACCTCTCCTGGTACCAGACACGTTTTAAAACCTTGAGTGGAGCCCGAAAGGAAAAGCCCAAAAAGAACAATATCTACTAGCAGTGTACTATTGTCGTGCTAGAAATTTCTCCTGTGTATGATCAAAGTTCAATTAGAGGAGTAACTAGGTGAGATCTCACCTAGGTTGGAGTGAGAAACGAATCATTCTTGTTAAGGGTGTGAAAACCTCTCCTGGTACCAGACACGTTTTAAAACCTTGAGTGGAGCTCGAAAGGAAAAGCCCAAAAAGAACAATATATACTAGTAGTGAACTTGGACGGTTACAGATGGTATCAGAGCCAGACACCGAAAGATGTGTCAACGAGGACGCTAGGTCCCCAAATAGAGTGGATTGTGAGATCTCACATCGATTGGAGAGGAGAACAAAATATTCTTTATAAGAATGTGAAAACCTCTCCCTAGTATAACACATTTTAAAACCTTGAGGGAAAGAAGATATAAATCAAATTCTCTTGTAACTTTCTTAACATTAACTAGTTTAACTATAATCTGATTATGAGATCTCACATCGGTTAGAGAGGGGAACGAAACATACTTTATAAGAATGGGCAAACCTCTCCCTAACATACCCGTTTTAGAAACCTTGACGGGAAGTTTGAAAGGAAAAACCTAAAGAAGATAATATCTACTAGTAGTAGGTTGAGCTATTACACCAATTGAGAGAGACGACTTCGAGTCGGTGAAATCTAACTTCTCATTGGTCAATGCTCCCAAGAGACGTAAAGGTGGCCGACTTGGAACGTTAACGAGTGTCGAAAATTTCCACAAGAACCAACAAGATGGGGACATCGCTCATTGACTTGCCTAAGAAGTGGCATCTTTGGTGCCTTCCATGCCCGATCTTCTCAAAAAATGCTATCATCATAACCTAATCAAACTCAATTCATAGCTCAATTATATATTAACTTCTTCAACCAACCACCACCCACAACAACCACTTTTCTTTTTCCCTTTTGCTCTCCTCTTCTTCTTCACCAAATTTCTTCACAATCATGAACATGAAGCTGCCTCTCCCTGCTCTGTTTGCTGCTCCTTTTGCCTTCATCTTCTTCACCGTCGCCGCTGCCGATCCCGATCTTCTTCAAGATGTTTGCGTCGCAGATCTTGCTTCAGGTACCTACTCTTCTTTTTCCCCAATTTCCTTGTTCAAGCTCTGTTCCTTCAAGTTCTTGAAGGTTTTTAGGGTTCTTCTGGGTTTTCATTTGTTCATAGGTGGATAAAGGGTACAGGGTTTTTGCTTTGGTTTTCATTCAAAATGTCTTGATGTTCTTGATGTTCTTGATGTTCTTGATGTTCTTGATGTTCTTGAGCTAGAATTGAATTTGATCTTGTTTTCATTCGAAATGTCTGAAGATATCAGGAAATTCAGATTGATTCAAAGGATCTCCTCTGTTCTAATCCATGTTTAAGATCAGAAAAAATCATATGCCCTAATTTATACCAGCATTCCCAAACCGTTTATATTTCCAGATCATGAACATTTTAACATTTGAATCAAATCAGGAATCAAAGTAAACGGATTCGCCTGCAAGTCGAATTTCTCAGCAAACGATTTCTTCTTCGACGGCTTGGCCAAACCAGGCGCCACGAACAATAGCCTTGGCTCGCGAGTAACCGGCGCCAATGTCCAATCAATCCCCGGCCTGAACACACTCGGCGTCTCCCTCTCGCGGATCGACTACGCCCCCGACGGCCTTAATCCACCGCACACGCATCCACGCGCCACCGAGATCGTGTTCGTCCTCGATGGCGAACTCGACGTTGGCTTCATAACGACCGCCAATGTCCTCGTCTCGAAGACGATCAAGAAGGGCGAGATCTTCGTCTTCCCCAAGGGATTAGTCCATTTCCAGAAAAACAACGGCAAGGTTCCGGCGGCGGTGATTTCGGCGTTTAACAGCCAGTTGCCTGGTACTCAATCCATTGCGGCGACGCTTTTCGCCGCATCTCCGCCGATGCCTGATAATGTTTTGACGAAGGCGTTTCAGATTGGGACAAAAGAGGTCAAGAAGATCAAATCGAAGCTTGCTCCGAAATAATAGAGCAAATCAATGGAGGTTGCTGTAAATTGAAGATTGTATTTGGATTTCTGTTCTTTTTTTTTTTTTTTTTTTTTTTCCACTGATTGATTGAGTAAGAATTAGGATTTGGGGATTTGTTTTTCTCTTCTTTTTTTCAATTGGGATCATTTTTTTCAATGGTGTTTTATTATAGTTTCCTCCGTTCTTAGCATGAACTCGATCACCCTAAACAAAGTTAGGACCACCGTTTCTTGTCATTTGGCGGGATAATTGCTATGAATAAGCTAAAGAACAATCCTTTTTTCAACCTAAAAAAAGTTCAATATTTGAAATATATTGATTAGTTGTTGTTCGTTCTTAGAACTATAATCATTCCCACCTCCTCATGTCAATCCCACGAGTCAATCGTTCATGCTTCATTCCATGCCTTCATCACTAACATTCACCATGGGGTGGAAAAAGAGAGAAACTCGAAACCAAAAATAAATATTGTCAAATTAATATATTTTTTCGATACAATCAAAAGACTCGAAACCATTCCGTTCTTTTACACTTCAAGCACGAAGAACGAAGAACGAAGAACGAGAACGAAGATTGAAGATTGAAGACCGAATAACTGTTTTAAAAATTTATCTATTAAAGTGGAAAGGAGCAAGGCAACATACCCAATGAACAATGCCAAAACCTCCAAAGAAAAGCCACCAAACAGAGGAGGAGCCAACCATACAAAAGCAGAAAGACCCACCAACCAGGCTATCAAAAGCAACCTCCACCCAACCAAAAATGACTTAGCAGCAGAAGAAGGTGGTGGCTCCATAACAATAGCTTGAGAAGAGGGATGGATCACTTGAAGAAGAAGGGATCTCCAATCCAAATTGGTTATCATCAAACAAAGAAAAAACATCTACACAAAAATCTCCTTCGTCTCGAAAATATTAATCATCAGTATGCAGATTTTCTAAATCAATGTTGTAATCACTAGCAAAGACCTCGTTGAAATCCTCCTCGACTTCATTCTCGACCGAAACTTTTCGGGTCGGTAGTTGAGTTAACAAGGGAAAAGGGATGGTTAAGGCTAGACGCTTGAACTAAACTTGCATGCATTTTGTCACATAGCAATGAATGAGAATAAGTGTAACAACACAAGTTTACCGCTAGTAGATATTTTGTCTGTTTTATCCCGTTACATATCGCCGTCAGCCTCATGGTTTTAAAATGCTGTCTATTAAGAAGATGTTTCTATACCCTTATAAGGAATGTTTCGTTTCCCCCTCCAACCGATGTGAGATCTTACAATAAAGCTTCTCAAAAACTTGAGACAGGTTAAGTCAAGAATTTGATGAAAAGTTACAACAAAAAATCCTAAGTTCCGCCATTTTCTAACTCAATCCAAAATATAACTAGAATTTGTATTCACCTTCCTGGAGATCGTCCACTGGATCATCAAGCTAAGTGAACCTTACATTCTTAAGGTGAACTAACCATAAAGGAGAGGAAAAAAATGGGCATGTATTTGCCATCAGCTTAGCCCCTTAAAAGAATCACAAATCCACCACTAGCCGATATTGTACTCTTTAGACTTTTCCTTTCGGACTTTCCCTCAAGAAGACAAAATCTGCTAACCTAAAACAAGCCGCTACCGTTCCACTGCAACCATTCGACTCAAAGAAGACAATATCTGCTAGCAGTAGACTTGAAGTGTTACAATAAGCATCACTAGCGAAGTTTGTAGCATACCATCAACTTAACTTCCATGAGATAAAACGGGGCGATGAAGAAGAACAGCAGACTAAGTTGTCTGATACAAGTCTCGATTTTTCGTACATATAAAATAGGAGACACAAGTGCATAATACTTCATCTTTCTGTAGATAAGCAAAGAGCGTTGTAATCACTATAGTTGTTCATAAGTAGAAAGCCTCTAGCTTTAACCATTCAACATTGATGTTACTCGATCAGAAACATTAAGGATATCGTACACAAATAACATCGTCGGATCATCCAAAAACAATAAAAAAAAAAAAATGTAAAACTCCTACAAGAACTGTAGAACTCAATCTGGATTTTCAAATGCCAAAAGAGAGGATTGAAAACTTGATGCTCAGTAAAGTTAATTTGGTCAATATATTCCGGCTATGAACATACATCATCAATAGGATACTATCTAATAAACCAAACAGACTGCCAGTCTCACCAAACACACAATTTCTCTCATTTGCATAGCAGAGAATTGATCAAATCTATCAATCCATGAACAACATTAACCTCCTGAACACAGAATAGAATCGTCGAGTTCATCCGGGACACGAAAAAAAACGTAAAACTCCTTCAATGATCATAGAACTCATACTCAGATTCTCATATGACAGAAGTATGGAATGTAAAGTAAAGCTAATTTGGTCAACATATTCCTTTGGAGTATGCATTCCAACTATGAACATATATCAATAGGCTACTATCAAATAAACTAAACAGAACGCCAGAGCTTCACCAAACACTAAATTTCTCCTATTTGCTTAGCAAACAAGAGAAGATTGGGGAAAAAGTTGATCAAATCAATCAATCCGTGGATAACAAGTCGTTACATACCCTCAACAAGCAAAACCCAATTGAATTTAATGTTTTCGTCCAGTGCCCATATGAACATCTACAAAAAAAAACCATAGCAATATCATCAAACTTCATGAACTATCAAGTTTAATTAAGAACAGGAAAGATGAATGAATACCCAAGTGAGGATTGGATTCCTTGGAATAGAAATCATTCTTCTCAATAAGAACTTTCAACATTTCATTAGTGAACTTCCGGTGATTAGGATCAGTCGGAGGCCCATTCTTAGAATCTGAAATTGAAAGTTTCATGAAACAGAAACCACAACCCTGATTAACGCTTCCATCAAAAACCCTTTTATCGGAAGAACTTGTTCTTCTAGTACAATCAACAGAAGAAGACGAAGAACAAGAAGAAGAATCTCTCTTAATCCTCCGCCGAAGAATCTGTTTCTTCGCCTTTCGAAATGGATACAACATCACTCGTTTCGCCTTTCCAAAACCCTTCTGTTTACCCAAATCAGGCGCGATGATTTGGCCCTTCGCCATACTTTTACGACGCTCATTGTCTTCATCATCACCATCGTCATTAACACCACTACAACCAACATCTGAGAGATGATTCTCAGCATTTCCTGATTCCAACATATATAAATGTAAAATCCCAAACCGAAGAACAAGAAAAAAGGGAGAAAACGGGGATTGGGATTGAATTGAAATGAATTTCTTCGAAAATACGAATTGGATTGCGCTTGTTTTCCTGTATACTGTGAGAATCAGAAGCCAATTTGTTTGTAAAATCAAAAAATCCAAGCCTCCAAGTGAGGTGGGCGTTCGATGAACAGAGGCAGGTGGCGCCAAGTTTATGGGACGGTGATTGATGGGCTAATTGGTAATTTCCTGGATGATTTCGCTATTTTGTTCCTAATTTATAAATATATCAATTTATTTAAACATTTATTTATTTATTTGTTCGATATACCATTTTTATATTATATAAATAATAAGTTTATTTAAATTTTAAATTTTAAGATACATAATTTAAATATAACTATTTAAATACAAACTTTTTAGTTTATAGAAAAAATAGGGTAATAAAAGAAAATAATAATTATGTTTTGTATTAAAAGAAAAATAATTAATAAAATAATTATTTTTGTTCTCGTTGCTTAAAATTTTAAAATTTGAATGGTACAATTTTTATTTATTTATTGACGGTTTGAAATTAGAGAGGATCATCGATGGCCCGACAATAGATTTTGAACTCAAACTGACACGGATTGATCTAGTTGTACTCGTAGTCGTGCTATCGATCCATTTTTAGCTAAACAAAGATGAAAAAGGAGAAGAAAAAATTCTCTGAGATTAAAATACTTCTTTGAGATTAATATATTTTGTAAAAATATATAAAAAGATCGAAAAAAAATTCATCATAGGTAACTCGATCTGTCTTGAATTCTCCATGAAGAATTTCTACTTCGATTCCTACAAAAATAAAAGAAGAATTCCACGGAGATGAAGACTAAAATAGGAGGCGAGGACACGAACAAAGACGAGTAAGGCCCCGCTCCACGAGCATCTCTAGTGACTTCCTCGGTTTATATCATCATTTTGATGACCTAATTAATTTTGGGTCCGACTTTTAGATTTTAACTAATTCGAGATTAACCCGTTCTTTCTTTCCCGACTTCGACTCAATCCTTCCAACCACCGTGACGTATAATTTAATTGGACTAGCTTGCGTCCTAGGATCAATTTTAAATAAGCATTTATATTGCATCGTTACTTTAAATTTATTATTCAACAACTATCATTTTACCATTTTGATCGACGTTGACTCGAGAACGTATTCAAGTCTCATAAGTTAAATAAGACAAATATTAATGAAAATATAATAATGATTATAATAATTTTAAAAACACTAAAATATATATTTTAAAAATTAAAAACTAAAAACTAAAATATTTATTTTTAAAATTACGTTTTAAATCTTTTCGAACTAAAATAGAATAAACCAAATATTTAATTTAAAAAATTTAATTTCAGTTAAATTTAAATCCTTTTAGAAAACCTAATAATTTCAAAAAAAATATATATATATTTCGCAAAATCAAATTTAATTAATGTAATTAGAAAAAAATTCACTAAATGTAACTTTTTTTTTATTTTATTCCCGAATTAAAACAATATTTTAATCCGTTTAAATAATTAATTATTTATTATTATTTTGGCTCACAAGATAGGTTAAGAACTAATACCTCGGAAATGGTGAATAACAAAAGTTGCTAACATAAAAGAATTACATACAAGCTATTAACACGAACATGAATCAAAGCAACGAACTCGTAGAGGAATTATAAGACAAAGTAGGAAGTCCCCATTGAGTTAAGAAGATGACATTAGCACATACATCTTCGACCTTCATTCTATTAACAATCTCCCTGATTCTTCTCGACAACAAGACCAAAAACGATACCTTCAAACTAAAACTCCTTGACCTCGTAAGCCGATACAATCGAAAACCCTTCTTGCCTCTCTTCAGTGTTTTCTTCATCCATCGATGTCTACACTTAACCACGTCATTACCTTCACTGTGTAGCTTCTCATACTGATTCCACCGACGTCCTCCAATGCCAGCAGTCTCCAAAAGACCCATTTGCTCAGTATTGTAGATTAGGGATTCGAGCTTCTGAACTGTTAGGTCAAATATGTATGCTATGCTCGAGTTGATGAGGGACGAGTTTCTAAGTTTCGAATATGGACGGGATTGCAGAAATTTATAGAGTGACGGGTGAGGCTCCCCTATAGTACGAGTCGAGTATTAAAATGTGGAAGGAGTAGCTGCTAGGAGTGTCTTTATTCATAAAATTCAAAGGAAGAATATTGGAAGGCATGTGCAATGATATATGTGCATGTTAGGTTAAAAAGGCATAAGGCCAATCATTGGTAAAGCAAGAGAATATATTTGTGCGGCTGAGATCTACCAGCTTTATTTATTTATTAATTTATTTATTTATTTCTGGTCCTCAAAGTTTAATATATTATGAAATGTGACACAGGTTGTCAAACTTTGACCCCTCGTCACCCACTAGTTTATTTTTATATTATTTACTTGTGGAGGAAAATATTCCACCAACTTTGCAATTAGAGGCCTATAAAAGTGTCTATTTTAATATTTGACACGTCTTTAGTAGGCATTTGATATTTTTGTTTCTAATTTTTTAAAAATTTAAGTTTAATATTATTGTTTTTTTTTTTTTTTTTAATGTTGTTCGAGAACGAAGTGAGTTTTAAGGTTTTGTTCGATGTTCAGTAATTCTAATTACGTTGGATTAATTATTCAAGAGACAATGTAGTTACCGTGTAAGGTAGAATAAGCTTGTTCCTAATGTACTCAATGAACTGTTTTTTACTCGAGTTTGGTAAAACTTGTTCATCGATTATCTTGAGGTCATGATACTACTTGTTATTATCTCAGCTTCCATCGTATACTACCGTGACGTCTGACATCTCTACTAAGAATAATTTAAAAATCCTGATACGATAAATGTAAATACAAGAGTTGATCTGAGTGAAAGATATTGAATCTAAGGAGAAAATTCTTCGACTTGGATTCTCGATCTACCACATCAATACTCAAAGCAAAACGAGCAATTTCTAGCCCTCTAAGAACACCATTAGCCGTTCTTCACTAGAATTTGGAGCCGTAACTACGCTATATTTCTAGCCATCTTCTCCAATTTCCCTTCGTATTAAATGGAATAATGTGTCGAATCCACAATGCACAATGGAAACAATATGCAAGCATTGAAAGGAGAATATCACATACTTTCAACACACCAAGAAAACTAATCATTTCCAAATACATACAAACATGAATCCTCAACTTAGAAATGTAGCAAAGTATCAGTATGATAATTTAAATGAATTTATATGCATGCTTGTGTATCAAACCTAATTTTTAACACATTAGAACCATGTATATACACCACCGACTCGGAGAAACACGCCATTGTACACAATTTTCTGTTATGCTGCAATACCAATGTGCACAAACGTCCCAGAAACGAAAGGTACACCCTAAAATCTCTATATGTATCTTTCTTTCTTTACGTATTCCCTTCACAAAGATCTTTCTTTTCTTCCCCTACCTGTCAACTATTCTCGTTACCTCCTCTCCGTGTCGTCTGCTGCAGCAACTTTCGAGGGGTAACTAGACATATCCAAGTCGATAAGTGACATGTCGAATGGTGTGGATAAAGAGTTTGCGGCGTCCATAAGAAGAGAAGACTTCATTGCATCGGAATGTGCTGGTTCGAGGGCTAACTCAGAATCATTCGGAGTACTTGAACTTGAAGACGAGATTGTGGAAAGCTGAATGTCATCTATCTTGTTTCCAAACATGTGTTTGTTTCTTCTAACAGCGTCCATCTCAGGCCCGGTAGGCACAAAGGTGCGTGATCGATACTTCCTTGTTCCTTCATCTCCATCGCTATGATTATAAAGAACATAGTCATGATAAGTTGGTGCAAACTGCAAAAGAAATGTGGTGAAGTCAATAAACAAACCAGCAAAGAGATACCGAACCATCTACAAAAGAAGCTAACTCGAAAACTATATCAAGCCTCACCTGGTGGACCGTGTCGTGGTAGAAGTCGTTCAATTTTACAGCATGTGCAAGACTTCCCGTGAGACCATGCGAACCGCCAATATTAGCACCTGCATATTCTTTGTATGGGAATGCATAAAGATGGCCTAAAGCAGCTATAAGCATCTCAATGCATATAATGAAATTTTGAAATTGAGCGGCTTCCTCGGCACTCTTGATGAATTGAGTTTTTGCAGCAAGAAACACAAGAACGCCCTAAACCAAAGTACAAAGCAAAGAAATTTTATGAAAACAAAAAAAAAGGTTCTGTTTATTCTACATACTTCAGGCTGAAAACATCTAAATATTATAATAACAATAATAATAATAATATAAAATAAATAAAAAAGGAACATTTTGGTGATACCAATCAAGGAAAAAGGGATTGTTATCTTGTTTTTGTCCATAGATCAAGAAAGCTATTAATCAAGTGCCTGGCCAGGGCAGGTAGAACAATTTCCCAGTATTGGCATTTAATTTCATTCATAAAGAAATTTCCTATACTAATATGTAATTGTTACATGCTTGCACAGTATTAAAGAAATCATTCATTGAAGCAATTAACATCACGTTTTATCTTGTAATTCGGGTTTTCTAAAGTCCAACCCGTCTTTTGTTCTATGATTTTTTAAGAAAATAAACTGCAAAACAGTTTTTCCCCCATAAAAGATTACTACAGTAACACTTCAGGAGAATTATATTTAACCCTCCTCTGAATGCCTTCCAAAAACAAACATAAATGCCACATACACACTAACAAAGGAAACATCTGTATGGAAACGACATGTAAGGAAAAAAAAAAAAAAAAAAAAAAAAAAAAAAAAAAAAAAA
>NW_019272035.1:2217491-2224277 GCF_002738345.1 Cucurbita maxima | reverse complement strand
AAAAAAAAAAAAAAAAAAAAAAAAAAAAAAAAAAAAAAAAAAAAAAAAAAAGACTAAAGGTCGTTTACCTGCCAGTAAGTCAAGAAGACAACAGATTTAATGATGATGAACTTCGGGACCGGGTTAAATGGTTGAAGTAAGTCTTTGCATGCCACATAAAACAACGCCAAAGCATAAAGAGCCATTGTGTATGAGAGAGTATAGATAATGGTGAGATAAAGGTATGATTGTTTTGGATTGAAATTTCCATCTTCATACTTCCCTTTCGCATACAAAATAAGTGTAACAGCAACCAATATAGGCTTCAGAATCACAAATTGCAAACAGCCTTGCTTGCACCTCCGTATAAAACGCCTGCGTCAAAAGCTACCCGTAAGGTTATCTGAAAAAATTTCAGACTGACATTTTTCTCTCTTGTTAAGAGAGAAAAGATATATTTCTCCAACAGAAAGACATTAGATAAAAGGTCACCTTGATTAGATAAAACTTCTAATAAAGATCATCGAACATGGGGAAGCTTACTTATATATTCCTTACCATTCAAAACAGACTATTATACCAAAAATTAAAAAAAGCTCTGCAAATGGAGAGCAGAAAGCAATTATTAATACAAAGAAAGCTCTGCCCACAATCGAACTTGATTCAGTTTTCTAAATAAAAACAATATCGACAAAAGGCAGACTTTCTGATGAAACAAACGTGACTTCCTTCAAAATGAATGGCAGTAATAAGGAAAGCACAGAGCAGGAAGAAGCAACAAATTCAAGAACAGAACCCAGCCTTATATAGCCAAGGAACCATCGTGATGCACACTTATGCCGAGGCGTTATGCAACAGATTCAGACACTTCGGTTAGTCTCCCTCCCCAAACTACTGAACTGGCCCTCTATTCATTCATCAAAGCATGCAACAACTGACAAGTAAGCTCTTTCTGTTTTCTCTCTCTCTCTAGTCTCTCGAACCCTCCCTCTCCATCTCTCTATTTATCTCAGTCTAACAATCCTCTGCCTTTCACTTCATTTGATTCCCTATTTTCCTCTCTCCATCTTACTCTTCATATCATATCACTGTCAGTCACTTTAATTTCACTCTTGGGCTGTCTGTCTGGAATCAAGAGTGGGTTGTTTATCATTTGCACATTGACTCTTCATCAAACAAAGGTCCAGGTCCAAAATGAGACCAAACCTAGAAATAATGCTCGCTTGGCAAATCCCCAAGGTATTGGATTTCAAATATATGATTTTTCTCAACAAAAGGTTGATTTTTTACCTTAAAAAATAATGAAAAATAATTCTTTTTTAAAAAATAATCCTAAAATATATGATTGTTAAGGGAACTTGTAGAATTTCAAATCCTATATAGGTAACCACCATGGTTTTTAGACTCAACTCCCTGTGACCCTTTACTTTTTCATTAGCCCAAGTAAGTACTTGGCCAACTAGGCCAACCCATGGTGATTGCAAAAAGGCACCACATTTATTGAGAAAATGTACTCAATAAACATGTGGAGTTCAATAGATATTGAATACGACGACATGCTAAACCCATCAAAAGGAGTTATTTGACTTGCTATTCCTAGTTCAAAATATTTTGATACCTACACCTTGGACCACATTGTGTCCGTTCTAAAGGTTTTGAGCCCTCTAGCTTGGGACATCTAGATCCATATCCTCCTCAGAGATATATCAATGAGGCTACGAATCTAGCACTGAGGAAGCAATAGCTAATACTTATGGTGAAAACGGATGAAAGTACAGAGAAGTATTTTTTTTTATTCAAGTCCAAACATTGAGCAAAAGATAATGAAGGGATTAAGGGATGTTACCCAAAAAAAGAGCAGAAGGTATTTTTGATAAATTATACCCATGACTATTAGGAAAATAATTACTAGAGACGGGGAATTTCACCACTTGCTCTTTCATTTGTGCTTTGCCCTATCATTATTTTTTTTCTTTTTTAAGAAAAACTTCACTGAAAAAGTTAATGTGTTTATTTCTAAATTAATGCAGAATGAATAAAACAACGAACCAAAGGTACCCTTTTTTTTTTTGGATGAGAAACTAAGAACCCATATGTCCACTCAAAAACAAAAGAACAGCCAAAGGGCTTGGGATAGAGAGACCCCCTCCCCAAAGCAACTCTATAAGAAAGCCTTCCAATCGCTATTGTTAGTAATCATGGAGAAGGAATAGTGTACATCTATCACATTAGAAGAATTTAACATAACTCAACTTATACTATTATATGCTGCCGTAATAACTCAAAAATTATATCAATCCAAAATAAAACAAAGTTTAACTTTTGCAAACTTACCCATCTAGTGGTAGTGGAGGAAGGCAACATGTCATCAAGTACCACGATGGCTTTAATACACGACCACTTAAACTTATTACAACAGCTCCAGGACCACCAACCCATGCCAGACACAATGACAGAAAATTGTAAATGACCCAAGCTTCATAGCTAAAAGAAATCATAAAGTTAATAGTTAGATATTTGATCCATAACTGTAACCAAAGGACAATGAAATTAAAGTTCTTTACTATTAAATGAAGCCATGAGAGTTAAAATTATCATATTCCATTTTTATTCTATTTTTTAGATTGCATACAACCTCTATACACTAGGAACCTTTGGATAAAGGAGTGCTCAAGAGAACCATGTTTTAGATGGCAATTAAGAACCAACACTGGCAGGAAAAGGAATGGCCAAGAGGCTGTTAAACATATGATAGTGAAGAAAAAACTAGAGAAGTTTGTACTTTTTTTGTTGGCATTAGCAATCTTCCGCAAGTAGACGTCAAACAATTAATTACATTGGCTTCTAAACTATGAATGCTTTGAAAGTTAAACCCTTGTCAAAATTAAAGATGCGAGAAAAGTAAACAAGCGGCTCTGCATGATAGAAATAGACATAAACTTCAGAATTTCATAAACAGTTTGATTTAGCAGTGACTACTTACACTTCCCGTATGGAATTAAAATAGATTGAACTCGAAGGTAAAACAAGAGACAAGAAGGACATCAGTGCATAAACCTGTAATCCAAGGAAGCACTTTTAGAATTTGCGAATAATGTATTGCAAAAAGGAAAACAAAAAGAGAAAGAAGGAAAGAACACAAACAAAGGATTTAGTTAGAAATTACATATATAAAAGCATAATAAGGCACATCTTGAGAATAACCAACAGTAAACTTCGAAAATTTGGAGCCAAGAGATGGTGTGAAAAGGAGAGGTGAATGAATAACATATTATGAAAACAATAGTTGTAGTCAGATGTATTTCCTCTGTCACGGTTAACCATTTGTAATCTAAGAACACAATTTATTCATGGTTTCTAACTCTATTCTTGAACGTAGGTCCAAATAGTTCTGCACCAAAATGTTAATAGAGGAACTTGGTCCCAATCATACGATGGCTTTGCAACCATAAGCAAATGAAAGGTAAATAAAGAATTGGATGATTCCACACCACATATTTTTAATTTGAAACAGATTATAGGAAAAAGGAAATTTTCCATTTGTCATTTATCCAGCAAATTAATACTCTTAAGAGCTAGCAGGGAAAAATTTTACTTGTGGGTTTTTCTTTTCCATATCACAAAGGACTAGGAGAGGCTCTTTATGGACATTAGGATTGATTGCATTAGAAGAAAGGCAACGGATTATTAGGGAAAGCACCAGAGCTTCCTAAGCTACAAAAGATCTCTCTGACTTTGGAGTTAACATCATATAATCATTCTGAACAAGACTAACTCATTTGCTCATTTCTGCTTCAAAACAAATTCTTTAAAGCTTACAGCTATTAACCACGTTCTACTGATCTCACTCTTTAAAGTTGTCGGCAGTATAGAATGTGTTCAGTAGGCTGCAGCACCCATGGATGAACAAATTTTCTTATTAAAAAAATAAAGATTCCAGTACATGGAGCAACACAGAAAAAGAAACAAGCTTGTACAAAGAGAACAAAATGCAGAATGAACTTCCTTCTTCATGCTTATCCTTCCCTTCGGTTGATAATCCCAGACAGGTTCCTTCTGGAATCCTATGTGATCAATGATTTAAAAAGGTCCTTCTGCTCAGTAGCAGTCATTCTTCTAAAAAAGGGAAAGATTCAACCTTATTAAGACTACTTTGAGTGGTATGCCTCTATAGCTCATTTCCATGTTTAGACTACCTAACGATGTAAGCCAATCTATGAGAGATGCTCATGCTTATTTCGGAGCATCTTGGGCTTGATAGAAAAGGGCATTTCAAGGGAAGGAGAAAGTGTAGGAGGATGTCCATTCTGATGCTCATTTCATTACTTCCCTTTGAATTTTAGCTGCAACTTGTTTTCCTTCTGAAATTTTCTCTCAATTTTTTACGGTGGTTGCTCCTTATTGTTGCCCTGGTTTTTTGTGACTTCTATCGTATTTCTTACATTTCCTTAATGAATGTGGTGCTAATAATAACCATAGCAGTAAAAAATAATACTAAAATCGACAAATCATTTCTTAATTTAATAAAAAAAAAATGCCATTGTTAGTACACCAAACGACGGGAATGGATCCATATTTTCTCTTCATAATGAACTGTCAAGAAGCTCTTCTCCTTCTCAGAGAAATCTCCTTCAAACGAGCATCATTTTCTTTTCAAATATTTACAGCCTAGACATCCTTTATCCAGGGTCAAAGAAATCCAATCCAAGCTATCTAAACAGTTCCACTTTCAATATTTGAACTTTCCCAATTGAAGTCTCCGGAATTTTCTCCAAAGTTATGCTAGTTTGATGGAATTTGGAAAGAAGATAAGAATGGAGGCTAAGACATCTTGAGAAAAAGCTAAACAAACTGCCTCTCTCACTTTTCAAATCTATACTCACCTTCCTCTATGGTCAGAAGTTAGACTCTTGAAATTTTCCAACAACTGAGCTTCCTCCTCGGACAAATAATATATTATTTTATAATATAATATCATGTGAAGTAGAATGTCTAAGAATGCACACAGGATAACAAAATGAAAAACAAACAACAAATGAACGAGTGTATAAATTGTCGTGAAATCAAGAAACTCAAGCTTGAATCAAGCATAAGGAACATAATGTGTAGTTGTGCATAAATCAGAGATACATGATCTTCAAGCATGAAAATGTCAACAAGGAAGCTTCAAAACAATACCACAACCAAAAAAAAACCCGAAGGATCCGTTCTTAAATATATACAAAATGGGAGGAAGGAAAACTAACCGGGACCATAAAGATGATCCGCACGATATATCTCTGATAAGTAGGTTCCGTATAGTTCAAAAGATGCCGGTAGATATGAAAAACTGCCAGAGCAATGGCTCCAACCGTGCAAATAAACGCAATAATGCTGTAGTAGATAGGAACCACTTCCCCCATTCTGAAAATTGATCACCAAGGTGCGTGCAGAAATTATCTACAGGATCAAATTAGTAGTTTTTTGTGAAGGAATGATAATTCATCAACACTAAAGACATATTAACCAGGAAGAAAAATACTTCACTTGCCTGTTGCTGCTTCAGAAGCCTGATCCCGATAACAAATGAGAAGATTCACAGAAACCCTAGAGTCTGCCACCAAATGAAGAATTGACTGGAGGCAGACCGCAAAATAGAACCGTCAAACGACTTCGGCTACTGAACACTCAGTGTATTTCGCATAGCATTGAAAAACTACCAGAATTCCACAAATAAATTGAAGGAGAACTCGTACGAAACGCCATAATTGAATTTTTTTTTTCAGAAATTAAGAAATCGATAGAGCATCATCAACTTCCCCGGAGATTAAAAGGTAAGAATCTATAGCAGGCGGATCTGGCGGTGGAAGTGAAATGGAAAAAGAACAAGAAAGTGTTGGAATTGAAACGAAGAAGACGAAGAGAAAGCTGAGCTGGAAATGAACAATGGCGGCTTCGAGTCTCGCGGAAGAACACCCGAATACCTTGCAAACTCAAAAGTACGGAATAAAAATGGTTTAATTAAAAAAAAAAAACAAAAAAAGTGAAATTAATACAAATATATTTGATCATAAATACCCATTTAACTTTCTAATTTTTCATTTATTACCTTTAAACTTCTTTAAAATTTTCAAAAATATTCTTACCTTTTTAAATCATTTAAACATAACTTTAAAACTTTTTTAAAAGAAAATTAAGAATAAATATGGCTTTTAAAAATTTATAAATATTTTTTAAACAGTATTAATATTAAATATTTTTTAATTTTTATAAAAAATTAAAAATATATATATATATATTTAAGTTTTAAAGGATTAATGAAATTTTTAAATCTAAAAAAAATTAATAATATATATATATATTTTTTAATTTAAAAATATTTTTTTTATATTTTTTTTAAGGTTTATAAAGGTATAATGGAAACTTTTTAAGATTAAATGCAAAAATTCTAATTTAGCTTAAAAAAAATTAACCCTAAAATATAGAATATTCAAATTTTCAAATGTTGTATTTTAACGGCTAAAGTTAAAAAAAAATTATAAAACAATTTTAAAATCTCGTTTTATCCCCACTCACATGATTTTTTAAGAGAATAATTAGGAGATCACCTCGTGTAAGATTTTTTTAGGTAAAACATGTTTAACTTTTATAGCGGTGTAGCTCGAGTGGCAGCAAAGAGAGTCATTGAGCCAAGTTCAACCTTTAAAGTTACAGAGTCAACTAGGATTTCTCGTCTTTCCACCTTTAAAGCTGCAGAGTCAATCAGGATTTCCCGTCTTTTTTTTTTTTTTTTTTTTTTTTTTTTTTTTTTTTTTTTTTTTTTTTTTT
>NW_019272035.1:2211394-2217168 GCF_002738345.1 Cucurbita maxima | reverse complement strand
TTTTTTTTTTTTTTTTTTTTTTTTTTTTTTTTTTTTTTTTTTTTTTTTTTTTTTTTTTTTTTTTTTTTTGTCCATTTACCTAGCTTCAATTGGTAAGTCTAGGAAGGAGTTCTCGATTTATAGGATATTAAATTGAATTTTTCCGCTAAATATAAATTTAAATTTTATGTCTAATAAAATTTTTAAAATGTTAATATTATATTTAATATTAATATTTTTTAAAAAAATTCAAATCAATGCTATCAAATATTTGATTTTTGATCGAGAAAATATGATCTTATCAATTAATCTAGTCGGTATTGAAATCAATACAAATAAAACCCGTGAACTCAATATAAATAAAACTATTTCAAAATTTAAAACACAACGTTTACCTTGCACGTATAAACTCGCTTAGCTTAGTTGAAGGTTAAATTATAATTTTAGTTAATTAATATTGAGGTTGATGAGTGTATTTAATTTTTGAATTTTTAAAAATATTTAATAAAGGTCTGAATTTTCAATTTTGTGTTAATAAATTTCTAATTTTGTATTATAAAATAATTTACTAATCATATTTTTTAGAATTCACAAATCTATTAAATACAAAATTAAAAGTTTAGAGTTCTTACGTTCATCTTCCGTTCATCTTCAATTCATCTTTTTTTTTTTTTAAACGATAATATTTTAGAAAAATCTTTTTTTGGTCCGAGTATAATTTCTATTTAGACCGAAAGTTTCAAAATGTTACACTTGGTATATCGAATTTCACATATTACATTATTACCCTTTGAATTTTGAATTTAATTTCTAATTTGGTCTATATACTTTAGGGAAATTACATTTTTACCCTTGAGTTTTAGTCATTTGTTTAAATTTTCTATTAACTCATTCAAACCAAAATAATTACAACTAAATGAATATTTATTAATTTTCGACCACTATTAAACATAAATGAAAAACCTATCTCATAATTATTTTCAATTAATTAATTGAAGTTAGCACAAATTAAAAAAAAACTACGTAAGGGTAAAAGGGTAAAAATGCAAAATCTAATATATTAAGGACACTATAGAACATAAACAATAAAATATAAAGATAAAAAATGTGATATTTTAAAATTTAAGAACGAAACAAGAACAAAAGTCAGAACTTCGAAATAAAAATGTCACAGCCCAACCCTGTCGCTAGCAAATATTATCCACTTTGACCCGTTATGTATCATCATTTTGGCCCGTTATATATCATCATCAGTCTCAAGATTTTAAAACGCATCTTCTAAAGAGAAGCATTTTAAAAATTCGCTCGACAACCCCTAATACCATTTGTAAACAGCACAAGCCCATTGTTAACAAACATTGTCCATTTTGATTCGTTATACATCACTGTTAGCCTTAAGGTTTAAAATGCATTCAATAAGGCGGTGTTTTCATATAATATAAGAAATGTTATGTTCCTCTCGGACCAATATGAACATAAAAACTATTTATTATTTATTTATTTTTCAAAACACATGTTTATATGTTTTGGGAGAAAAGATTTGAAATAATAATGTGAAGCTAAAATCCAAAAAAGTAGTTGAAATAATTCTGTCACAAAATACAATTAGATTTGACTTTTAATATGCCAGCTCACAATAATTGAAATAATTTTTTAGAAAAAAATTAAACTAATTAAACGTACTTAATTACTTAATTAATGCTTAAATGTATCAATTTAGATCATCACAAATGATTATAATTATTTAATTATTTTCAGTAGCTTTCCTTTAGAATCAAATCAAAATTATTAGAAAAAAAAAAACCCATAATATATTAATGAAAAAACAGGTGTGATTTATTATTTTAATCGAAAATTAAGATTAATCCTATTTTTTAACACAAATAATAATATCCATAAAAAAAATTTGAATTTTTACCGACCGTAATAAAAAATTAACTGACTACTAGCCACTCATTTTTGTGCTCGTGTCGTTTTAGCTCGACAATAAATTTAAAGATTTGAATCTTTGATCTCTTAATTGAGAATATATGTCTTCACTTTTTAACTATGTTTGGTCGATCCAACCTAACATTTCGAGAATCTATGAACTAAACAACATTATCCACTGATTTTCCACTAACTTATTAATTCACACAAAACAAACAGTAAATTATAAGTCAAATGTAACAAAATTTAAGGAACAAGAACACTCAGCAAAGCAAGCTTATGATCTAAGAGACTATACAAAGAGATCTTAAAGTAAAATGACCAAATCATAGGGCGATGCTAACATACTCGGGTCGTAATCAACAATTCGAGAGTCGAAAATGCAAGAACAGTATAAGTTTAGGATTGCTTACTTATAGAAGAACTGCCATAAATGTAGGAGCTGAATCCCCAGAAAGTGATAACTAAAGAGAGGATCTTGAAGCCACTCATAGGATCTTTCAAGAAAATGACAGCACCAATACTCGTAATAGGCACCCGAACCGCATTCAAGACGCCAGCAAGAATGGTCGATGATAAAAACAGAACAGCAGTTCCTCCCAACACTCCTAACTGGAAAGAAACTGCACTCCAAATAAGCACGAGCAAATACGACGACTTACCACCGACGAAACTTTCAGCTTCTGATTTCATGTTCTGAAAATCATTATTTAGAACGACGCCAAGAGTCGTAAACAAGAAGGCGAAAAATGAAACCATTACTTGTTGTTCCAACACAACGTGGAAAGACTTTCTGTCGAGGAGCTTTATGAAAACTAGCTCGGATAGAGCGAAGATGAGTCCGTGGAGAGCGGAGCCTAATATATCCCATACGAATCCTAATATGTATTGCTGATTGGTTATGCCTCCATATCTATCTGAATTCGAATCCAAACCGATCATCACAACTGCAGCTGTGATAATGAACGCAGCATTCAGTATCGAGGCATTAAGTCGATTCTTGGCAAGAAGGTAACCGAATAGTACAGAGAACACGAGCGATGACGAAGCCAAAAGTGAAGCGGTAGAAGCAGGGAGGTATGCATAAGCATATGCATACATGAGGTTATCAGCTGCACTTAAGAATCCCAGCACAACATAAGAAACAATGAGCTTCCAATTCAGAGGGGTAGGATGGATATCAGATAAGAAATACATGGGAAACAACAATAGAGCGGGAATAGGCCAGCCGACGACCGATACCCAGGAAATGATCCATTTGCTCTTCCCACCGTTGTCGTAATAGACACGGGAAAGTATAGACGAAGCGGGGAACGCCACAAGCATTGCTACACTGCTTAGAGCAAGAAGAATCCAATGTGAGATTGGTTTTCTTCTGAATGCTTCTGAAGCTGTTTGCCTGATGGCCGAGATCCGCTTCCATGTTGAAGCTGAAGCCTCTTCTGGGGCGTTCTCCGTTACATCCATCGATATATAAGAATCATCATAAGACATGTGTAGTCAAGTAATATATTCCGTTCGAACCTCGAAGAGAGATGCTGACCTAGACACAAATAGCATAGCTTCTGATCTTTAGAAAATTGAAGCAGACAGTTACAGACAACATGGCACATCCAGTCAAAGTCTTCTTGAATAAACAATACAAATGAGTAAATGATTGAGAAGATTCTTAGTCATTGTTTTCCTATAAAAAAATATAATCAGCATTACTATCAATGTGACAAGTTTGACTTCTACAAACAAAGAAACTAACAGTACCAATTCAAATTTGATAACCCGAACCTGACTCGAGGACAGCAAAACGATGATTGGCTTGTCGAAGTGCTTGATGGATGGTGCTTTAAAGGAGAAGGGAAGATAGTTTGACATTGTGCTATAAGGGTGTCTTTTGATTCTTTTTGTATAATTATGTAACAACCCAACCCACGCTAGCACACCGCCCAGTGTCTGGCTCTAATACTATTTGTAACAGCTCAAGTCCACCGCTAGTAGATATTGTCCTCTTTCGACTTTCCCTTTTTGGTTTTCCCTCAAGGTTTTAAAACGCATCTGCTAGGGAGAAGTTTCCACACTCTTATAAAAAATGTTTCGTTCTCCTCTCCAATCGATGTGGGATCTCACTATCTACCCCCTTTGGGGCCCAGCGTCTTTGCGATCACACCGCCTCATGTCCACTCCCCTTTGGGGCTCAGCCTCCTCGTTGGCACATTGCCCGGTGTTTGGCTTTGATACCACTTGTAATGACCCAAGCCCACCGCTAGCAGATATTGTCCTCTTTGGGCTTTCCCCTTCGAGCTTTCCCTCAAGGTTTTTAAACCGCATCTGCTAGGGAGAAGTTTCCACACCCATATAAATAATGTTTCATTCTCCTCTTCAACCGATGTGAGATCTCACAAACACTCATTGTATAAAGCCAATGTAGGTTCAACCTTTATTAGGCACGTATCGAACACTCATTAAGTACACTAAATAGACACATAATAATATAAGACAAAAAAAGTTCGAGACCAGACTCATTTCATTTTTCAAACATATGAATGCATAACCGTGCTGAGGTGCATACTTCAATAAATGTGACCTTGCCATGTCTATGTCCTAGATTTGTTTAAAAATGGCGTATCAGTAGAATCATGGCTTTTATCATAATGTAGATACAAGGTTTAACCCCAAGAAAATTTCAAAGGAAACCAGACCCTACGCCCATCGCTTTGGTTGAACCATGTCAGAGTAATTAACCCAACACAAATGTAAAACAAATCACCAGAACCATAATTTTCTATCATTTCTAATTCCTATTGCAATTCATAGCCAATGAAAAACAACACAGAATCCACAAAATGAAACATCAAAACATCAAGATTCTTCCATAGATGTAAAATTCCACATTAGAAACAGGGGAAATCAATCAAATCCATCACTAAACTCAACTCCAGAAACAACCCAGAAAGTGAAATCCATGACTACAACAAAATCATAAAGAAACCAAACATCTAAATTAAAAAATAAGAACAACCCAGCTCACCCATTAGCAAAATATGCAAGAACAAGACATGAAAAACCTGAGAAAACACAAAGGCGGCTAAGCCTGTCAAGGGTTGACAGTGAATGCTTCGGGTTTTGGCGGAGATACCAAAAAGTTCGAATCATAAGCATAGGACTGAAAGATCAAGAAATATTTTTACCTGTTTATGAGCAGGCGAAGGCATGAAGCGTATGTGCGGCTGCAGAAGAATTTGGAGAAGATTATGGGAATATTATTTCCACTCAGGGGCTCGGTGTTCGCACAACTGCCACAATCCACGTTTTTTTTAATATAATATGAGGTTAAATTAATAAAACAAATTCGTTTCAATAATACTTTATTAAAAAAAAAAAAAAATCTACCTTATGAGTTTTAAAAATCTATAAGAATTTTTTTTACCAATATTAAAAATTTAAATATATTTTTGAAACAAATCACTCACCTTTCAAACTAAAAACTTTTAAAAATTTTAAAAATTTAAGAATATTTTTTTTAGACAAAATATAAATTTATTAATACTTTAAAACTATAGAATATGTAGTTTTAAAAAATGTATAAATCTTTTATTATATAATTTAACGCATTAAATTATGAATAGAAATGGTAGTAAAAATTTCTATATATGATACATACTATATATGATATATACTATATATAGATTTTTTATAAATGAATTGATAGAACAAACCTAACATAGTAAGATTAAATTTGATTCCTTTGCTAACAATGATTTACAAAGAATAGGTACCCTAAAAGAAATTTTTCGGTTCATCTCAATATATTCTCTCGATCAAGAGGTTTGAGGATCAAATACTCCCTCTAGACAAAAAAAAAAAAAAAAAAA
>NW_019272035.1:2106695-2210989 GCF_002738345.1 Cucurbita maxima | reverse complement strand
AAAAAAAAAAAAAAAAAAAAAAGTGAGAAGGGCACCGGAGCTTTTAAAACAATGGCAGTGCCCTACAAAATGGAGACAAACGAGTAGGTAAATAAATTGAATACAACCGCCTGGAGTTGGTGAACAAAGGCTTCCCACTTGCTTAGCTTTTCATGCATCTTTTCAACACATCTCTCTCTCTCTCTCTCTCTCTCTCTGAAAAAGATTAGTAATCTTCCTGGGCTGGACTTTTTCACTCCTATACTATCCATAAAAGCTCAGACCGATGTGGGTTTCAGATCGTAACGCCCTAGCCCCAAGATCCACCGCTAGCAGATATGATTCTCTTTGGACTTTTCCTTTCGGGCTTTCCCCCTCAAGGTTTTAAAAATCCACCCCTTTCAGGGCCAAGCCTCCTCGCTGGCACTCTTTCCTTCCTCCAATCGATGTGGAACCGCTCCTAAATCCACCCCTCTTTGGGGCCAGCATCCTTACTGGCACACCGCCTCGTGTCTACCCCCCTTCGGGGAACAGCGAGAAGGCTGACATATCGTCCGGTGTCTGGCTCTGATACCATTTGTAACGCCCCAGATCCACCGCTAGCAAATATTGTCCTCTTTTCCCTCAAGACTTTAAAACGCGTCTACTAGGGGAAGGTTTCCACATCCTTGTAAAGGGTGATTTGTTCTCCTCCCCAACCAACGTGGGACATCATATCAATCCAGAAAGCTCACCAAGAGGCCAAGGCCAAATGTTTTCCAGATCGGAACATTTTTGGTTTAATCCTAAGATAACAAGCAATGAAAATGAAAGTAGTAAGCTAAAAGTCCTTTGATTTCATTAACAAAATGATGTTCTCAAGAAAAGTAAAATGTCTTCTGAAGTAACTTTACACACAAAGCAACAAGAAACAGTAAAGATTGGCATCATAAGGAGTACGCCACTAAAATAGCATAAAAGTGCAACTTATCCTATTGTTTCAATTTACAGAAAATCTATGCAAAATGACAAAAAAGGAAGGGCCAGTGTGGGCAATAATTGGATTATAAAACCAGTCAAACACGTGGAACCTAGAATTAAACCAGTAGATAGAGTGTAGAACATGAGAGTTAAGCAGAAATGGTTACTGTTTTTATCAACAGCCACCAGGGACAGGTTGAAATTGTGGTTAGAGCCAGCTACAACATCCGAAAATGGCATCTGCAAGCACCCAATAGCAATAATGAATTAGTGGTCAGTCTAGTAGTTCATTCACCATTGAATTGAGAATTAAGCGGGTATAGAAAGGACGAGCAACACACATACCCAAGGAGACCCCGGCCATGCCATGATCTGGGTGTCACTGTTAAATTAACTGGAGTACCATGCCTCGTAACCACAACAGGTATTGGACGACCTTGATTACTCTGTGCTTCAGAGGCAAGCCTATGCAGCAGATCATCACCGCCTTCTACATTCCCAAATTTAAGAACTTGATCGCCTAGTTGTAATCCATCATCTGCTGCTGGCGATGCATCGGCTATTTCGTCAACCAGTGCAAAAGGTATACCTCCATTTGCATCTATGTCCATTGCAGTGGACGATACATTTGAGGATGGTAATGCAACAGTTGTGACAGATGACCTTTGGCCATTTGAAACCTCTGTATTCCCTAATAGATGCATGAGATAGGTAGAATCAGGATTGATCCCATGATAATTATTCCTAATGGCACACACATCACGAGACAATTTTCAATAGAGATATCTGGAGGTGATTCTAGTACAGGATATCTGTACTTGGGAAATCAGCAGGCATGTGATGGCTTTACTATTCTGGTTATCACTATTGTTACTTCTGTTTCACAAGAAAGTTTCATAAGAACAAAATTCTTGAAAAGGCAACGATAAATTCCCCCACAAAGACAATAAGGCAACACAGAGGTACCAAATTATATAGTTGAGAAGGGCATTAAAACGAAGCAGAATCCAAATGATATATAGTTGAGAAGGCCATTAAAGTTTAATCGGGAAGGGCAATAAATAAGAAGCCCACAAAAAGGGGGAGCCAAGCAACAAACTATGAGTGTAGAAGTGTGGAAACCTCCCTGAGTTAGTTAACTATGGCATAGAAATTCTAGTGCAGCCGCAACTGAGGCATGCAAGGATAAACGATGTGTTATTCTGCAGCATAGCATCTATCTCACAATTACCTGCATCCTTAGAGAGTGACAAGCTCGAAGCAGGCTTTGCAGAATGCAAAACTTGTATGTTCTGATTAATCTTTTCAGTGATCTCCGTATGGTCATTTCTCAGCTCTACAAAAAATAGAATAGCAGGTCAACATTTCAAAGTATAATAATTTGTGAGAAATGTTATAAAATGAAGAAATCTTCATTTAGTGATATGCTTGAAGAAAATAAGTCGATATTTAGTATCAGGAAGACATTAATAGCGAGCCTCTTGATCTACTATTTGCATCCCACCATCCAAAATGAAAAAGCAAGTAGACAGTGGACTTACAGAGGCATTCAGAACTCAGAAGTAATATCTCACTATGAGAAACAATAAGAATAAATTCCACATTTTGATTCATACACCTAAGTCGCAGAATAGAGAAGAACACATTTCCAACTTAGGCTGGTCAGAATTTTCGCATATTTAACTTCTTGCGCTCAATTCAGATCCTTACCTCCACTCCCCTAAGATACCCTCTCATTCGGTTTAGAAACCTTCTACGAGCATTTCCCCTTTGCTAATTTTGGCTTCAAGCTTCAAACTCGAGAGCATTGGTCGTGGAGAGTCAATAAGCCTATGCAGGCCTAGGGTTTACAAAAATGGGGTATTTTCCAAGTGAGTCTGTGTATAGAAGTACTATGCATCCAAACCTACCCGGGAATGAAATTTGAACCGAAGGCTATAGACATGATTTTAGGTCCCATAAAACACAAAAACGTAGTTGCATGTGTTTGTATTTCCCAACTCTAGTAGTGGGATCACTTATTGAGTATTATTAAATACTCATCTTATTATTATTAAACATTTTTCCTTCCAAGTAAAGGCAAGGATCCTATTTACAAATGATGGCGTCTGTTGAGGAGGTCATAAAATAAAGCCATAGACAACCTTTTCTGCATTCTAGTAATAATTCATTGTTAGGATCGCTTAGTAATGTTTTCAGTTGAATTACTTTTAGGGGATGTTTTATCTTTATTTCAATTGTGATTTTGTTATGTTTGCAACTACATGAATATTTATGTCCATGACAAACTTCAATATGAAATGTGTTTAAAAAGTTCTACATACAAACCGATCGTGCCATGCATGTAGAGTCGTTACATAGAATTTCTTTTATTGTAGTATCCATTAACTCTAAGATTAAAGAGATCTCGTTGGAAAGTTTGAACCGACTTAATATTTTTTTTTACTCTGCCTTACTAAAACTTTTTTGGGTTTCGCCATCCCCTCTAAGATAGGGAATTGTTGGAGGCCTCTACCTTTCTTTTACTTTTGAGTTCTTGAGGGGACAAGGGTATTCTTGGACCCCTGCCCGTCTTAGGGCTTCTCTTCCAATTCATTCTTCTATCTTTTGATTGTTCCCTTAATTTCCCCTGTCATCCCTTTATTTGTCTTGCTCTGGAAGGCTTAGATTCCAAAAAAAGGTTTAAGTTTTTTGCCTAGCAAGTCAGTCTTCCATAGGAAAGTCAATACTTTAGATTGTAATGATTTGCTTGTTTCAAAAAATATTTTAGGACTTCGGTGATGAAGGACTTCGTAATTATTGATTAAGATTCATTCTCTAAGATTGAACTCTCTGTTTTTTTATATATAGTTTTTTAGGTTCCTTTTATTGGACCAGTTTTTATGCCTTGTAGATTCTTTCCTTTGTCTCGAAAGTTTGGCTTCTAAAAACAAAATTTTGTACTCTCAACTATTACTATTAAAACACTCTTTACACCATAACTACAACTATGTTTACAATGAAAAGATTAGCAATCTACCAGTCAGCTGACGACGCTCAGACCTAATAACTGGAATGTCAATGTCCGAACGAGGAAACCCCTGCAAAAGATATTAAAAAATAGAGTACAAAGTAAGTTTTAAACAAACTAAATGTAATCAAGTTACTGCAGCAATCAATCAAGCTTCTTCTGGACTCAGCTTTACCAAAACTACTATCAATTTCCACAAGCATTGTTTGAATTTTTGTAATCCAAACAAATTCCAACCCCGTTCATGGTCAATTACCAAAGCTTTTCAAGATCAATATCCAATAAATTTTCCATCGAGCATGAACAAGTCTTCAAAACAACTTTCCAAGTACAACTCAGCAAAGGAATCAAAAACAAACTCTAATTGTGCTTGTTAGTTTTTAGCTACTCCACAAAACCTCAAAAGAAAGCATTGTAATCGTGCATGACAAGACTAGCCGACCGAAAATTTCCACTACAGAGTTCGGAAACAAAACCTAATCAACTAGAGGAACTGCAATAAATTTGATTCGTTCATGGAAGTCGAGAGAAAAGAAAGGCATTGCAATCACCTCAGAGTCGACGAGATTCCCAGAGAGTCCAGGACCTCTAGGCTGACAAAGGCGCGAAATGATGGCATCCATCTGGGCCTCGATAGCGCTCCTCTTCTGCATCAGATCCATAGTCTCCGACTTCAAATTGGAAGCCACCATTTTTCCCGATCCAAAGCTTTCAAAATGGAATTGAAACAAATGGCAACATCAAAAGTTTCTTCTCTATTTAAGTATTGAGAAATCGAATCCATTCAAAGCCCAAAATAATTTCTCAGAAAATAAAAAAAGGCCCAAAAGAAATTCCAAAAAATAAAAGCCCAAAAAGAAAATGAGAATCCAAAGCCCAATCTCCAATAAAATATATATGGAATTTTTTATATTTCCTTTGCTAAATAAATAAATAAATAAATAAATTCTAAAATTTTCAAAAAAATTAAAAAAATACTTTTATCATTAGTTTTGGACGGAAATGGTTAGTACATTATTTCAAAAATACCCTTAAATTTTAAAAAATTTCATTAATACCCTTTAAATTCTAAAAAAAAAAAAAATTAAATACCCTTACAGCTAATATTATGTTTAAAAAATACCCATGAAATTTTAAAGGTATCATTAACCTTTAACTTTTATAAGAAGATTATCACCCAGTTTAATGTTATTCGGTAAAGTTCATTAGTATTTTTGAAACATTATATTAACCGATAAAATTAATTTTGAAGTTCTTATAAAAAGTATATAGTGTTGGATGACGAAAAAAAGTTCCACATCGGCTAATTTAGGGAATGATCATGTGAGTCCCACATTGGTTAGGGAGAAGAACAAACCACCATTTATAAGGGTGGAAACCTTCCAACGCGTTTTAAAGCCTTAAGGGGATGCCCAAAAGGGAAACCTCAAAGAGGACAATATGTGCTAGCGGTGGATCTTGGTCGTTACCGATCATGGGTTTATAATCAAGGAATACTTTCTCCATTGGTATGATGCATTTTGGAGAAGCCCAAAGCAATGCCATGAGAGCATCATACCATTGTAGAGAGTTGTGTTCGTCTAACATAATAAATTTATCAATAAATTTGAGCAAAAACGACATGAGAGATCTTTCACATTCGATCACGTGGGAAAATTATGAACAAGTTCGATGACATTTTCGCTTCTATCAACCTCTAGAAAACAAAGAGGACCAATTTTTTTTTTTTTTTTTTTTTTCAATAATGTGATGAAAAAAAATGCATGTGAGAAAGGATGGTTTTAATTTTTTTAAAAAAATATAATTTTATGCAACATTTAATTTAAAATTAAATAGTTTTGAAAAACTATTATTATTATTTTTAATTAAAATTAGGTGAATTAATGCAAATTATGAAATTAAATACGACGAAATTAAAAATTAAGGTGTAATTGCTTTAATTCGCTTGAAAATATTCGTTAAAAACATAATATTTATAATCAAATATATTTAAAAATTTATGAATTAAAATAAAAGGAAAAAATAAAATAAATAAATAATACTTAAATATTAATCGGAATATAACTCAACCGTTAAAATGATATATTTTAAATTAAAAAGATAAAAATTGGAATTTCCACATTTTATAGTTTGAATTTTAATTATATTATAAAAAAGGAAAAAAAAAATAATAAATATAAAAATTAAAATTAAAAAAATAAAATAAAATAAATGGAAAGTCACTATAGTTACCTTTTCATTTTCGCTCGTTTAATCATAAAAACTTTAAAATTAAATTAATAATTACTCAAAAAGAGTTGATTAATAATTATTTGAACGCCCCATGTCCCAAATTTAAAAAAAAATTACTAAAAAAAAATTAATTATTTAGAAAAAGAAACTATAAATGGTAAGAAACAATATAAAATAAATCCACAATAATGAAAATTGTCTTTTTCGTTGCCAACAATAGAACGGAAAGACATAGAAGAGTGGAGAAAAGAAAACGAAGGGCACATTCAAATAAGAACGTGTCACGTTTTTTGATGGCAGTGCACCTCCACATATTTTGTTCGAGCATGGTAGTCTCAATGAAGTGGTACCAAATAGTCAACTTTCTAGTGTAAATCCTCTATTAAAAATTTCAACCATGTACTTTCTTTAGTAGCTCTAACGGTATACTTTGTTTCTATAGTTGATAATGTTACTATTGGCTGTCTTCTATTGCATCGAGAAATGTTCCCAAACCGAGCTTGAACACAATGGTTGATCTTCGAGTATCGTGACCTCCCGCATAGTCAGCATCACAGTATCCATCTAGCTTACCGTTTTTACTTTTGATATATCTCAGGATTCGTCGAGCCACATCCAAATAAGGTTTCTTCGGACTTTACATATACTGACTCATGACTTTAACTACGTTCTCAAACCCTTCTGGTTGGTTCATTTAGATCTCTCGATCTAACTTTACATACAAGAAAACATTCTTCACATCCATCTGTCATAAGTTTCAATTTTTACTCATCACAAGATAAGTATCAATCTGACTTTTACTTGATCGATTAAAATAAATCAGTCGAAAAGTTAGATGTTCAAATCTTCAAGAACGAACATTTTGTTGTTTGAATCGAGAGGATAACTATGAAATTAGGCATACAAAAATCGTGCTTGTTTCATATTTGTCTTATAGATGTGACAAAAACAATTCATGATTCTCTCTCTTAAATTATAGCCATGAGTTGTACGGTGGTCCATGGTTATTATTATTATTTTTTACATATAATATTTTAATGACGTGGATTTTTAAAATTAATTTTTAATAATATATAGACACGTGTTGGATGATAAGGATAATGTTTAAAAGTTTTGGAGCCATTGGATGCAATTATTGATTTCTATGGACCAATTTAGTAAAGGTTTTTTCAAATTCTAAATTTTAAAATAATTAAAAGTTTTTATTTTATTATTATTTTTATATAAAATTCCAGATAAAAAAAATTGCTTCATTTTCTAAAAATAAAATAAAAAATTAAATAGTTAATAATTAAATTAGTTTCTTGTTTTAGCATTAATTGATTAAAAATATGTATTTTTTTTTTTTATCATTTCTAAAATGCTTAGTAAAATTTAAAATTATACACTCTTAAAAATATATTTATTTAGAACTTTTTTTATGTAATATTATTATTCTATCCCGTTTAATAATTATTTTCTATTTTTCACTCTAAACTTTATACTCTTAAAAAAAATTAATAAATATTTTATTCAATATAATATTTCTGCAAGAATTTTTAATAATACCCTAAAAAATGCCTTTAAATATTTTACTTTTAAAAGGATTTCCAAAATATATTTTAATATATTTTAACTTTCAAAATTATTTAAAAAATATCTTTAAACTTTTTTAAGTAATCGTAAAACTTGTTTTAAAAATAAAAAAAGAATATTTTTTATAGTTAATATTGATTTTAAAAAATACTCGTGAACTTTCAAAAATAACATTAACAAATTTAAAAATAATATATAAAGTATATATATATATAGTTTTCGTCTATATATTAATGGTAATACTTTTTTTTTAAATTTTGTTTTTGTAAAAGTAAAGGGTGTTATGATATTTTTAAAATTTAAATGATATTTTTGAAATAAGATGGGAAACTATTGTTTAGAAATATTTTTTAAATACAATATAAAGTTTATGGGTATTTTTATTTATTTATTAATTTATCGAATTTTTTATTCTTTCTATTTTATTTCACCCTCTCTACCTTATCGTTTTCTCTTCAAACCAATTAATACACAAATTTTGCACGTGAGAAAAATAGTATAAATAGACAATAAAAGACAAAAAAAAAAAAAAAAAAAAAAAAAAAAAAAAAAAAACAAAAAAAAAAAAAAACAAAAAACAAATAAAAAATAACAATGTGTGGTTTTAAAAAAATAATATAATAAAAGTTACGTTCATCTTTGCCAAGATGATCTCTACCTCTTAGCCAATGGCTGACTATAAATAGGTGTTTTGGGTTCCTTCACCAAACCACAACACTCACTTTCTTCTTCTTCCTCCTTTGAGACTTACCTCATTTTGGTCTGTTGTTTTGTTGAGTTCATGGCTGACATAGCTCGTGTCACTCTTGGCCTTACTCGCCCTGGCCCAAGCAATGCCCCTAAGGTTTGAGACTTAGCTCATCTACTTGTTCTTCCCATTTCTTTGGAAGCCCCTTAGTTTGTTTGAGTTTTCTTGGATTTAAAGGGTTGAATGTTCGTTTGTATATTGTTAAGATTAATGGGTTGCGAGCATCAATAGAGATGTTCATTTAACTTGCAGGAAACTGAATCAGAGAGAGTGAAAAATACTTATTTGAACGGAGAATGGAGCGGGAGTGGAGAGAGATTTCTCCTAAATGAGGCTAGAGATGAGTTAATATTCGAGTCTCTGTCTCTAACCCTACTTAGTTTAAATATTTCCACAATGTGGAAGCTTGTGAGACCCCACATTGGTTAGAGAACGGAACGAAGCATTTCTCATAAGGGTGTGGAAACCTCTCCTTACTAGACATGTTTTAAAACCATGAAGTTGATGACGCTACATGATGGGCCAAAGCGGATAATATTTTCTAGCAATGGGTTTAGGCTGGTACAAATGATATCAGAGCTAGACATTAGGTAGTGTGCTAGCAAGGACGATGGGCCACCAAGAGGTGATTGTGAGATCCCACGTCAGTTGGAGAGAGGAACAAATCATTCTTTATAAGGATGTGAAAACCTCTTCTTAACGTACACGTTTTAAAGAAAGAGAACAATTTTTTTTTATAATGGTGTGGAAACTTCTCCTTAACAAACTCATTTTAAAACGGTGAGACTCACGGAAATATATTATAGGCCAAAACTAATAATATCGGCTAGTGGGGGCTTGAGCGTGATCTCTTACAAATTTATTAAAAATGGAAACTGAAACAGGAGGCAAGAATCGAAAAACAAGAATGGATAAAGCTTCCTAATCTTTATCCTACCTCGTGGACATCTCTAAGCATATCTATAGAGTGTTCATACGTTTGCCACGAGGTACTAATGGAGTATGTTAACTGTTTGTTAAAATGCCCCACAGATAAGTTTTGTTGCAAAAGACCTTGATGTATTGGAATGGAACGGAGACTTGGTTGCCGTGGGTGTGAGAGAGAAGGATGTGGAGAAGGATGAAGCGGGCCACTTCAAGAATCCCCTTTTGTATCAATTGAATGAAGCCTTGGGTGGATTGTTGGCTGAGGCTTCTTCTGAGGAAGATTTCTCTGGAAAGTCTGCCCAATCCCTTGTTCTAAGAGTTTCTGGTTTGAGATTTAAGAGGGTTGGTCTATTTGGCCTTGGCCAGTCCGCTTCTAGTGCAGCCGCCTTCGTTGGTCTAGGTGAGGCCATTGCAGCAGCAGCACAGGCATCTCGAGCTGCTTCACTTGCTCTATCTCTTGCCTTCTCCGAGGACCTTTCGGCTGAATCCAAGCCTGGCATTGCCTCTGCCATTGCACTTGGTACCTCTTCTAATCTTTATACAACGTCGTAAAATTACTTCAAAAATTAGTTAAAAGAGGTGTGAGATCCCACCTCGGTTGGAGATGGGAACGAAGTACCTCTTATAAGGGTGTGAAAACCTCTTTCTAGTAGACATATTTTAAAACCGTGAGGCTGACGGCGATACGTAACAGGCCAAAGTAGATAATCTCTTTTACGGTGGTCTTGAGCTGTTACAAATGGTAATAGAGCCAGATACCGGGCGGTGTGCCAGCGTGGATGCTGGGCCCCCAAGAAGTGTGGATTGTGAGATCCCACATTGGTTGGAGAGGGGAACAAAGCATTTCTTACAAGGGTGTGGAAACCTCTTCCTAGTAAAAGTGTTTTAAAATCGTGAGGTAGACGACGATAGTAACGGGTCAAAGCAGACAATATCTGCTAGCGGTGTGCTTGAGCTGTTACAAATGGTATTAGAGCCAGACACTGGGTTTGTGCTAGCGAGAACTCTGGGCCCTTAAGAAGGGTGGATTGTGAGATCCCACGTCGGTTGGAGAGGGGAACGAAGCATTCCTTCTAAGGGTGTGGAAACCTCTTCCTAGTAGATACATTTTAAAATCATAAGGCTAACGGCGATACGTAACGAGCTAAAGTGGACAATATCTACTAGTAGTGGACTTAGGCTGTTACAAATGGTATCAAAGTCAAACACCGGGCGGTGTGCTAGCAAAGACACTAGGCCCCTAAGAAGTGTGAATTGTGAGATCCCACATCGGTTGGAGAGAGGAATGAAGCATTCCTTATAAGGGTGTGGAATCCTCTTCCTAGTAGACGCGTTTTAAAACTACGAAGCTGACAGCAATCTATAACAGGCAAAAGTGGACAATATCTGCTCGTAATGAATTTCAGAACTAAACGTTGAAGACACTGAATTTTCTATGTATCACAGGGATTGTCAATGGGATATTTGATGACAACCGATACAAATCAAACCCCAAAATGACTCTACTTCAATCCGTGGATGTTCTTGGTCTTGGATTTGGACCTAATATGGAGAAAAAGTTGAAATATGCAGAATATGTCAGCTCTGGGGTAGTTTTTGGGAAAGAACTTGTAAACTCACCTGCAAATATACTTACCCCAGGTTCCCTCCTTTCTTATGCTTTAATATCTATCACTTACTTTGAACTAATATTGAGTATCAACTTCATATAACCTGCATAGCACTGACTTAGCTAAATTGCATCCACATATTAGGGCAACTGGCAGGGGAGGTTTTAAAGATTACCCACAAGTACCACGATGTTCTTTCAGCAAAAATTTTCAATGAAGAAGAAATCATAGAAATGAAGATGGGTTCCTATCTTGGTGTCACGGCTGCAGCCACTGCAAATCCTCCCCATTTCATCCACTTGTGTTACAAGCCTCCCGGTGGATCTGTATCAACCAAATTGGGCTTAGTTGGTAAAGGAATTACCTTTGACAGGTGATCATTCATGAACTACCCTGATGAGTTTCTTTAGCAAATGTTATACAAATGTTTAACTTTCTGGTTTCTTCTTTATATTAGTGGTGGCTACAACCTTAAAACAGGAGCCAACAGCAACATTGAAACAATGAAAAATGATATGGGAGGGGCAGCAGCCATTTTTGGAGCAGCAAAAGCCATTGCTGAGCTTAAACCTCCTGGTGTAGAGGTAAAATATTAGATCTGTGAGATCCCACATTCGTTGGGGAGGAGAATGAAATATTGTTTATAAGGGCGTGGAAACCTCTCTCTAGTATACGCGTTTTAAAAACTTTGAGGGAAAACCTGAAAGGAAATGGCCAAAGAGGATAATATCTGTTAGTGGTGGGCTTGAACTGTTACAAATGGTATCAGAGCTAGACACCGAGTGGTGTGCTAGTGAGGATGTTGGGCACCCAACGGGGGTGAATTGTGAGATCCCACATTGGTTGGGGAGGAGAACGAAGCATTCTTTATATGGGTGTGGAAACCTCTCCGTAGCAGACGCGTTTTAAAAACTTTGAAAGGAAGTCCAAAAGGGGAAGCCTAAAAAGAACAATATCTGCTAGCGGTGAGCTTGGGCTATTACAAATGGTATCAGAGCCAAACACCGAGCACTATGCTAGTGAGAACGTTGGGGCCTTCAAGGGGGTGGATTATGAGATCCCATATCGGTTGGAGAGGAGAACGAAGTATTTCTTATAGGGGTGTGAAAGTCTCCTCTAACAGATGCGTTTTAAAAACCTTGTGGGGAAGCCCGAAAGAGAAAGCCCAAAGAGGACAATTGGGCTGTTACAAATGGTATCAGAGCCAAATACCGAGCGCTGTGCTAGTGAGGACGTTGGGGCCCTCAAGTGGGTGGATTGTGAGATCCCACATCGGTTGAAGAGGAGAATGAAACATTTCTTATAAGGGAGTGAAAACCTTCTCTAACAGACGCGTTTTAAAAACCTTGAGGGAAAGCCCAAAAGAGAAAGCTCAAAGCGGACAATATCTGCCAGTGATGGGCTTGGACCGTTACAAGATCGGTCACTCGTTTCCATGTCATGAAGCTCTTAATTGTGTAATAAAGCTTATGGGGCTGTTTCCCTACAGATTCATTTTGTTGTTGCTGCCTGTGAGAACATGATAAGTGCAACTGGTATGAGACCAAGTGATATTGTCACAGCTTCAAATGGAAAGACAATTGAGGTATACATTCTTGGGTTCATTGACCCACAACAAAGGATCTTTAAGCTATCATCATTCATTGATTGTATCTGTTTTGTATTTTCAGGTTAACAACACAGATGCTGAAGGAAGACTTTGCCTTGCTGATGCTTTGATATACACTTGTAACCTGGGTGTTGAAAAGGTAAATATACAATAAGTTTAGTATTGATAATGTTCATTCGTCACCCTTGTGGATTCATTATGTGAGACCCCACACGAGAGGAAAACGAGTTGTGAGATCCCACGTTGTTTAGAAAGAGGAACGAGTACTAGCGAGGACGCTGGTTTCAAAGGGGATGGATTGTGAAATCCCACATCGGTTGGAGAGGGGAACGAATCATTATTTATTAAGGGTGTGGTAATCTCTCCCTAGCAGGCAGACGTGTTTTAAAACCTTGAGGGGAAGGTTGGAAAGGAAAGCCCTAAGAGGACAATATTTACGGGTGGTGGGTGTTACAAATGGTTTCAAAGTCAGACACTGGGCTATGCGCGAGGAGGTTGAACTCTGAAGGGTGGTGGACACTAGCGGTGTGCCAGTGAGAATGCTAGGCCCTGAAGGAGGGTAAATTGGGGGTCGCACATCGATCAGAGAGTGAAATTAGTGCCAGTAAGGACGCTGGGCTCGAAGGGGGTGGATTGTGAGATCCTACATCGATGGAAAAGAGAAACGGAACATTATTTATAAATGTGTGAAAACCTCTCCTTAACAGAAGCATTTTAAAAACCTCAAGGGAAAGCCTGGAAAAGAAAGTCGAAAGAGGACAATATCTGCTAGCGGTGGGCTTGAGCCGTTAAATATTAGATATCTAATGCAATGTCAAATTGGTTTGCAGATTATAGACCTGGCTACTCTAACTGGTGCTTGTATAACAGCTCTTGGGCCTTCAGTTGCAGGTATGATAATCATCATAACATCTTATTCTTCATGTTTCATTTGAAGATAAGAACATGTGAATGTGTTTTATGTGAGTTGTTTCCAGGTGCCTTTACACCAAACGAAGAGCTAGCAAAAGAGGTAATTGATGCTGCAGAGAGGAGTGGTGAGAAGATATGGAGGCTGCCAATGGAGGAAAGTTATTGGGAGTCGATGAAATCAGGCGTGGCTGATATGATCAACACTGGCCCTGGTCAAGGCGGTGCTATCACAGCTGCTCTGTTTCTGAAGCAGGTGGGTATCATCTTCGAACGTTCTTTCATGTTCTTACCAACCAAATGATATCATAAAGAGCTGTAGATACATAGATAGATACCCACTAACTTGGAAGTTTGTTTGTGTAGTTTGTTGATGAGAATGTGCAATGGATGCACCTTGACATTGCTGGCCCTGTTTGGAACACCAAGAAGAGTGTTGCAACTGGATTTGGTGTTTCCACACTTGTGGAGTGGGTTCTGAAGAACGTTTCTTAAGAGGTCCAAGGATGGCTAGGACCTCAACAATGATTCAACACTTCTAAGTGGATCCTATGTGTTTGCAATTTGAATAAATGTTGTGTGATGTAATATCAATAAACACTCTTGTTAAAAGTTGTGTTAAGTATGATTAATATCAATCCATAAAAATTGAAGGGCTTATAATGATTATATACATTGGTCCTGCTATCCATACCGGTGCAACTCGAAGGCTATATTGTAGTAATCTTGTCATGACATGATTTTTGAGACTTCGAATTATGGACTGTCACGTGGACTGACACTAACAATACAATATAATGTGATTTATTTAAAAGACAATTCCAAAAACAATTCAAATGATACTTCAAAGTTTATTAAAAAATGGAGACCAACAAGATACATCATTTTAAAGGACTACAACCCCTAAATATGAAACTGACGCCTCGAGACAAACCTCCTCTATGACTGTAAAACTTCCAAATGCTTTCCCGTCTCGACCAATATTCAACAATCACTTGGAAAAAAATACAGAGAATTTGATAAGCATAAAATACTTCGTGTAAACAACTTACTTATAGGCTCGTATCACATTCTTGACCTAATAAGTTATGACAGACTTTTCTCTAGACTCTAGGAACTTTGGGCCTTGGTTCTTTAGTCATCTAAGCTTTTAGGGAGGCCTTGAAGTTATTTGCTAAATAGCTAGTCACAAACACCTTGGGCTTTAGAAGTTACTCGCATTTTCTAGTGCGTATTGGATGTCGTAACTAAGCATTGAGGTGAACCAATCGTTTTTGTTCTTTAGGCTTAGTCAACTTAGATTATCGGTGCTCTCAACAATATCAAGTGACCAAACACCCAAACAAGTCGAATAGCCGGCTTAAGCCAATATATAGGACGTAGGCATATTTAATCTTTTATACGTATTCTCTAACGGGTGCTCGTGGCCATACCAAGCCAAGCCAATGAGCCTGTTCTTTCTATCCTTCCAATATGGGATATTAGGAATAGAAGACATGTTCACCTTGGTGGGGCTGCTCGAGTGTTTCTACGAGGAGGCCCATGAAATACATGTTTATAAGGGTGTAGAAACCTCTCCCTAATAGACGTGTTTTAAAATTGTGAGGTTAACGGCGATACATAACGGGCAAAAACGGACAATATCTGCTAACAGTGGGCTTGAGCTGTTACAAATGGTATTAGAGCTAGACACCGGGCGAGATGTCAATGAGAACGCTGGGCTCCCAAGGAAGGTGGATTGTGAGATCCTACATCGATTGGAGAGGGGAACTAAACATTCCTTTATAAGGGATTGGAAATCTCTCTCTAACAAATGTGTTTTAAAACCATGAGATTGACGACGATATCTACTAGCTGTGAGATTTGAGATAGATGCGTTTGGTGACAGTGATATCTGCTAGTGGTAAGCTTTGGGATAGATGCGTTTGACAGACAGTAATACCTACTAGCGATGAGTTTTGGAATAGATGCGTTTTAAAACCGTAAGACTGAGAGCGATATCTGCTAGCGGTGAGCTTTTGGGCGCCACATTTTCTTTGACGACGATATATGTTCGCGGCGAGCTTTTGAAGTAACATATTTTCTTATATATAATATTGTATAACCGTGAGACTGACGACAATATCTACTAGCCGTGAGCTTTGGATCGACACTTTTCACCAAAACCAAGACTTTGTTTTATTATTATTGTAAGATAGAAATGCTTTTTGTTCACTTGATAGACCCATATTTGTAGGGTCCCAACAAAATGCTTTCAATTATTGGTTCACATGCAGCACATCATATGCTCACAAATATTAAAAAATAAAAAAAAAAGTGCATTCACATGCATTAACACACAACCGCTACCAAACGCTTGGGATCAGGTATTCGATATTCAAGTTCGGTAATTCGCTGCAACATGATTACGTTACTTATTCCTTGCTTTTAAGAGCAAAGATTCTCGTACAAACTAACATGAGTTCTTTCTACATGCTTTGTTCTCACTCACATGCTTTCTAAGAAAATTCTTAAGAGGTTATTCAATACAGAATTGTTTCAAACAAAGTATAATTAAGTTACCGAAAAGAAAGGTTCATCTTGTTAGTATATGTGAGATCCCACATCAGTTGAAGAGGGGAACGAAACATTTCTTACAAGGGTGTGAAAATCTCTCTCTAGCAGACACGTTTTAAAACCTCAAGGGAAAATCTGGAAGGGAAAACCCAAAGAAGACAATATCTACTTACTAACTGTGGGTTGGGGCTTTTATCGTCGGGGAAGCTCAAATAGAACAATAGCTGCTATCAGTGGGTGTGTGTTATTACACTATAGGTAGTAACTTTCAATTATTTAGAGCATTTCTTAGTGATTCTATCATAAGGATATGTGGCCTCGGTTCATTCATATACCCTTCTTTTACGAGTGTCATAAGAAGAGACTCGTTCAATGTTGAGCTATTTGACACAATCACACTTTTAAAGGCAGCGGACTAGCGATTGTGCGGCACTCACTTTCCAACGACAAGTGAGCTAAGCCAATTTGTACTTGCGTCGCCTACGGCCAAGCGACGTATGATCAAGCCTCTAGCCTTGGTTTTAAAAGAAAATTTTGGAAAACGAGGGTAGAGAGAGATTTTAGAAAGAGAGATTTTTGAAAGAGACGTTATATAAACAAGCAAGAGAGAGATAACAAGGACTTAGCATATATAACCTTGGGTAGGGAGAAGTTGACAACTAGTCATATCCCCTATAGTACATTCATTTCATGTCTGGCAGGCCTAGACATGATATTTTTGAGGCGTCATACGCCCTAGAACTACAAAAGTAAAAACACTAGAATGAAAAGACATGACAAAGGTTTGGCTTGCCATAGGCATGCGGCCATGGACAACACGCCCTGGACGAGCATGACCGTGACACTATTCATACACGCCAAAAAAAAGGTAGTTTATTCTTATGAGAAATACTGCAAAATTGTCCTAAGTTGACAGGTTTTGAAAGGTATCCAGGACTGGGTCAGTAGAGGGCATCTTCTGATAACTCAATTGTGGCAGAGGACAATTGAGTGTGAAAAGATGTGTTTATAAGGGCATGTAGCCCTTGTCTCAGAGGTCACATAGGAGAAAGGGGACCCAAATCGTGCAAGTGTTTTGTTTGTTAGTTTAGGCTGAGCTAAGGGATGCCACACAATATAAGGCCCCTCTCCTAATGCCTAGCTTTTTAGTATATCACAAAGGGGATTTCTTGGCCATTTATGATCAAATTATTGCAACAACTTGTTTCATTCAAACTTATGTGTCTCTTTATTGTTCAAATCGAATGCCAAAGATGTATCGGCCACAGTTCGTTGTTCATTTAAGCTTGCCACAACCTAAGAGTGCATATGGGTCGGTCGGTATGATAGACTATGAATTTTGAAAGGTCATGTATTTTTCAAAGCCTACGATCACACCAATCATGCATATGTGACCTTCTGATAATTTGACTGATGGCGTATCGATTAGCTCTCCATCGAGCCTTTGAAAATATGTGAAACCAAAAATATGAGGAACCAATCATAGGTTCAATTGGTTTAGTTTCAACTAATCGATGTGGGACCTCATAATCTACTCTCTTGTGGCCCAGCGTTCTCGTTGCACACTGCTCAGTGATTGAGCACTAATCCACCACTAATAGATATTATCTGCTTTAGCCCGTTACGCTTCACCATCAACCTCACAGTTTTAAAACACACCTACTAGAGAGAGGTTTTCACACCCATGTAAGGAATGTTTCCTTCCCTTCTCCAATCAACGTATATGAATAAGGTCGAATGTCTTCACTTGGTAACACTATTGATACAACCTCACCTTATAATTGTTACAAACGATTAGATCTACATGTTAACAGTAATTGTTACAAATGGTTAGTTCCATATGCTAATAACTTGCGTGTATGATTATATTCTCGAATATAATTTATACTATCGTGCTCCACTCTAAATCTACGGTAACGAACGAAAATTAAAAAAAAAATCTCAAATTATTCAATGAATGTATGCCCACATCAAAAAGTAAGAAAAGTCTCCATCTTCAGGAGACAATGATGGACATCCATTTAAGAAAAACATGGTCCCTTCATAATTTCATAGTCTATCAGTATGCAAATCTTTCAAGAAATTTAAATAAGTCGATATCAAATAAAATAGTCAAACGATAAGTAATAAGTAATTCGGTATCGATCCATTGCGAACATGAACACAATTCAGATAGTTATGATATTATAATTTCAAATCTCCGTCTCACATATTATCAAATTCAAAAAAATAATTATAATAGATAACGACGAGAGCTTTACACACTTTCAGATATAGCTCAGGTCGACTGTACGAGTATCTTCAAACTCTGATTGATTAACGAGTTTATCTCAGGAATGAGGACGACAACATTTTCATGGGTACGTGTGAAGGTTTAGATCCAAAAGAGTTCGGGTTGGAGGGTCGGGTGGCGATGCCAATCACTTCTCATGAGCTCGGAGGGAGCGGAAAGAAACTCATCTGGCTGCCATAAGAAGCCATTGTTGTTGCTATTATGAACAACTTGAGAAGTAGAACTTGGAGCTACAGCACATGAATTGAGAGCTGGGGAGAATAAATTTGAAAAGGCCTCAAAAGTAGTGGTGGACATGTCTGGACTTTGAATTGGGGAAGCTTTTTCATGGCTTTTTTGATCATTTGATGTGATGATAAGGCTGTTGTTCTTCCCATTATTGTTGGTTTCTTCGTCTAGATAAGGCTTGTGAGTGTTTGGGTCGATGCCTTTTTGCTTCAACTTCTTTTTAATGCACGAATTCCATAGATTTTTTATCTCGTTATCTGTTCTTCCTGGTAGCTGAGCAGCAATTTGTGACCATCTGAGTGGGTAATATAGGTTAAACGGAGTTCGAAACTAAGAACGAGAATGAAGATGGAAGAACAAACCTGTTGCCTAGAATTGAATGGAGCTCAACGATCAAGTCTTCTTCCTGTTGTGAGAACGGGCCTCTTTTCAAATTTGGTCTAAGGTAATTGATCCATCTTAATCGACAGCTCTTTCCACACCTTTGCAAGCCTGTGGATCCAAAAGGGTTCTCGTAAAAGTTAACCTTTTTCCATTTCGTCCTTAGAAAAAGAAAAAAGTTCTCTCTCTCTCCTCACAACCTAGAACTGTGAAGACATATGTACATTCTTTTGAAATCAAAAGTTCGAATTCCCGAACCAAAACTTATCCAATTCTCTCTCTTTTTCGATCGAGAGAGAGAGAGAAAAGAGAAGAGAGAGAAGCTAAAAGAGATAAAGAAAGGATATGGGAATATGACCTGCAAGTTTAGGGACAGTGCTCCAACAGCCATGGCCATGTTTGGTGATATAGTTAAGAAGCTTCTCATCTTCTTCAGGAGACCAAAGGCCTTTCCTCAGCTTCTGCTTGAAACAACAAGAGTGTCTTCCCATAATGCCTCCTCCTCCAACTCCAAACCCACTTAAATTATATATGAAGGTTGGAGTTAATTAGATTTATTAGTTTAAATCCACAAACCAAACACATGTGCTAAACTAATTAATTAGAAGCTAAGTTCCAAATGGAGATGTCACTCTCCATGAAAAAAGAGAAAGTTTGAGGTAATCAATTTTTTTAGTACCAGTCTTCGTGTTAGTCTCGTTTATAATATTTGATTATTTTTATAAAAAAAATTATGGGTCGTCGTTAATTTGAAAGAAAATAGCGGAAAGCGGATTTTTTTAGATGTTGATATACATTTTGAGTCTACTATGGTTAAGTCAGACCACTAGCTCATCGAAGAGCGGGTGGTACGTAAAAAAATTCGAGTAAGAAAGAAGCTATCCATTTGAGATGGGTTTGTATCAAATCAAATAATTTAGACAACAAAACCAAACCATGTGTGCAATTGTGTCAAATTTAATTTACTTTTTGTTTGAGTTTTAACTAAGCAAAATAATATATTTTTGTAACAGTTCAAGCAGATAACTATTGTTGGTTTTGACCCATTTACTTATTGCTGTTAGCCTCATGGTTTTAAAATGCGTCTATTAAGGAGAGATTTCCACAATCTTATAAAAAATGTTTCATTCTACTCTGCATTTTAAAACCATGAAGGTGACAACAATACGTAATGAATCAAAACGGATAATATCTGCTAGTAGTGCGCTTGGGTTATTACACCTCACAAGACAAAGATGTCTTATTTTGAGGAATATGAATAAACTCCATTTTGAAGTTGTGCACCGCTACAACTCTTTTTTTATGATACAATAGAAACACATTCACTCCTCATGTCACGATGAATATATAAAAATGTCGGCTAAAATGTCATATATGTCGATAGAAATTTAATATATTAAATATGTCGTATGTTTCCCATCACGTGATCAGTGAACTATCGCTTTCTATTTAGCGGTTGAGTGACTATAACAATATTTAAGGCTAGCTAGTAAAAACAAAACGAATGATTTGCAAAGTTGAACAGAATTATAGGGATCGAACTACCATTCTTATCAAATATAGAGATTGAATTGAAACTTTTAAAATTGTAGAGACCGAACCAGCAATTTTACCTAACATCGAAAATTTTACCTAAAAGAATTAATAAAAGAGGAGGCAGTCAAAAGATATAATGATGGTGATGATAATTTATTAACAAAGAATGAGTGATTTGGAATGAAAGGGAGACATAATCAACATGTTCTTGAAAAATATTAAACTTTTATTATAACCAGGAAATTATGTTTTACCTTAAAAAAAACAAATCGCATGTTCTTGTTTTTTTGTTTTGTGTTTTTAGGTTTAATTTATCAACTTTAAGATGGTATTTGTTTAAATATAAATTATGTTTTGTGTTTTTATTGATCTATTAAATATAAATTTGAATCATTCATTTAATAAAATTTTAAAATTGAATTAAAAAAAAAGACGTTAATTTTGAAAGTTTAGGGACTAAAAAGCATAAATCTCAAAGTTTAGGGACTCTGGCCGGTGAGCCTCTAGGATAAGGGGGGGCGACGGTCAACTATCCCCTCTTGAGATTCATATAGATTAACCGATCTCGATCTCCACGTCCTACCAGGTGAATAAGAAGAAATCATCTGAGAGTTGAGCAGCAGAGCTTCGAAACCTATTTACAAGGATAGCAAGTCAAGTAATATAGTCAAAGGTATAAATTATACGCACCTTCCACCTAGACCTTGATAAATATATATCAGGTTCTTCATCAATACTCGTTGTTCGTAAGGTATAAAGTTCATGTCACGTCAAATTTTCTATCGAATTTTGAATTTTTTGACACGGTCAAAATATTTTAAATTCGTTAAAGAAGATAGCTTTGAGTATAAAAGGTACACAAGAGATGATATCATCGAGCTGTAATTGGCCTTGTTGATGTACCTCAAAAAGTAGAACATACATGAACGTATGAACCACAAAAACAGGTTATAATTTTTGTTAAAGGTAACCCCGCCTCTTCATGTTTCTATAATCAATAAGATATTATAACTTAAATTAAAAGATCAATATGAGTTGATATTAACCTTTATCAATTTTATTCGATTAGAGTACTATACTTACCCATCTGTTAAAACGAGTATAGTTCAACATTAATGAGTATGTACTCGTTCCCTCGTGGTTAGTTTTGTGGACATTTAGATTTTTGGTGAGCTCGTTTGCATATAAAGCAAGGTGAGGGACATTGGTTGTGACTATTCTGAGAGGTCTCCACCGTGAAGTTCTACGTCATTGTTGGGAGGACTCGCATTCGATTCATCTACTTTCAACGAATTTTCTAATATGTTTTAGTTACGAGATACAATTAATAAATTGATATTTAAAATTCATACTCATAAAACAATATCAGTCATCCGAACACCTTGAATTTCAGTTAGCACGTTAAATCAATATTTAAATAAACATCGATATCATTACAAGTTTATTAAACTCAAAATCAAACATTTAAACACATATACTTAAACTCTTTAAAGATTTAAGAATGAAATGGACATAGCTATCAAAACCTCGAGATTAAACCGACGATTTAACGTGATAATCACGTAGTGGCAGCTAGCTAGCCTTAGCTCGTACTTAAAAAGGGAACATTTTCACATTGCTTTGCCTTTTGGGTTAGGACTTGAGTGGCTTGGTTTTGCTAAAAGAATGCCTTTTGATTTGACCTTTACATATCTAATCCAAATGGGCCATTAACAATAGTTGGGAACATAAGCACATGCATTTCTCCTAACGTCTCCATAAATCACTACCAAATTATCTTCTCAATCCATTGTATCATATAATAACATGAAGATTTATTAAACTTTTAAATCATTATATTTGTCCTAACTTTATATTTAATATTTTTGATATAATATAAGCTTTCGGGTATCCCATTGATGTGATTGATTGTTTCCGTCTTCTGGGTGTTTTTCAAAATTAATATCCGAACACATATATATAAGATAATGTATATCAGATTGATCTAAAAAGTAACAAAGGGTTGTGTTCGTGACAATGAATTGAATTGTATAACTTTGTTTATGTATGAATTCTTGAGTTTGAAAGAATACCCTAAACGAACACTTCAAACTTTATTGAAGATACTCTTATTTGTCTTTCGTTCTATAATTTCAGCTCGTAAACTTTGAAAACCAGTAACCAATAATTATATCGTTTAATATCAATATCAACGGGACTATAAAGAGATCCATAAATGATTTTTTTTTAGAGCAAAGTCTGGAGAACGATAGACGTTTGTTAATTTCTCCTCCGACTAGAATAAAAGATCTCATGGAAGCCACTAATCTCGTGCATATTGTTTGTACATTTGGTCGCATAAATTGCATAGTGTCATAAATAGCTACTCTAACTCATACAAGAAATAAATATAGATCTTTAAGTTGATTGGACAGTTTTAAGTCTAAAATAGTAATTTTTATAATTTATGAAACCATGAAACAAAATTGGAAAATTATAGATTAAAAAAATAACTTTTAAACATTTTAAGCATGTGAAACAATTCTATGTTGGGTTTTACTCTTAGAAATACAGTAAGTAATGTAACCATGTTGTAGATGATGCAGGGGAATGTTGTGGCCATCAAGTGTCGAATCCTGAGTATGAGTTTGCAAATGGTATTAGAACAATACCTCTTCCAGTAAGATGTAGTTCGGGGATGAATCAAGGCGGAAGCTAGTGGTCATATGACACTGAGTAAAAGATGATACATGAATGATCTAAGATTACATTCGAATGAGAACCATCCTGAAAATAGGATGACTACAAAAGACTTGAAGGAAATGAAAGTTATTATATAAATCGACAATATGTACCTTTCCTTTCGATAACTCAATCATATGAACTTTATAATTAAGTGTGTTTTGGTTGGAACAATGAAAATGCTAGAAACATTAGGTGGCATAGACATGAATCGTTACTAAACAAACTTAGAGAACTTTGATATTGTTTGTTTTGGCTTGCTACGTATCACCGTCAATCTCACAGTTTTAAAACACGTCTACTAAGAAGAGGTTTCCACACCTTTATAAGGAATGTTTCGCTCCCTCTTCAACTAATGTGGGATCTCACAATCCACCCTTTTTGAGGACCAGCGTACTCACTGGCACATCGTTCAGTTTCTAGCTCTAATATCATTTGTAGCACAAACCCACCGCTAGCAAATATTATCTACTATGGCCCGTTATGTATCGTCATTAACCTCACGGTTTTAAAACACGTCTATTAGGAAGAAGTTTTCACACCCTTATAACAAATGCTTCGTTCTCCTCTTCAACCAATGTGAAATCTCACCATCAATAAACCTTGAAAAATTATCTAGAAATGAAGTCGTCAAAACTCTAATGTGCCAAATGGCTTAAACAACCACAGATTTGGCAAGCTTATTCTCTGGTCCAAAAGAGAGAAATTGGCATCTGCTCAATAAATCTTCAATTCTATATTACCTAAGGCTGTTTCCATGCTAAATTTGACGGCTACCTACGTAATTAAACTGTGGTTTTCGGGCGGGGAAAAGTATAACAATCTAAGCCTACCGCTAGCAGATATTGTCCGCTTTGGCCCATTACGTATCGCTATCAACCTCACAATTTTAAAACGCATCTGTTAAGGAGAGCTTTCCACACCCTTATAAGGAATGTTTTCGTTCCCTTCTCCAACCAATGTGAGATCTCACAATCCATTCCTCTTGGGAGCCCAACATCCTCACTAGCACACTACCCGATGTCTGGCTCTAATACTATTTGTAATAGCCCAAACTCACCACTAGCAGATATTGTCCATTTTGACCCGTTACGTATAGTCATCAGACTCACGTTTTTAAAACGCATCTACTAGAGAGAGGTTTCTGCAACCTTATAAGAAATATTTCATTCCCTTCCCCAACCGATGTAGGATCTCACAAAAAGATTACGAAACTAGCATACATGCCAAATTTAGTTAATGTTCTACAGATCAACTTTAAGCTACATAAGCTAATCACCACATGCAGGTCTCAGATGCACATAATTTCAGGATGTAAAAGCCAAGCTACCTATCTCAATACTTGACAAATCCATGAACGGTTCAGCATAGACTCATATAAAGATAGAGAATGGGAGAGAACTTTATTTTCCTTTCAATTATTAAGTCGAATCTACTTACATATGTTCATATTCAGCCTCGACGCAGCTGCATTATGCCTGCCCAGTTCTCCAAGTCCAAAGTGGTCGGGCTGTCGTACTCGATCATTTATATTCGCCGATATCAAGTAATTATGAACAGGTAGCAGCCGAATGTCGAGGCCGAGATAATCTGCCTAATGAAGCCTAATGAATGTGGTTTCTTCGGTAATAATCTGCATAAAACATAGTGATTTAAATGCTATCAGCCTTGATCATTGAATAGGTAAAATGGAAAAACTAAGGTGCAAATTTGACTCACAGGCAACTTAATTAGAAGGTCATTTTTGGTGGTGGGGTTCACACGGCTGCCCATTAGCACAGGAAGCTTGTTCATTAGCCTGCAGTGGAATATCATTCATGGGTATCAAATATTTCTCATAGTCTCGATTCTAATAAAGAATGTTGCTACTTCTGCTATTATCGACCAATGTTGTTTAAAACTCCCCGAACAATATAGTTAAACACGATAATTCAAAAGGGCAGATATTGTCCTCTTTAGGTTTTCCCTTTCGGGATTCCCTCAAGGTTTTTAAAACGCGTCTTCTAAGGAGAGGTTTCCACACCCTTATAAAGAATGTTTTGTTCTCCTCCCCAACTGATGTGAGATCTCACATCCACTCCCCTTTGGGGCCAGCGAGGAGACTGACACTTGTTCCCTTCTCCAATCAATGTGGGACCCTCCAATCTACCCCCTTTGAGACTCAGCCTCCTTGCTGACACATCACCTGGTGTTCGACTCTAATACCATTTGTAACAGCCGAAGCTCACCGCTAGCAGATATTGTCCTCTTTGAGCTTTCCCTTTCGGGCTTCACTTCAAGGTTTTTAAAACGTGTATTCTAGGGAGAGGTTTCCACACCCTTATAAAAAATGTTTTGTTCTCCTCCCCAACTGATGTGAGATCTCACAATCCACCCCCCTTTGGGGCCAACGAGGAAGCTGGCACTTGTTCCCTTCTCCAATCGATGTGGGACCCTCCAATCTACCCCCATTTGGGACTCAACCTCCTTGTTGACACATCGCCCGGTGTTAAGCTCTAATACCATTTATAACAACCCAAGCTCATTGCTAGCAAATATTGTCCTCTTTGAGCTTTCCCTTTTGGGCTTCCCCTCAAGGTTTTCAAAATGCGTCTTCTAGGAAGAGGTGTCCACACCCTTATAAAAAATGTTCCGTTCTCCTCCCCAACCGATGTGGGATCTCACAATCCACCCCTCTTCGAGGCCCAGCGTCCTTGCTGGCACACCGCCTCGTGCCCACCCCCCTTCAAGACTCAACCTCCTCACTGACACATCGCCCGATGTCTGGCTCTAATACTATTTGTAACAGCTCAAGCTCATCGCTAGCAGATATTGTCTTCTTTGAGCTTTCCCTTTCGAGCTCAAGCCCACCACTAGTAGTTCTAGTTTGACCGTTAAAGGAGTTTTGGGGGGATTGACCATTCGAGCAAGTGAAAAAAACACGAATTGCACTGGGCTCGGGTTTTCTACAAATTAAGACGTGATTCTTGGCAAATGGGTTTAATCTTTTGATCCAGAATGTGGTTTAGGTAAATTGTGGGACCAAATTGAATTCTAAATCTTCATGGAAGTCGAAACAAAACCAAGAATTGTTTTTATGATAACAACTCTAGCCTACCCTTAAACATAACATAGTTCCTGCACATACAGATGAAACAAGTATACTAAGAACTTCATTTTAAAAACTTTAAAATATATATCTTCAAACCTGTCTAGGAGTTGGAGTTGTTAAAGGGTCAGTGCCACCATTTGGCACCATAGGTGAATCACTCTTCGGAGACGCATCTTTCGAGCTACAAGCTGCAGCTGAACCAAAATTCTCAACAGGAGATACTGCCACACCGGGATTGGTCATAAAAGGCCCTCCGGTAAATGGTGCAATCGGTCCACGTGGCATGGGAATGGGAAGTCCTTGACCAGGAAATCCAAGCACCTGAAAGTTAGAACCTGGCATTCCATGCATTACAGTTTGAGCTGAAATGGACGGGCCAGGAAAAGGCGTTCCTTGCAAGTGTGGCACTTGAACCATGGGATAACCAGGAGGGCCAACATTCACGTCAGGCATACCGATCCCGAATCCCATTCCCATTCCTACACCCGTGGGTGAATACATATGAGGTGCATTCATGAATGGCATTCCTCCGGGGGACATCATGGGAGGCATGAACAAACCAGCTCCCATTGACATAATCTACAAAATCAGCAAAACACTTGAACGGGTTACTTCAATGTTCTAAACAACGACAACTTCCGGGTTGTGGGGAGTGGAGGGGACAAAAGAAATACATGTTTTTGCCTCAGGGAACAGAGCATCACCTGAACCTGAAGTTGAAGCGTTTTCAAGTACTCAATGGCTTCATCGAGCATGGAAGCTTTGTCGACCTAGTAATTCAATGAAGATTAAAAAAAATAAATATCAAGTAACAAAGAACCCCATCAAGAGATATCGATAGGCCAACCTTATTACAATTTGGTATGAGTTCTTGCAGTGCACGCATCTTCTCATTGATCCTGTCTCTACGTCGCTGTTGCAGAAATTTAAGAACGAGTCCACGTAAGAACAAAAAAAAAAAACGGCTAAATTTTGTATATGAAGCAAAAAACGAGTTCTCGTAACTACACGACTCACTCTTTCAGATAAATTATGCACTTCCGCTGCCCTGCTTCTTTTTGATCCAGTTCCTCGAGTGGGAGTCACTCTCTTCACATCATTGCATTCTTCTTCTACATCCTGCACTTGAAAATACTTTTAGTTTATATTTGGGAAACGAACGAGGTACACAAGGCAAGACGAGGATTCAATTTTGTACTCACATCACTATGCCATTCAGAATCCTCAGTCTCGTGACATTTTCTCTTCCTATCAAGCGTTGGATCATCGGAAGCTCCTTCCACACTATTGCGTGAACAAACAGAGGCAGCAAATACAGATTCAACAGCCTTCTCGCTATCTGGCAATACTTTCGGTGCACCTACTTCAAGACAACGATCGGGTCGGTCTTCATTGTTAGCTGAATCTCCCAAACAAGCAAGCTTGGGATGTTTGACAGCCTGCAATTGCTCAGGAGCCTTGGCATCTGATGGTTTGTTATCATCTATGGAAGGCACTATCGCATTTTTACAGCACGTCTTTGATTCATTTCTTATACATGACGATTGACCACGTTGACTATTAGCTGCTGAACCCACAGTTCCAACGACACCATGGTTCTGAGGATTGGATTTGAGAAGAGCAGCCGGTCTCAGAAAATGGGAGAAATTTATAACATTGGGTGAATTACTTGAAGGAGTTGGATCTAGCTTTTGCCTAGCTGTGCTTGAAGAACTGCTTGCAATCAATGGAACCTGAGGAGTTTGGCCTATAAGAGAATCATGGAGAATCTTGCCCGATGCGTTTTCAGTGCTGCCTGTACATTTTACTCTAAGATGTGGAAATAATGTCTGGCTTTGCTGGGATGCTAACGAACGTAATTCGTTCGTGCTACTTCTAGGTCCAGTAGTTGAAACATCTAATGTAGAAAGCTTCGAGATATTGCCATCTTCAAGATTAGTACCGTGCAAAGAATTTAGGCGCGTATCTCTGTTTACCTGATGAACACCACTAGCTTTGCCTATAGAAGACGCAACGTTATGGCGTGTGGGGTGGTCGTTAATGGTGACCCCTGATAATTCAGGTAAGAAATCCGAAGAATAATCGTGTTGCAGATGTCCATCAAGAGGATAACTCAGCCAAGGCACGATATCGTTATCATCATCATCATCATCATCACGAGCCAATTCAACCTCAGGTGACGACCCCGTCGCTATAACATCTCTTACTACCGAATCAATAGCCCCAAACTTTCCCATCTTTGCATTATTGAAATGTCCTGGTAAACACAGAGCTTGTGAAGTGTTCATATTTGAGTTCTTCCTGGTCCTACTGGACTGACCTTGCTGCAAAATTTGGCCATTCTCCCAAACCAGCTCGAAAACGTCGTTCTCGGGACTGCATTTGAAATCCACAAGAATCAAGAAGCTAAAATTTAGAGCAAATGTACAGAAACAAAACCATGGAATCAAAATTAAAAGACTTACCTCAGAGATAAATCTGAAGCAACCATGTTGTTCCTGTCTTGAGCTGAATCAAGCTTCTCTCTGGCCACACGACAAAGCTCAGATAGAGGCATAATGGTCGGAATAAGTAACGTTTAAACTCCAGAAACCAAATCCAAATGAAAATAATAAGACGAACCCAGATGAATTTAAAAGGGGAATAATCAGCTTTACAAGATCAAAGTGGCTTAGATTAAAAAGAATGTCCCTATGAGTGACCCAAATCCAGAATAAGCTCGTAGAAGGCAAATCTAACAGAACCCAGATGAAATATTTGTTTAATTGGCAGATTCTGATGAGCAAGCAAGAGGAAATTAGTTGAAGAAGACAAATACACAGTCCGACAAAGACATCCAGCAGAAAACACAACCATACCAGAAGGGAAACCTGAGGAAATTCGGCGGCTAAACGAACGGGAAAGAAACAAAAACGAGAGAGAAAAGCGAGATCCTCGAAGCAGTCGAAGAACACAAATCCACATGCATTGAAGATACGAATTGGGGTTTAAATCGAACGACCCAGAAAGGCGTAATTTAGGCAAACAAATGAAAAGAAAAGGGGAAAGGGCAGCAGAGCTATAATAGCGAGAAAAATGGAAGACGAAATGGGTCCACCATGAAACCTCTGGTTGAGATGAACTGGGTCACCATCACCAACGCCGCCGTCATCGCCGCCGTTGAATGGCTCTGTTCATCAATCATTGGCGGCAAACATACATTGACAGAAAATGGGTTGATTTTTCGAGGGTTTTAAGAAGAAGGGTTTTGTTGTTCTTCTTGTTCTTGCAGTTTGCTCCCTCAGATTGAGGCAAAATCGAATAGATTGAATGAAATAGAGGGTTTGAACATCAGTGTCTGCAAATTAAAGCTGCCCCTCATTCCAAATTCTTATCTGGGTGGCATCTTTCTTTTTTGTTCTGTTTGTTGTTTGTTTGTATCTGTTCTTTCTGTGATCTTGGCTGCAATGCGAAGCAATGCATGTGTCGGCTGCCATCCTTTTCGGATAATATAGATACACATTCATAAGTTAAGTACCATGCACCATTTTCAGCTCTAATCCAAATAATAATAGATTTGTTTGCTATCGAATGTGATAAAGTCATATTCTTAATCTTTCACTGAGTATTTGTGTGAGATCTCACATCGATTTGGGAAGAGAACGAAACATTATTTATCAAGATATGGAAACTTATCTTTAGAAGACATGTTTTAATATCCTTGAGAGAAAACTCGAAAGGAAAAGCTCAAAGAAGACAATATCTATTAGTTGTGGGCTTGGGGCGTTACAAATGGTATTAGAGTTAGATACTGGGTAATATATCAGTGAGGAGGTTGAGCCCCAAAAAGGGGTGGACACGAGACGGTGTGCCAGCAAGAAAGTTGGGCATCAAAGGGAGATGGATTGGGGGAGTCTCACATCGATTGGAGAAGGGAACAAGTGTCAACGAGGACGCTCGGCCCTGAAAAGGGGTGGATTGTGATATCCCACATTAGTTGGGAAAAACAACGAAGCATTCTATAAGGACATGGAAACTTGTTCCTAGCAGACGCGTTTTTAATCTTAACATAGTTAAGGTAGTTAAGACATATATGTTCAACTAAATGATGAGAAGTTGAATTCTCGTCTCTACGATTTCAGCTAAAAAAATAAACGTAAAAGTTTAGAAACGAAAACGACTATCGTTTTTTAAGTTTTAATGGTAAGACATTTTTAAAAAGTTCGAACCTTAAAATATTGGAATATAACGAACTTCGAAAGTTGGACGATGCAAAAAAAAGACCTAAACCCTAAAATATTTGTTTGGTTGTGATGACAAAGATGGAGGGATTTGTCCATTTTTTTTAGGGTTTTTTCTTTTATACAAAGGACACAAGTGGGGAAATGGTATGGGGTGATGAAGTTCACGTGGGAAGGTTTTGCTTTTGAGACACTGCGGGCCTCTCTCTTCTTTTGGCCTTATTGCTCTTCGTCTTCTTTCTTTGCCCGTTACGTACCCGTCACCTTCACGGTTTGCTAATAACGGTCTCATGGCTAATCGCGTCTATTGGAGAGAGGTTTTCACACTCTTATAAGAAATATATTACTCTCATCTCGAACCGATGTGGATCTCACAATCCCTCCTTGAGGGCTAGCGTCCTCGCTAGCACACCGGTCAGTGTCAAGTGGATATTGTCTATTCTGACATGTTACGTATCATTGTTAGCCTGACGGTTTTAAAACGAGTCTACTAGAAAGAAGTTTTCACATCCTTATAAGAAATGTTTCGTTTACATCTCCAACTGATGTGGAATATCACACTTCATTCATACATTTGTCTTGAACTCATTTAATTTAGGTTTTGAACCTTCGACTTTTTTCGAAAAGTACTTTTGTTACTATCTAACGTGGTAACAGGTTTGCTTTAAAAGTATGCATGAGACTCGTGTAAAGACACAAGTACAGTTTGTTTAAAATCTCTTTTTATGTAGAGTATAAGAATATTTCAAAAAGCCGACAATAGAAAAATATGAACAATTTTGGTCTGACTCGATGTTTGGATTAGGTTGAAATTTGATTTGATTATGGCATGCAACAAATTGAATCGACCATGCTCACGATAATATGTTACCAATAGTTTTATAAATTAACTATTAGATTCACATAACCCCTTTGAAGTTCACGAAATGGGTTGGGTTTGTTCGACAATTAAGATTATATTTGAAAGCTACATGAGTCTACTAAAACCAATCGAACCCAGCTCAATTAAACTTTTACAGATTAGCTTAGGTTGAGTTTCATAACTCAATCAAGGTTATTTTCGTTAAGAATCTACAATACGAAAGATTGGATATAGTCTAAAATATCACAAAATCAACCTATTGACACTCTTTAACGGAGTAATCCAGAAGAGCAGATGATTAAACAGTGAAACGAAGATGCTGCACTACATTGGGAAAGAACAAAATGAGAAAAATTCTTTTGAGATAAGACTCTAAAGTTAAGTATTTGCTTTAGTTTATATCGAACCGTCAGAATTGTGATTAAGTCGGAAGCCAACCATTAACAATCGATCATCTGTGGAGGAAGAAAACCACCGTAAAAGTTAAAATTCTAAATCGAGAACGACCCTGAATTACAAAATTCAACCCTAGATCAGTTCCAGAAAAAGAAAAAAAATAGTTATGACACTTATAAACGTTCATTACTAACAAAAACAGTTCTACAAATAGATGAATACACTGTGCACGAGTTTAATTTTCGAACTAAACCCGAAAATCAAAACTTTGATCATCTCGGAATTCACGAATAAAATATATATAGTAAGATTCAATTGAATGTAACATGTAAGACATTGAAACCATATAATATAAATATAGTAATGTTATTAAGATGCCTTAGGTATGGGGAAACAAATGAGGATAACATAAAGAAACTAAAAAGGAGAGGCCCTCCAATTCTCCCCCACCTCAAGATAGAGATGTTATGGGGACTGACAAGCAATTTTAAATTATATAATGGGGCCTCTTAAATTTTATTGAGGGGTCTTTACCTCTAAATTCTTTCTAGTTTGGGAGCGTTTATTTTTTAGTCCCTCGACTTTTAAAAAATAAATTTAAAGACTATTTTATTTTTGTTTTCTATTTTTACAAAGAAATAACAAAATAAAATGGTTATCCGACGAGAATTCATTGAGATTCCATGTCGATTGGAAATGTGAGCGAAACATTTTTTGTAAGAGTGTGAACCCTCTCCCTAGTAAACTCATTTTAAATCCGTGAAGCTGATGGTGAGACGTAATGAGTCAAAGCAAACAATGTTTGCTTGCAGTAAGTTTGAGTTATTACAAATGGTATGGAGTAGATGTGTTTTAAAACCGTGAGGCTGATGACGATGCGTAAAAGGTCAAAACGACAATATCTACTAGTCGTAGGGTTGGAGGACTATCACACTTCAGTTTGTACAATTCTTCATCAACTATATGCTCAACTAACGCTCGTTTCATCAAATATGTGACTTGGATTCATATCCATGTGAGCTCATTCGTATGTAGGTCTGGAATCAATGTCATGTTATCCCGAATAAAATTATTATGAGAACATAGTTACTTTTTAAAAGTTCAAATGCATATGAATAAGATATTTTAAACCATACTGACACAAACTATGAATTAAAATAAATATTTTTTTTAAGGAAATATCAAAAGAATAAATCTAAAAACCTGAAAAATCGAAATAGATATCATGATAACAGTTAATATTTCACATGTTCATAGGTTCGCATCGATATAAGGGATAAACGAACAATTTCATTATATCATAATATCTAATATCTAGATGAAATATTAAAATAAAAATGAAACAAAATATACCTAACATGAAAATAGTATAATTATAACGAACATTTTAACTTATAAAAAAAACGTAAAATGCTCATTTACTTATTTAATTTAATGTTATCATAAACTTATTTTAAAAAATTAATCACCGTTGAATTGAAACTATTAATACTTTGCTTCAAAAATAATTTTAAACTTTCAAATGTTTCAAATCTTCACTCTCACGTATTATTGAACTAACGAGTAACAATATCAACTAGAACCAAAACGATTACCATTGAAAAATATCAACGATTAATAGGCACTTGTCGAGCACAATGCCAATACAAGATATGATCCTATAAAGAAAAAACAGGATATGATTCTATGAAGATTTTAAGTCTAGCACAATGACAGATACATTTCTTAATAATCTGGAAACGAACACAACAAAAAATTCGAAATCAACAGGTTTATACATTTATAAGCTTAAAAAATGAGTTTAATGCACTTCCGTGTCTAAGTTATTTTATCTTATTATTTTGTTTATTTGGTATACTTAACGACAAGTGTTCAATAAGTACCTAACAAATGATGGACCTACATTCACTTTCAACAACTAGTGTCTAATACATATCTATTTTGTTCGAGAGTCTTTGATTCATGTTTAATAAGTATGGAAGCGTCCAAATGTTCAATAGTACACAAGCTAGCTAAACCATGAGGTGCTTTATGGACTGGCTTTTTATTTAAAGCTCGAACACTTTAAGCTACTAGAATGGCTCTTACCGAGAACGTTCCAGTAACAATTTGGGGTGAAAGGACTCTTAGTAGAGATAAAGTATAATAACTTAAACCCACCACTAGCCGATATTGTCTTTTTTGGGTTTTTCATTTCGGATTTTCCCTTAAAGTTTTAAAACGTGTTGGCTAGGGAGAGGTTTCCACATCCTTATAAATAGTGCTTTGTTCTTCTCTCCAACCGATGAGATGTCACATAAGGTTTATCCTCAAGGTTGCTTAAGATGACAGAAGGTAAGAAGTTTCAACTACTGTATAGGCAACGTTTTAAGAGGAAATAGCCAAGGCTGGCTATTATGTTTGCTTCTTCGGCTCCATTTATCTATAGCTTTTCTTTCATGGCTTAAAAGAAACTACCGCACTTGTTGGTGTAAAGAAACTAACTCTCTCTTGGTGTAAATTTTCCTGATCTCTCTTTTTCATGTAGTGTTGAATGAACTTTTTTTTGCTCACTGAAGAGCCTTTGTTGGACTTTTTCATGTATTGTTGGACTCTATGATGCATTTTTACGTCTTATCTAATGTGTAAACTAGTCTTAAAACTTATAACATATCATTAAAACTTATAACATATCATTTGTAGATGTATATGTTGAGGATTGTTGAGAGAGAGTCTCACATTGGCTAATTAAGAGGATGATCGTAGTTTTATAAGAAAGGAAAATATGTCCATTGAAATAAGGCCTTTTGGAGAAACCAAAAGCGAAGCCATAGGAGTTTATGCTCAAAGTGGACAATATCATACCATTATAAAGAGTCGTGGTTCCTAACATAGTATTAGAGTCATGCCCTTAACTTAGTCATGTCAATAGAATTCTCAAATGTCGAACAAAGAAATTGTGAGCCTCGAAGGTATAGTCAAAAAGTGACTCAAGTGTCAAACAAATGGTGTATTTTGTTCGAGGGATCTAGAGAAAGGAGTCGAACCTCAATTAAGAGGAGACTGTTCGAGGGCTTCATAGGTCTCAGAAGAGGCTCTATGGTTTACTTTGTTTGAAGAGTGGATTGTTGAGAATTGTTGGGAGAAGAGTCCCACATTGGCTAATTAAGTGAATGATCATGGGTTTATAAGTAAAGAATACATCTCCATTGAAATGAGGCATTTTGAGGAAACCAAAAGCAAAGTCATAAGAGCTTATGCTCAAAGTGGACAATATCATACCATGGTTAGAGTCGTGGTTTCAAACGTATATTTATAAAACCTAAGGCATATGGTATGTAATTTGTAGATGTGGCGTACTCACCTTGGCGTGTCAGGCAAAAAGTTCTGCTTAAATTCGCCAATGCCTGGCGTAAATTCATGCCCACTTCCTACTGATGGTGCTGAATGAGTGGTTCCTTGAGGAAACTATTCACTTATGTCCTCCCTTCAATTAAAATCAGTGGTTAGATTCATCTATCGCCAAGAGATGTTACAATCAAACTAGCATAAACTGACCATGAAAAGTATACTCTTTTATGAATAGTTGTTATATGCATATATAAACAAACCAGAAATGATGATATCCATCAATTTCCATGTTCAGCAATCTGTCTGACATGCAGTATATGCTTAGCAGGTATCCTTCCGGCTTATTCCAGATCCAAGAGTCAGCCAGGCTCACCGTTAGTAGATATTGTTCTCTTTAGATTTTCCCTTTCGAGCTTTCTCTCAAGGTTTTTAAAACACGTCTGCTAAGGAAAGGTTTCCACTCTTATAAAGGATGTTTTGTTCCCCTCCCCAACCGATGTGGGATCTCACAATCCACCCCCTTCAGGGTCCAGCATCCTCGGTGGCACTCATTCCTTTCTCTAATCAATGTGGGACTCCTACCAAATTCACCCCCCTTCGGGGCCCAACGTCCTTACTGGCACACTGTCTCGTATCTACCCCATTCAGGGAACAACCTCCTCGTTGGCACATCACCTGGAACCTGACTCTGATATCATTTGTAACGACCCAAGCCCACCGCTAGCAGATATTGTCGTCTTTGGGCTTTTCTTTTTGGACTTCCCCTCAAGGTTCTTAAAACGTATTTTTTGCTAGGGAGAGGTTTCCACACCTTTATAAAGGGTGTTTCATTTTCCTCCCCAATCGATGTGGGATCTTACACATAGTTAGCTACTATGTTAGCTACCTAATTAGGCAATAATCCATAGAAAAAACCCTTTAAACAAAACGGATGCAGTCTTTCACAAAGATGAGTAGCAGAAAAACTGTCTATAGTAATAACTGCACAACAAACCATCTTATTTCAGCCTACAGTTCAGGATATTGCCATTTCTCAAAAGCGCAAGGAATTAATTTCTAAAGAATAGCTAGAGAATTATTTGGAAAGGCACAACACACCATGAGGAAGCTTCATAATTAATTGGATCAATTTTTTTCCTCACCACGATCTTGCTTGCCTTGGGAAAAATGTTGATTCCTTCCATCCATAAACCCAAAAGGAAAGCTTTTACCCGGTGACCTATAATTGTCTTCCCCTATAACCTGTGACAACAAAGAAGATAATATAATTTAGTTTTAGCATTCAAATTAAAACCCCATGAGCAAGAGCAATCAAACACTGAAGCTTAGCCTCCCTATATGTTCTGTGGAAGACTTGAAGATTAATGAGAAAACAAATGTGAAGATCCTCTCCCGTCTCGATATGAAACATACAGCAACGGGTTTCAACGTCCATAAGAAACATCTACTCTGTACTATATCACAACCATTATATAAATTCCAATATCTTTTCCCTCCTCCTCGGCGAAGTCGGCATGCCTTCTATCAACTCCAGTACTTCACAATATTCATTTACATTCACATATTTCATTTCTTTAGGAAGACAATATCCTGAATGAAGATAAACAGTCACAAGAACTTTAAAGTCAAAAACCATAATTAAGTTGAATTAAAGGGTAGTTGACGACAAAAAAAAAAAAAAAAAGCATGTATGATCAATTGTATTCCAACACATCACCCAAAATCAGGAGATAAATTAATAACACAAATAATCACAGAAAATGGGGATATTAACATGAGCTGGAACGTAAGAGGAAGATTACCTGCACAACCATGTCATCTACTGAAAACAAAAGACCTTCGAGCACCAACAGAACGAGCGGCAGTCTGTGTTGAGAAGCTCAACTGATCATCCTAACTATCAATGAGCGTTCACGAGTAAACATATCAAGTTTGCTTCTGTTAGCATTTTGAGTAAACATAGAGTTCAAATCCTTATTCACACAATTCCTTCAAATGCATTGATGAAGCATTAAATTGATGGCATGTGACTTGTTACTCATCTAGCAAATAGCTTACAAAAATTAAGATGGGGACACGAATTCAAAATTACAACAAATCATTATCATTTAAAAAAAGAGTAAGAATTATTTGAAACCGTAGAAATGATTGGATTGGAAACTACGATCTCTTTTACTAGACAATCTTCTACCCTACTTATTCCATGAAATACTAAGCCAAGAAATGCTTTGATGCTTGGCTGGATAAAATCTTCAGGGCTTTCCACTCTTCATTGAACGAAATAGAATAATATTTCGCAGAAGGGGGACAATAGTGCTAAATTTTCTGTAGATCATGGCATCTTGTCAAACACTGTTGGATTAAATAAATGCTCTAGTACACTCTGTCGGAGTGAATCCTTTTCGATACATTACTTCCAGCAATCTCTTAGCTTCTGACGTCCTCCCATGTTTGAAAAGAGCATGAACCAATATATCATAAGTCCATCTATTCGGCACATATCCTTTCTCACACAGTCGATTGAATAACTCAAATGCTTGTTGCAGGTCATTTGCACTTAGCCTCCTCAATAATAGGTTGTACGTGTAGATGTCAAGTGGGAAGCACTTGGCAATCGCTTCTTCCAAGTTCTTAATAGACTGGCTTACTCTAATATGGCCAGAAAATGCCCCTATTAGCAGGCCGAGCATAGAACTTTGAGAAGTCTCCACTTGCCCCTCTCTTAAACTAACCCAGGCTTCATAGAGTTTTTGAGTCTTCAATGAACTATACAGAAGTGTATTACCAAGAAAGGATGTAATTGGACGCCCAACTTTATCTAGATCGTTTATAAGATTTACCACCAAATCGTATCTTTCATTATGACATAAATGCTTGGCCAGCTCCTCGTAGCATTCAATACTAGGTATTACACCCCTATCCCTTATGTCCCTAAAAACATCAAGTGCAACATCAGCTTTATTGGCTTTGCATAGACCGACAACCATGACGTTGGATATTTTCCTTCCAATAGTTCGTGTCTGATACAAATCGCTTAAAAAATTCAAAGCATCAGAAATGCGTTCACTATGTAAGTAGCACTTTAACAAAAGAATGTCGGAACTTAAATTGGGTTGGATTCCACTTCTCAACATCATCTGATATACTTCTCTAGCAAGCGCAGACTTTTTTGCAAGTGCAGCTCCATAAATGAAGTTATTGTACACCTCAGGACTGGGCTCTTGACGAGATAACTGTAACTCAAGCAGGTTAAAGAATTGTTTTTCCATATTCTCCATTTCAGTAAGACAGTGAATAACTGATCTAAATAATTTCCTAGTTGGATTGTGACCCTTTTCCTGCATCTCAATGAGTAGTCTTGCAGAGATATCGCCCCTCCTTAACTTGTTAAAACCATCTATCAAAACAAAATAAGTGCTCTTTATAGCTACTACATTTATTCTATTAAGCTCATCATGAATCAAATATCCGTCTTCAACTCTCCTAGCCTTGCATAAAGCAGATATAAACTTATCATATGTGGAACCACTGGGCATAAAGTTCCTCTCTAAGGAAAAAATAACCAACTCCTTCATCTTATCAAGCTTTCCCTCTCGACATAAAGCATCTGCAAGTATAGAAAATGTCCTCTTTCCCGGAAAGTAACCTTGATCTATGGAGTGTTTCAAGATGTGGTATGCTTCATCAGTGCTTCCATCTCCACATAAAGTATTGACCAAATAGTTATATGCCATACTATTGGGGGAAAGCCTATATTCTGATCTTGAGTTGTATAAATCAAGTGCAACATCCACCATCCCAGCTTTGCAGAGGAAACACATGGCAACATTCAAAGTAACTTTATCCGGGGAAATATGTTCCTCCATCATTTCTGTAAGCAAGTCAAATACCTCCTGAAGCCGGTTATCTCTGAGAAGTCTATGAATCAACATATTATAACGAAAGACATCAGGAATGTAACTTTCATCTGACTTTCTGCTATATAAGAACTGTAGAGCTCTCTCCAGCTTCCCAGCCCTAATAAGTTCTGTTATCCACGCACCATACGCATGATCCATTGAAACTAATTCTAAGTCTCTAAACCCTTCAACCAACTTCCATGCCCGCTCAAAGTTTCCACTTTTGCAAAGTGCACTAACAAGAAAACCCAGCATACGCCCATTCAGTCCTTTTCCACTACCTACCAAGTCATGCAAGAAGGTTTCTGCCTCATCCAACTGACTCTGCTTGCAGAAGTTTTTTAGCATTAAGTAATGTGTGATCTCATTCACAAATCCCCTCAGAGTAATCTGCTTGACAACAACATGCACTGCATCAAAGCAATTCTCCTCAACAAGAGAATTCAAAAGAACATGGTAGGCAAAAGAATCGAGATCAAGGCCTTGAAAGCGCATTTTACCAAACAGCTGAAGAGCAAAAATGGGTTTACCAGCAACAGCATAACCCATCACCAGCGTATTGTAAAAACGAGCCTTATGGACAAATTTCTGCTGCACGTAGTTTTCAAGGAAATCAAACATGAGGGACATGAGCTTGGCCTTGGACAGAATCTTAAAGATGGCAACGAATGTGGCACGTGTATGGAAGAATCCCGGTTGGTGTCCTGCCCAGTCAAAGAACTTGAGGCATGATAGAACATCCTTGGAGCCATAACGCAGGACATCTAAGACAAATAACTCATTGAGACGAAGACCAAGACTAGAAAGAGCTAGATCAGCAGTGGAATGACCATATGGCATTTCTTGGTCATCTCTAGCCATTTGGAGGATTTGGAAGATTTGATCATACAAAGCGTTGCTTCCAGATTTGAACCACTCCTTAAAGGGCAAGGCTACTTCCTGAGTGACCATCCAATCTGCCCCTGCTGTCAAGCTTGTACCAACTCCCGTGGACATCCAAGGGGAAAACATAGGAACAATCCTGTTTCCATTATCACTAATTCCAGCAACAGACGAAAAGGAATATAAATTAGGACACGGTGAAGAAGATCCAAGAGCTTCATTGAAGATATCCTTAAATGAGGATACAAAAATCCCAGTTTTGGTTTTAGATTCGACTCTGGCAACACGCTGTAGCAAAATCATGGTTAATTACAAGACTTAATCATATCTCTCCAGTGAAATTGAGAAGACCCTACCCTGCAGACATATAAGTATTTCATATTGTCTCCTTCATTAAGCCGGCTAGTTCTACAATAAAATCTGAGAAGTAACTCTTCTAAAATTCATATCCAACTCACTTCACATCAATCTCAACTTCATTGCAGAAAGAACTAAAGACCTGTTAAAGAATCAAACAGAAAACAATTGCCTCACTAAAGCATTTGATAGCATATCCCAAATGAAAATAAATACATAAAATCAAGGAAGAGATTGGGTAAGGAAATGAACACAAAATTTACTTATCAAAATCAGAATATCAATCTAACCAGTGAAGAAGGAGATAACTGGAACTAGGTTTCCAAGTCGAATTGAGAAAAACTGATTCGATTCGATTCGATTCGGTTCAGACTTTTGGTGGGCTATTCATCCCCTCTTCCTTCCCAGTTCTTCATCTACCTCACGAAAAGCCCTCATTTGTTCTTCGTTCCGCCAAACTGGTTTAACTGAAGAGAGGATGAATAAGTGAATTAGTTTTGGGCAAAGAGAGCGGCGGATGGTAGACGGCTAAACTGAAGAGAGAATGGCGGAGGTAGTGGGCGACGGCGATGGCGACTGTGGCGGCGATTGCGAGAGAGAGAACGAGGGGGATACGGAACTGGGGCGCCGGGATGTCGAAGTGTGCGAAGAAAAAAAAAAAAAAAATAGGCCACAAAGAAAACTATTGAAAATTAATTTGAAGTTGGAAAAAAAAAAAATTAAAAATTTCCTATATATTTTCACATATAAAAATATTTTAAAATATAAAATATGTGATTGCTATATTTAACCGAACATCGGCCAAAAACCTGACTTTCAATTTTTTTAAATTTTTCTTAGTCATCTTATCTTTAAGATCGTTTTTATTCAAATGTGGTCTCGGTTCATTTACTCCTTTACTTGAGTGTCACATGCCCACCAGTTTCCTGTCTTGGTTTGTTCCTAAACTACATCTGCTAGGAAAGGTACGTCTTAATACCATTTGTAATCACAATGTCTAAGATTTGGATCACGATTCAGTATCTAAATTTGGCATCTGATGCTCACTACTAAGAGTGAAGACTGTCCTCACAGACCAACACAACTCCTTCCGGCATGTTTTGTCAACTCACATGGATTCGAGAACAATTCCTAACTCTAATGTAATCTCCCATTCTTAGAATTAGGCACGTGATGGCTTCAATATTTATCTGTATTCCCTGTAATATGACCACATTATCTACTTATCGAAAATCGTTTCAAAGAGTGAAGACTATCCTTACAAACCATATACCAATATGGACCATTTTCAGAGGTGTTCATACGTTGAGTTGGATTGGGTTGGAAGAATCTTTTGAACCAACCCAAAATATTTTAAATTGGTCGGGTTGGTGATCCGAATAACTCGGATAGAGTTCACAACCTAATTCAATCCAGGTTCAATTAGGTTGTCGGATTTGTTTAAATTATTTAAAAAATCTTATTTATTCAAACATCTAGAAGTTAGATCATATCAATAACATTAATTACAAATGTCAAATATTCTTAATTTTTATAATAATCTTAAAAGTTGGGTTGTATTGTAACCCTATTTTTCAACCCGACCAAAAAATGTCAATTTGTGAACCGACCCAAATTTTTTATTTTCCAAAAAGTCAACCCAACCCAAACGGAAGGAAAAAAAAATCTAATCCAACCTAACTTTTATTGTTTGGTTGTGTAGTTTGGATTGATCGAGTTGTCAGGTCATATAAACCCCTAGTTTTTTTTAACATATTTTGTTATCACTCACATGCTTTCTAAGAAAATTATCGAGAGACCACTTTGGGCCACCGAACAAGAGCACCTTGCTTTCAATTTTTTAAAAACATTTTTTGACTATCATATTTTTATAATTACTCTCTTTTGGATGTGGTATCGATTCATTCATATACTTGTCATTTACTCACACATCACAACTAAAAATTTTACCTACATTTTATGTGTTACAACTTTATTAGTACAATTAAATGACGGTATTTAGTGGTAAATATTTGATACAGATATACGTGTTAGATTAGGCCGTCTCTCTTCATTCTCTGTATTCTTCATTGGTGTACATGTTTGAAGTCATCAGTAAAATCTTTAGTCAATATTCCTCTTGTATTTTCTCTCTCTTATTATGTATTCATCTTGATCGAGTGTGTGAGTTGTTGAGCGATCCTAATAACTGGTATCAGAGCTAACAAGTATCGATCGTAACACAAACTTAGGACAAAAGAAATGAATAGTATAGTTAGTGAGAAGAAGGTACAAAATGGTGTGAATAAGCACGACAATATTCGATAAGTAGATAAAAGGAGCATAAAATTCCATTTCTTCCAAGACTAAGAATCATGAGCTATGAACCATTGATTTAATATGACTCGAAATGGAACAAAGGTGTAATTGGTAACGGTCATTTGAGTATTTGAAACTCGAGAGCTCGAATCAATATAAAAATTAGAGAATAATCTTTCTAAGATTTATCGTCAGCTTCACATAATTAAAACGTGTCTGCTAGGGAGAGATTTTCACACTCTCATAAGAAATGCTTCGTTCCCCTCTCCAACCAATGTGGGATCTCACAATCCACTCCCAAATGTTATCAGAGCTAGTCACTGAGCGGTGCGAGGTACTAGATCCTCTCCATAGTAGACGCGTTTTAAAATCATGAGATTGACGACAATACGTAACAGGCCAAAGTGGACAATATCTACTAAGGGTAAGCTTATTAAGCACTAAATTCAAAGTTTGACGATATGTTAGACACGTTTTAAAGTTTATACAACTACAGAAAATCTTTTTAAAAACATTAAAAAACGGAAAGTTTGGTGTGACCAAACTTATAATTTTTTTTTTTTTATAACATTACTAAACTTGGAGAATAACCTCGATTACACGTATATAGTATACGTGTTTTTTTTTTTTTATAACATTACTAAACTTGGAGAATAACCTCGATTACACGTATATAGTATACGTGTGAGCATTCCGAGTTAGGTTTGTTTGAAAATATTCGAGCTGTCCAAAGAATTAGGTCATGTCTTATTAGTCTTGCCTAATTTAGGTCTAGCCATAGCTTTGCTTTGTTACGACGTGTTCGGTTCGTGTCAGGTTAGATTCAACTTCAAAAATTCTTATGGCTTTCGTATTTTTTCTATTTTTAAATTTGAAACCGAGCTTGATTTTGTAAAATATTAGTAAAAAGCACGAATAATATGATATTATCTTATTTGACTATAATAATATGATATTATCGATTTTGAATTTAAGCTCACATGGTTTAAGAATAACATTGGCTTAAAGCACGAGCTCGTTGTTACTTTCTAATGTATTTTTTTTTAATATTTTATTTGTCTTGCATTTAAATTACGAACCTAAACTATATTAGAAAAAGAGAATATAAAAGTTTATTATCTCAAAATCGAGAGTTCAATCCTTCACCTCTCAATTTTTTTTTATAGGTTTGTGTAACCTAAAAATCGAGCGGTAGGGTTTTGATACCCTAAAATGCATAACCCGAATTTCAAACAGTAGGTTCATTATTATCTCAAAACTAAACCCTAAATTGCATAACCCGAAATTCGATCCGTAAGTTCATTATTATCTTAAAACTATACCATAAATTGCATAACCCGAAATTCGAACGGTAGGTTCATTATTATCTCAAAATTATACCCTAAATTGCATAACCCGAATTTCGAACGGTAGGTTCATTATTATCTCAAAACTAAACCCTAAATTGCATAACCAGAAATTCGATCCGTAAGTTCATTATTATCTTAAAACTATACCATAAATTGCATAACCCGAAATTCGAACGGTAGGTTCATTATTATCTCAAAATTATACCCTAAATTGCATAACCCGAAGTTCGAACGGTAGGTTCATTATTATCTTAAAACTAAACCCTAAATTGCATAACCAGAAATTCGATCCGTAAGTTCATTTTTACCTCAAAACTGAACCCGAAATTTCATAACTCGATTAAAACAACCCATAATTTTTTTTTGAGAAAAAAAAAAACCCCTTTGAAATCATTTACATTTTAAAGACATTAATACAAAGATTAATTATAGTTGATAAGAGTTTAACTATATAGCTTTAAGGATTTGGATTGCGTTACATATTAAGCAATATACTTGGAAGGATGCATTCAATATACAGTTAGAACTAGCTGAAAGGTTTGGAGTGAGTTTGTCATTCGGCTACGGAGTAGCGGATTTGATAATGGATCCTATCGATGTAAGCTTTAGCTTTTCTATCGATGCTAGGCTCGGCCACCCAGTGTCGACCTTTGTCATCATCGCTTGGCCACACCTTTCGTATATCTTCCATTGCAATTGCATCGTTGTCCCACCTCTTTCTACGGTCTCAAGACTTGAACAAGGTGGAGATCGAGAAGCAGCATGAGGGCGACTTCAGCTTTCGTCTCTGGTCGTTGGCTGAGGCCATGTCTAGCTAGCTATGGCTTGAAGATATAAGAAGAGGGGTTGGTTGTTTTAGGGAGAAAGAAGGGTTTATATAGGAGAAAAAGAGTGGAGGGTTTTGGAGTTTTGCATAAAGGAAACTGAGAAGAATATATTCTATTCGAAATTCGAATGTTCTCGACTCCAATCGAATGGTACTCAGTAAGTACTTATTTGTGGGCTCTAAATCAAAACTGACGTTAAGCTAAATACCACGACTCTATGCTGCAGGCTCCTAGTGGTTTCTAAGTTCGTTCATCTAAGTTGACACTATACGTGCTATTGGGTCGACCGATCAAGACCCTAATCTACTTTAGAGTGAATCTACTCCTCTGGACTTGATACAATTTCTAGGTTGAACTATATAGGCCTTATTCAATACCGATACCATAACTCTTGTGTATCCCGAGTCTGTGAGACATGGCTAGGTTCTAAATCCAACACTAATGGCCTGAAAGGATATTAGAGTTTTAGAGTCGATCATTACCAATTTTTCATCTACAAAGAGTCAGGTGCTTAATGGGTCCATAATGTTAAACTCGTGCTCGCTATTTACTAGGTATCCATGTGGTCTCTCGTCCATCGTATGAGCTGATTTATCAAGTAGAAATCCTATCGGGATGCCTATCTTTTCTTTTCTTCTTCATCCTTTTAATTAAGAATGTATTATGGTAACACAACCCCCTTAAATAGTGGGGAGGCAGAAATGACCATTTTATCCTTTCGAGATTGACTTTGAACGTTTTGTTTTCTTTTTACAACAAACTAAACTGATACTTTAACTTAGACTACATGTATGGATATGTATGAGCGTTCATCTTAAACTTGTTTTAAAATATTTAAAATTTGAATGGAAAAGGCAAAAATAGGTATAAACTTTATAATTGGAAATTGAATTATTGTCACTCAATTGACTGACCTAATTTATGTCTTCCAATATCTTTGCTTTATCACAATATGTTTGGTTTTTTGTCGGTAGGATTCAACCATACAATTGTCTCACTTTAACTTTTTTTTTTTTTTCATTTTAAAAATAAAAACATGTTTTTTTTTTAAATTATTTAAACGTGACAAATATTTTGAATGGAATATAAAATGAGCATTATAAAAAAAAATGTTCTTCTTGGGACGTGGGTAGATGTGATAAAAGGACAAAGTCGGGGACGAAAATTATATTCCAGTCACCACCACATCTCTCCATCTAACCGAGAAATCCTCGTGTCACTTGGGTCATGGACGACATCTTTAGTTGTATGTGAGTGGAGATGATAAAATACAAAGACGGTGACGAAAAATATAATTCAGTCACTATCTCATTTTATTTAACGGTGAAAAAATGTTCTCTACTCTCTTTGTCTCTCTGTCTAACCGAGAAATCCTCGTCACCTAGGCCATGGATGACATCTCTAGTTATACGTGGATGGAGATGATTAAAGGACCAAAGCAGTGACGAAAAATATAATCAAGTCGCCGCCTCATTTATCTAACTAGAAAAGAAGGTTCTCTACTCTCTCTTTGTCTTCGTTTAATCAAGAAATAATCATCACCTAGGCTATAGACGACATCCCTGTGGGTGGAGATTATAAAAGGACAAAGTCTAAAACTGCCCACTTGACTAGTTTACTTGATAATGGAGGATGCCAATATGTCTCTCCATTTGTCTTTCCGCTGTAGCACTATGCCACCCCCCTTGTCCTAAACCTTCACTATTTTACTCAGCATTCGCTTAACGTTTTCCCTTCTCCACAAAGCCCTCCTCTTAACGCATTTCTCCCTCTTTCTCATCGACCCATTTCGCCATTTTCTCATTTTCTTTCAATTTCACCATCACCCATCACTCTTAAACCCTAAATTCTTGGACCCATCTCCTCCAATGGCTTCCCACTGTGAAAAACACCACCCCCACACTGATTCTACGCCGCATCTCAACGGCGAGGCCAATACCCACTTGCCCAAAAAGCCAAAAATCTCCTCAACTTCCATTTCAGAGTCTGAAATTCAATCCGAATTCGCCCACCACGACCCTTCCGTTGCTCGGATCAACAACGGAAGTTTCGGCTGTTGCCCTTCTTCTGTCATCTCTGCTCAACAACAATGGCAGCTCAAGTTCCTTCGCCAGCCCGATCGCTTCTACTTCAACGACCTCAAGAAAGGGATTCTTGAATCAAGAACCATCATAAAAAACCTCATCAATGCCGAGCATATCGATGAAGTTTCTATAGTCGATAATGCCACCACCGCTGCTGCTATCGTTCTTCAGAAAATCGCTAGGGATTTCAACGAGGGGAGATTCGAGAAGGGTGATGCGGCTGTTATGCTACACTATGCGTATGGTGCTGTGAAGAAATCAATAGAGGCGTATGTTTCTCGAGCTGGTGGGTATGTAATTGAGGTACAATTGCCTTTTCCTGTTAAGTCTAATGATGAAATTATATGTGAATTTCGCAAGGCGTTAGAGAGAGGTAAGGCTAATGGTAGGAAGGTTCGTTTGGCTGTGATTGATCATATTACATCGATGCCTTGTGTGGTTATACCTGTTAAGGAGCTGGTTAAGATTTGTAGGGAAGAGGGTGTTGACCAAGTTTTTGTTGATGCTGCTCATGCTATTGGGTGTACTGATATTGATATGCAAGACATTGGTGCTGATTATTACACTAGTAATTTGCATAAGTGGTTCTTTTGTCCACCTTCAATTGCTTTCTTGTATTCTAGGAGGTCCCCTGGTCATTCTGATTTGCATCATCCTGTTGTTTCTCATGAGTATGGTAATGGGTTGGCTATAGAAAGTGCTTGGATTGGAACGAGGGATTATAGCGCTCAATTGGTCGTGCCTTCGGTTTTGAATTTTGTTAATAGGTTTGAAGATGGGATTAAGGGAATCAAAAAACGTAACCATGAGGTTGTTGTTAAGATGGGAGAGATGTTGGTAGAAGCATGGAAGACTCATCTCGGCTGCCCACCGAGTATGTGTGCAAGTATGATCATGGTGGGGTTGCCTTCTTGCTTAGGTATCTCGAGTGAGTCTGATACTTTGAAGTTGAGAATGCATTTGCGGGAAGAGTTTAGAGTTGAAGTCCCGATATATTATCGTGCTCCGAGAAAGGGGGAAACTGCGATTGTAACAGGGTATGCACGAATTTCACATCAAGTGTACAACAAATTTGAAGATTACGTTAAGTTTAGAGACGCAATCAATGAACTTGTGCGAGACGGCTTCACTTGCTCTCAACTCTCCAAATGAGGATGGAGGAGGTATGGTTTCTATCGCTTTGTTGAATCTGGTTTGTGTAGTTTAGACGGTTTTTATTACTTGGGATCATATAAGGTAAAAAGAGAAATTGAAGTTTTGTTCATATGCAACGAGTGCCAACAAAGACGTTGGACCCTAAAGGGGGGTGGATTGTGAGATCCCACGTAAGTTGGGGAGGAGAACTAAACATTCTTTATAAGGGTGTGGAAACCTCTCCCTGAACAACGCATTTTAAAAATCTTGAAGGGAAATCCGAAAGGGAAAGCCCAAAGAGAACAATATCTGCTTGTGGTGAGTTCGGGCTGTTACAGGTTTTATACACTTCCTCCCCAGAAATTTTATCATCTAGACTATACGATCAATGACTACCCTTCTACAGCTTCCATCATCATCCTTATATACCTTTATTGTCTAACATACTTATAATTTGTTTTGGTGTTAGGAGCCCAATAAGCTCCTTTAATTCATTGACGTTTTATTTCATTCATCAATGAAATTGTTTCTGTTCTCAAATTACGTACTTATAATTTTGTCTACGTCACAAAATGATCCATGGGAGTCCCCGCCTGTCCCTTCTAACCTTACTCTGTAAATCCTCTTCCCATTTTCTCGTCCTGTCTTTTCTCATGAATGTGTGAAGCCGACTTGTGGCTTATGGTTACTCATGTCAGCTTGTGTAATAGCCCAAACCCACAGCTAGTTGATATTGTTTGCTATGTCCCGTTACATATTGTCGTTAGCCTCACGGTTTTAAAACGCGTCTACTAGGGAGTTTCTTTTAACGCAGTGATATGCTTTGTGATTCATATTTTGCAAATAGAAACTGCTTTTGATTAGATGACCTGTAATATATATTATATTAGGACTATTGTGTACAGGTCCATGATCTTATGGAGGACAACTTTAGCTATTATAAAAAAACAGACAACCTCTGAGGACAGAGAGAATAAAAACAGGAACATAACCTTTTAAGCTTAGTCAACCTAACATGTTTTATTCGACATTTTTTGGGCGGAGCCCCTCATTTTCTGTGTTTTCAAAAAGTAGTTTTTCATGGGGAACAGCTGGGTGAAGAACAATTTTTCTTAGTTTCAAGTCCTTTTTTTCACTTTTTGTAGTTCATATATGATGCTGAATTAGTGTCTTTAAGTTATATTTCATGTAGTATCTTTCTGAATAGTTACATTAAACAGTGTTGCATCTTTGGTTCAGCATTCGGGTCAGCGTCGATGTCGTGATAAAGTTTCTTGTATATTTGATTCTTCGACTGATAAAAAGAATATTTCTGCTATCGATCGTGTAAGATGGTATTTAAACTTGCTCCTTTGAGGTCTTTTCGAAATGCATGAACATTCATATCTTTCGGTTTGGCTATTTCTCTATGCTGATCATATAAATATGTAGTTTTTCGATATCTGCATATACAGCAAGGCTTATGAAAGCAGCTCGTGATGATTCTCTTCTACTGCGTAGCCATGGTTTCGGTACCATGAGCACACCCCAGAAACACTTCAGAAATAAAGTCCTAGAGAAGAACTTAACCTGTGTATCAGTCTTCATGATAAGGATAGTACTTGTACATATTTGAATCTCGAGCTTTTGACTCTTAACTATCGAATGAAGTAGCGTCTTCGTCGTCCCAGGAGAGGCCATATAATGTAGGCTAGACTGGACTGTAACTTTAGGAGTTGTTGAGCTATGGAGTTTTCGTGCAGCGAGCGGTTTCTGTATCCTCCATCTAAAATGACTCAGATTTTGATGAGTTGCAGTAGTTTCTAATAATCTATTTCCCTTACATTTCCAGCTGATGTTGTGATTTCTCATGTTTTAGTTATTGATGAGATTATCTCAATGCTTTTGTTCAGTGGCTGTTCTTATCTCTGTGTTCACATTGAGCAATGAATTGTGAGACTTTTGGAAGAAGATTATATCAACTGAGGTTATATATATGTATGTATGATTCCTACTTGATCACTGGGCGGCTGTAGGACGGATGGGCGTCTATAAGTGGTAGAGTTGGGTGGGTGGTACCGCTCAGATTGTGGCCAACCTTCCTAACTGCGCGTAGGCTGGGCTTAAAGCGCGCGAAACTCATCACTATGAGCGTTAAGACCACATGTTACACGAAGGCGTCGCTTTCTCTGTAATCTTATCACACAACAGCCCACTTAGAAGAGCCACTCGCTCTGTTGTGTTACATATAATATAAGCACTAGCCCACCTAATGGTCGGGTGAATCTAAGTTCTGTTTCGGTCAACTATCCACCCATTCATGTATGTATTATATATATACATATATTAAGAGTATTGGGTCCATCCCGGCTAATCTAAGAGTGCTCATGTTTGCTCGAAGCCTTAACCTAGGAGATACCTCGTACTACACTCCATTTGAAGCACGATTGTCGTCAACTAATTAATGTCTATCTAGTTTATGAATTTTTAAAATTATAAATTTAGTCCACGAGTTTGTATATATATATTTTAAAATATTCAGATTTTTAAAAAATATATATTTATATTAATTTTTAAGATATTTCAAACTCTAGGTTTGGAATTTTGCCGCGCTTCCACACTCAATTCAAACTCACGAACCACACAAATCTCAGCTTTGGATTCGTCAATATACCCGAACCCGAGGCTCGAGAGTTTTCAAACCCCGAACCTCAATCCACCCGTTTGCTCAGCTGTCGGCCTCTTCTGTCCGCCGTTCAATTCGAACCCCAATATTGACAAAAAGTTAATTTCTAATCCTTCCAATTCGAGTAACCCAAATAATGAATTCAAATCGCCACCGGAAATCCACATCCCCCCCGTCCGCAAAGCCTAAGATCGTCAAAAGGGCCACTGAATCAGTATAATCTTAATCCTTAATCCTACTCCACAAGTGTCAACAACAAGAAGAACAATCCACCACTTGGCTACTGCTGCTTCTTCTTCAACTAGACGTCAAAAGAGCCACTGGATCATTTTGTTTTTCGATTACAACTCTTGCGATCTTTCATTTCCGCTTCAAAAATGGTGATCTAACTATCTCTTTTCTCTGTAATCTCGATTCATCTCTCGATTTCTGATTATGGGTTAGTTTTTTAAGGAGAAAAATCGTTGTGGGGTTGTGGATATTCATATTCTCTTGATCTTTGACTGATTTTCTGGACCGAATTTTCCCGAGAAAATTCTGGGTTTGTGTTATACAATGTAGTTGAAAATGGGTTTCAAAGCTCTGTTGATAATTTGAATGAATTCACGAGTTTCAATCATTTATTTCTTTACTCTATTTGAAATTACTGCCTTCTCCCACATGCAGATGCTTCATTTTAGGTTTCACAAAGCAACCTCATGAGACCGCTTATCTTGAAAGCCAAATTTCTTCACGCCATTGGAACAGAACCTTGTTCTCTCGATGTCTGCTCAAGAGGTTGATCCATTGCTGAAGGATTTGAATGAGAGGAAGCAGAGCTTCAGGCGAAATGTGGTATCCTTGGCGGCGGAGTTGAAAGAGGCTCGAAGTCGCCTTTCATCTCAGGAAGAATCGTTTGCTAAAGAGGCCCAAACAAGGCAGGCATGTGATTTTGGATGATTTGGGATTCTTGGGCACCTTTTTTTTTTCTATCATATTGTTTATCTTTCAAGCTTTTGAGTGATATTTTGAGCTGTTTTTGCAGGAAGCTGAGACGAAGGCTAAGAATATGGAACAAGCAATTGAGAGATTGCATGTTGAATTGGAAGATAGGGATGAACAGCTCAAGGCTTCTGCAAATTCGGCCACCAAGGTTCCATTCCCAACTCTGTTTCTTACTGAAATTTTCATGATTAATTATTGTTTTAGGTTATCATACTCTGCTTGTGATTGCTTTACTTTTCTCTATGTGGCTATAAAGTTCCCAAAAAGCTACACATCTTAGTCTCATCTTCGTGAATGCCTTCTCTGTTTTGCTCCTTTCTTTTTCAATGTGAGGAAAGCTGGAAAAAGTACTGTGTTGTTACTTTAATTGTTATTTCCCTCCCATTACTTGAATTCAAATAATTGTTTGATTTGAATATCCTGTTGGTTGGTGAGAGGGAAAATGAAGGCAAAGTTTAGATGAATCGATAAATTACTATTTGTTAATACTTTAGAAAAGTGATGGAATTAGAGTCAAACACCGGAGGGTGTGCTAGCGAGGACGTTGGGTCTCCAAGGGGGATGGATTGTGAGATCGCACATTGGTTGGAGGGGGAACGAAGCATTCCTTATAAGGGTGTGGAAACCTCTCCCTAACAGATACGTTTTAAAACCTTGAGGGAAAGTCCGAAAGGGAAAGCCCAAAGAGGACAATATCTGCTAGCGGTGGGGCTAAGCTGTTACATTTGGTATTAGTGCTAGGCACTGGGCAGTGTTCCAGCGAGGACGCTAGGCTCCCAAGGGAGGTAGATTGCGAGATCTCACATCGGTTGGAGGGGGAACAAAACATTTCTTATAAGGGTGTGGAAACCTCTCCCTAATAGACACGTTTTAAAACCTTGAGGGAAAGTCTGAAAGGGAAAGCCCAAAGAGGACAATATCTGCTAGCGGTGAGCCTAAGCTGTTATATATGGTATTAAAGCCAGACACTGGGCGGTGTTCCAGCGAGGACGCTGGACTCCCAAAGGGGGTGGATTGCGAGATGTCACATCGGTTGGAGGGGAACAAAAATTTCTTATAAAGGTCTAAAAACCTTTCCCTAACAGACGCGTTTTAAAACCTTGAGGGGAAGTCTAAAAGAGAAAGCCCAAAGAGGACAACATATACTAGCAGTGGGCCTAGGTTGTTAGTATTAGAGCCAGACACCGGGTGGTGTGCTAGCGAGGACGCTGGGCCCCCAAGGGGGGTGGTTTTGTGAGATCCCACCTCGGTTGGAGAGGGAAACAAAACATTCCTTAGAAGAGTGTGAAAACCTCTCCTTAACTGACGCGTTTTAAAACCTTGATGGTCAACCCAAAAGGGAAAGCCCAAAGAAGACAATATCTGCTAGTGGTTGGCTTGGGCTCGGGTTTGGGCTTGGGCTGTTACAGTTGATAGGTGCAGAACCATTTTGTTCGTTTTTCATTTTTTATGATGGTTTCATAGTAAATCCAATTCCTTTGCTTTTAAGGATTTATGGAAAAGGGGTCTGATGAAATCCATCATTATGTTCTTTAGAATGATGTATGTAACCAATTCTTTGTCGAATACAGTATCTCCATGAGTTGGATGGACTAAGACTACAGCTCGCCACCGCTCAAGCAACCGCTGATGCAAGTGCAGCATCAGCTCGATCTGCACAGAACCAATGTGTAGCGCTTGTGAAGGAATTGGACGAAAAGAACACGTCTATAAAAGAACACGAAGATCGTGTGAAAAGGTTAGAAGAACAACTCGACAACCTACAGAAAGATCTCCAAGCAAGGGAATCTTCTCAGAAGCAGCTGAAAGATGAAGTGACAAGAGTCGAGCACGATATTACCGAAGCTCTCGCCAAATCCGGTGTGAGCAAGGATTGCGAATTGAGGAAGATATTAGATGAAGTTTCCCCCAGAAATGTGGAGAAGATCGACAAGCTGTTGATTGCAAAAGATGAAGAGATAGCAAAACTCAAAAATGAAATCAAGATGATGTCTTCTCATTGGAAGCTTAAAACCAAGGAGTTGGAATCACAAGTATGCATACTTCTTTGGCTATACCGTGTACGGTATACTTCCTCGTACCATACTGCTTTTGTATTTGTTTATATATTTTGATTTTCTTATCAACAGTTAGAGAAACAACGACGAGCTGACCACGAGCTGAAAAAGAGGGTGTTAAAGCTAGAGTTCTGTCTGCAAGAAGCTCGCACTCAGACACGGAAACTTCAAAGAGTAAACACTAAACTTGCTTAGAATTTGATGGTTTTTTAGCTTTAGTGTAGACAAGACTCACATTCAACGTAAATTAGTCGATAAAACGTTCTTTTTGGACCCACGTGTTATAGATGAAACTAAACTGTATTTGGTTCGTAACAGATCGGGGATCGACGGGAGAAAGCCATTAAGGAACTTAGGGATCAGTTGGCAGCAAAACAAGGAGGAGCCGGTCCTGCGGATGGTGAAAAACAAAACTTTTGGGAATCCTCAGGGTTCAAGGTCGTGGTTTCGATGTCGATGTTGATATTGGTAGTATTTTCGAAGCAATGAAGTAAGTCATTAGAATGTATAGTCTTAGCTCTAGGAAAAGGTAGAGGAATGACCATTAAACTAAATGAAACCACCAAGTATGTAGCTCAATCAAATTAGGTGGCTTGTAGGCTTAGTGAGGCCACATTAGGTGTGATGTTCCATGCTTTATGTCTATAGCTCTTACCTCTCCAATAGGCTACCAACTCATTGTGACCACTCATAGCTAGTTGTTCACGAAATCCTCCTACAACATCATGATTAGCTCGAAACCACCCCTTCCTTTGCTACCAAATCACCGAGCTCGATGATTATACGAGTTGTTATAATTACATTATTTGAAATATCACTTCGAGCCATTACTCTTTCAAGCATACATGATAAATGTTATAACACTGATAAGGATAGAATTTCATAGTCGAGATGGTTACATCATGTCTAGTCAATGTTACATCTATTTGAACGTAGCAGTGCACACCTTTATCTGAATTATAGAACTTTATAACCACAACAGATATTAACCAAGACATTAGTCGAAGATGTGAAGAAAATATTGTTAAAATTATTAAAAGATATTTCAATTTGTGTCACAATGTTTTATTAATGCATTTTAGAACTTTATGTTACATTTACATAATGGTTAATTATGGTCGTAAAGTATGAATATTACCACTCTTGCAATGCCTAATGAAAGGTAAGAGTTTTATTGTGAGACTATACAGAGCTAGGTATGTTATATTTGTAAAGGAGACTTGAAAAATGTAGTAAAAAGAGTATTTGTGCTTTCGTTTAGCCAATGTTTAAATTTCTTCGCAATTCTTTGTAGTTTAGATTGTATGTTTAAAATCATTTAAGCTTGACATGATCGATTTTTCTTGTGGAGTGATTTGAATCTCAATCAAATGTTCTTTCCTTTAAATATTTTATCAACAAGGTAATCTGAATTTTACTTTTCCTTGGAATGATTCCTTATCATCAAGGTTAAATGTTCTTACCTTTTTCTCTAGTCAATGACTAAGTTTCTTTCCAATTTTATATAATTTAGATGACATGTTTAGAATCATTCAAGCTTGACATAATCAATTTTGCTTATAGAATGATTCAAATCTTAAATAAGTATTCTTAAATAGTTTAAAAATTTTCGGCTGAAGGTATGGGTTCGGGTTCTTGATGATGGTGATGTAGGAAAGAGAGAGTACAAACGACTCGTTGTGATATCAAATCAACTCATCAAATGACCAAAAATATCCATTAATAATCTTTGGTGTGTAAGCATCACCAAATTCAATGTCCCTTGCAAATAGTTGCATGAATGAATGATTTAAATTGAAGAACAAGGCATTTCATTGAGCAAAATGGGACACAATTAGACATCCACCAACCATATCCCTTGCCTGATTTTAAGTATTAACCACTAACCCTTATGGATTACCAATAGCACCACCTAAACCTTTGCTATGCACCTAAAGACTTCTACTTTCATGCTAAAACTTAATTCAAAAATTTCTAGACCCTCTACGACGACTGTAACCGCTCAAGCTTACCATTAGTAGATATTGTCATCTCAAGGTTTTTCTTTCGGGCTTTCCCTTGAGATTTTTAAGACACCTTTTCTAAGAAGAGGTTTCCACACCCTTATAAAGAATGTTTTGTTCCTCTCTTCAATCGATGTGGGATCTCGAAACGACGTTGTTGATTCTTTGTCCCGTTACATATCGCCGTCAGACTCACGGTTTTAAAACGTGTATGCTAAGGGAGGTTTCCACACCCTTATAAAGAATGTTTTGTTCTCCACCCCAACCGATGTGGGATCTCACAATCCATCTCCTCCAGGGTCCAGTGTCCTCACTGGCACTCATTCCCTTCTCCGATTGATGTGGGACCCCCTAATTCACCCCTCTTTGGGCACACAGCCTCCTTGTTTTCACATCGTATGGTGTTTGGCTCTGATACCATTTGTAACAGCCCAAGTCCACTGCTAGTAAATATTGTCCGCTTTTGCCCGTTACGTATCGCCATCAGTCTCACGATTTGCGTCTATTATGGAGAAGTTTCTACGCCCTATAAGAAATACTCCATTCCCTCTCTAACTGATGCGGGATTTCACAGCTAATGTAAAACTTACTAGTTCAAGTAAATGTTCAATGTGTTTTCCAATCGAAGAAGTCATTTTTAAGATCGACGTGTTCTTTAGTTAGAACGAGTCCTAATAGTTAGAGTCAATAAAATCATTACTTCTTTTACAAAGTGATGATTTAATTAAGAAAAGAAACAATCAAAAGTGAGGCAGTTGCCACCTAAAGTACGTACAATAATGAGCAAATTAAGTAGCATGCAAGTAACTAATGGAATTTTATTATCCCATTCCTCTCTGAGTAACAAAACAAGCCTGTAGCTATTACATTCATTCCTCTCCTAATGAATTGCTGCTTCGAAGTCGTTATCATTCCCGGTAACAACTCAAGTCCGCTGCTAGGTAGAGGTTTCCACACCTTTATAAAGAATGTTTTGTTCTCCTCCCCAATCGATATGAGATCTCACAATCCACCTTCTTTGGGGCCAGTGTCCTTATTAGAACACCGCTTCGTGTCCACCCCCTTCGGAGCTCAGCCTCCTTGCTAGCAGATCGCTTGGTGTCTGGCTCTAATACTATTTGTAACAGTCAAATCCCACCGCTAACAGATATAGTCCTATTTGAGCTTTCTTTTTCGGATTTCAACTCAAGCTTTTTAAAACGCATATGCTAAGGAGAGGTTTTCACACTCTTATAAAGAATGTTTCGTTCTCCTTCCTAAACGATGTGGGATCTCACACCTCTCTTTCAAAGGCCACAAGAAACTTCATTATGATGCCAATTTCTTCATACCTTCTTCTTTATATCAGAGCCCTCTAAGTGTTCTTTCTCTGCTGCAATTCAGTGATGTCTTCTGTTCATTCAAACCATGGCTGCTTCTATGCCTTTAGATCATGCTTGGCTGTGCCAAAGGGACTTCAGAAATTGGCCCTGTAATCAACTACAACAGCCTCTGCAGGCAACGAACTAGCCAGGTTCTCACCCGCGCGGTTGTTCGTATTTCATTTTCTTATTCCAAGTCAATCCCTTCTTAGAAAACACTCGCTGTGTCACTCAAATCTCTCACAACACCAAGAATTTATTATGTTTTCAGGTCGATCAGAGGTCTGGCTTCCTTCTCCTCCACCTCTTAGTATTATGGGCTCCTAAAAAAACAAAGAAAAGAAATTAGGTCATCTTTCCCGAGAGAAGCCGTCTTCTCTCAGGCCAACAGTTTGATACTTCTAGTCAACTACTTTATAACAGGCTTCTCCGTTCTCTAGGCTCTACTCGCTCATATACGCTCCACTCCAATCCTACAAGTAACAATGATTTACACATGTGTGTATGCAAGACCGCTCCTGTAGTTCAAGGCAGGTATCAGGAGAACTTTATCGAAGGAGACCAGAATAAAGTGATCAGTGATTTTACACTTTTGGATGTACAAGATGGGGAATGATCTAAACCAAGAGCTATCAAAGAGAACAAGCATACTTGGTCTAAAGGTATGGGAAATCATTGGAATTGGAGTAGGCCTATTCATAATCTCAATCCTTTGCATACTCTCATTCTTTTTAACCTCACGCAACAAGAACTCAAGAACATCATCATCAGCAGCCAACGCCAACACCAACACCAACGTCTTATGTCCTCTAACACAAATCCCATCACACTCAAAGGACATAAAGGCAGTTCATATCACCACTTACAGCACTGAATCAGGATCATCATTTCATCCATTGAGCTATGGCTATGGATCACAATCAGGGGATGAAGGCAGCTCTGGCACTGTCACGACGACGACAATGAACCGACGTTCGACGTCGCCGATGTCAGGTCTGCTAGAGATGTCGCGATTGGGATGGGGGTATTGGTTTACATTAAGGGAGCTGGATTTGGCTACTAATTTGTTCTCCGAAGAGAATTTGATTGGGGAAGGAGGGTATGGAGTTGTGTATAAAGGGAGGTTGTTGAATGGGATATCAGTGGCTGTTAAGAAGATTTTTAATGGACAGTAAGTTTTGGGTGTAAAATTAGTGATTTGATTGATTTTGAAGTGTTAAATTGATACTTTTTTTGTTTTTGTGTGTTTTAGAGGCCAAGCTGAGATGGAATTTAGAGTGGAAGTTGAGGCAATTGGGCATGTTAGGCATAAGAATCTTGTTCGTCTATTGGGGTACTGCGTCGAAGGGACTCATAGGTACTCAGACGTCTCTCTCGAAAAGTTATATGCTATTTAAGTCAATTATATTTTTGCTACTGTTTTCTAAAACCTTCTTCTCAAACGGGGTTAGAAGCTTGATGTGAGTTCTCACATCAGTTGGAGAGGAGAACGAAACCTTCTTTATAAGGGTGTGGAAACCTCTCTCTAGCAGACATGTTTTAAAAACCTTGAGGGGAAGCCCGAAAGGGAAAGCCCAAAGAAGACAATATCTACTGGTGGTGGGTCTGGACTATTATGCTTGAACATACGTTGCCCGACTGTAGGCAATGCGAATACAAAAAAGCCCAAAGAGGACAATATCTAGTAGCGGTAGGTTTGGGTTGTTACAGTTGAACATACGTTGTCCAGCCGTAGGCAACGCAAAGACAAATTGGTTTGACTCACTTGGTGTTGGGAGTGAGCCCCACACAATCGCAAAGTTTGCTGCCAAGAAAAGTGCGATTGTGACAGCTCTCTCTCTCTCCAACAAAAATGCTCTAATACCCATTGTTGCAGTGAAAGTGGTGTATCTCTCACACTCTTACACTACAAAATCTCTCGTACAAAGTTTCTCCCAATTGCCTATACGCAAACACAAAATAACAATGACTCCAAATTTCAAAATAATACTAGACAAACCTTTATATAGACATAACAATACTAATTCTCATACATGAATCAAAGCAACATTAATGTTCATACATGAATCAAGATGATTCATGTAACATTATGGGAGATGAACCAAATGAATCCAATAAATTCACGAATCGAAGTGGAGAATATACCAAAAGTATTCATGAACCAAATTTTCATGAAAATTCTTGTAACGGCCCTAATCCACCGTTAGTCCAACATTAATGTGTGTTTCAGACATTAAAAAGTGTCTGCTACGGAAAAGTTTCCACACCCTTATAAAGGGTGTTTCGTTCTCCACCCCAACTAATATCTCACAATCCACCCCCACTTCAGGGCCCAACGTTCTCATTGGTATTCATTTCTTTCTCCAATCGATGTGAGACCCCCGCCAAATCCACCCCTTTTGGGGCCCAACGTCCTTACTAGCACACTATCTCATGTCTACACTACTTAAGGGAACAGGCTCCTCGCTAGCACATCGCCTAGTGTCGGGCTCTGATACCATTTGTAACATCCCAAGTCTACCACTATCAGATATTGTCATTTTTGGACTTTTCCTTTCGGGCTTCCCCTCAAACCTTTAAAACGCATTTGCTAGGAAAAAATTTTCACACCCTTATAAAGGGGGTTTCGTTCTCCTCCCCAACCAATGTGGGATTATTGGATCTCACAATTCTCAACAGATCTTATGAATCGGTCCTAATCGATGTTCAAGAGAAAGTACTATTCTTAGCTTTGGTCTACTTTCAGGATGCTGGTGTATGAGTACATAAACAATGGAAGCTTAGAGCTATGGCTACATGAAGGAATGGGAGAGAATAGATACCTTACATGGGAGGCTCGAATGAAGATCATGTTGGGGACAGCCAAAGGGTCAGTAGAATGATCAACCTATGCCTTGTCATATGTTTTGTCTGGTTTTTTAGAACAACCTATGATGTTTTTCTTGTCATGTCACAAAGGATTGCATACTTGCACGAAGCCATTGAGCCAAAGGTGGTGCATCGAGACATCAAAGCTAGCAACATACTAATAGATGAAAACTTCAATGCCAAAGTATCCGACTTCGGGTTGGCAAAGTTGATGGAGGTCGGAAAGACTCATGTTACGACTCGAGTTATGGGGACATTTGGGTATTCTCTATTCATTATTCTTGTACGAGCTTTTAATTCTAGTGTTGTTTCGAGTATTTTTTTTTTTTCTAACTATTGTGTGGTTGTGTCTATAGGTATGTGGCTCCTGAGTACGCGAATACTGGACTTTTGAATGAGAAGAGCGATGTGTATAGCTTTGGAGTTGTATTGGTGGAAACAATCACGGGAAGAGATCCTGTTGACTATGGACGTCCGCCCAAACAGGTACATTTTTTTAGTTTAACAATATGTAGGATGAGAGTTTCGTATGCTCATTATCATATTACGGATCATATCGATAATCAATAAGTTCTTGATGATGAATAATTTTTTTAGGGCTGCATTAGTTTGATCCTTGTATACTGATGTCTATCTTTAACTTGAAGGGTGTTCGTGAGTTGGGTAAGGTCGGGTTGAGACATTTTCTTAGACCCAACTAAATTATTTGGGTTAAAAAAAATTTCAATCCAAACAACCCTTAACATAATTTTTGGTTCAGTTCAACTAATTTAGTTTAGGCAAACCTATGAAACTACAAAAATGACTGAAAAATGTCTCGAGTAATATATATATCAAATTCATCAATTTGAACTGTCTTTATAATACTGTTGAAAAATATTGACCGTAATTCAATTTTTTTCACGAAATGTTGGCTCGATTAAGGTAAATGTGGTGGATTGGCTGAAAATGATGATCGGAAGTAGGCGATGTGAAGAAGTGGTAGATCCAAAAATAGGGATCGAAGGAAGGCCATCCACAAGAGGGTTGAAAAGAGCTCTATTGGTTGCTTTGAGGTGTGTGGATCCAAATTACGAGAAGAGACCAAAGATGAGCCAAGTTGTTCGGATGCTCGAATCTCAAGATAGTTTTTCTCATACACGTCCGAAATAGTAGTCACATTCACATTGTTGGTATATATAATATGTACGTAAGTATGTTTTTTTTCTTTTTTCTGTAACTATTTCAATTCAATTCACTTCGTGGAAAGATTTCAATCAAGGACGTGGGTCGTCACTAATGATAAGAATGAAAGAGCTATACGTAACAAGAGTGGAACACTGTAGGCTGCAAAATTATATGTTCGAGTTTAATATTTGTGAAATCAATCGATCAGAGTTCCAAACTCGACGATGATGTTAACATTGTGTAGTTGATTAGGGTTTCATCTCTAATAATGTTTTTTCTCGAGTACGATGTTAGCATTGTGTAGTCGATTAGGGTTTCATCTCTAGTAATAATTTTCTTTTCACGTCGATGTAATTTTTTTTTTTTTTTACACACTTTGCTCTCCAAGATCTCTTTATAGGAACATATTTAATTTTTTTACGAGTTTTTTAAGTATAACATCTGAAGTGGAAGGTTCAAACATTTGACTTGTTAGTTGACTTTTTATTTATATATATATATATATATTTATATATATATATATATATTCTAATTATGAGTTTGAATATATTAATTTTAATTAATATATGTATGAAATTTAAATACCTCTATTTATTAAATATTAATATTAATTAAAATAGTGTTAGACATGTAATTAATAATACAATAATTTACTTTAAATTTTACTCTCAAACCAAAATAGTATGTTGGGCCTGGACCGTCTTTCTGGGCCGGGCGGGTTCAACTGCAGACAAATGGGCCACAATCTCCTGCACCCGGAACCTCGGCTCCACAGATGCAATCGTCTTCGAGTTCCCTACCATGGCTGGCTAAACGCAGGAGGATGTGGAGAGAGAGTTCCGATATCAAACCATCTTCACTGACCAACAAAAGTTTCGATGCCATTTTCAATTTCAACTTTCTCGGCTCCTCCCGGTGCTATTCCCCTGTGCTCCAATGTCCGCAGATTCCCCCACTGCAGCTACCATGTGAGTGTTCTTGATCCTTCTCTCTCCACTACTTCTTCAATTCATTTTCAGTTTCTCACTCCTAATTTTGCTTCCTTTTTGTTTGATCTTGATGAAGAGTCTAGAGTATTAGAATTAAAATGGAAATTAGTTGTTAATTCATAGCGAAATAAGTGATCGTAGTAAGAAGATAGGTTGATTTGCTGTAACAAGATGTAATGCAAGTATCTATCAGATTGTTGATCATATGGTGAGATTTTATGTTGAGTTTGTGAGAGATCATTCAAAATTTGGGGGTTTCTTTCTTTCTCAATCAATTTCCCTACCCTTTATGATGGAATTCTCTAATATTTTAAACAAACTTCTTGTTTCTAAGCTTAGTAACGGTGTTCTTATATTTATGAGTCGATTTAGATTGCGCCGAATAGATTACGATCGCGAAGAGCTTCCAATTTCTGCCAAATATTTCATGGCTTAAGGCTCTGGATAAGTGAGAGCCTAAGCCTTCTGCAACATGATGGGAAATCTGGACAAACACAGAAGTTTAAGACTATAAAAAATCATAAAGGAGATGAGTTTGAAAAGCCTTTTGAGGAAACTTCGTCACAGGCTCAGCAAGTTCCTGAAGCAGTCTTGAAATCGAACCTTTCCAGTGGTTAGTAAACGTAGTTGCCTTCCATTCTTTAATTTACTATAGTTTTGATCTAATATTTGTTATGTTTTTTGGTGAACTAAGCATTTTTGTTCATCAGATTCCAATTCTGAAAGAACTAAAATAAGTACACATCCTGCAGCATCTGAGAATCTGCAATCTGATGCTCCAGATTCCTCTGGGTCTTCTGGATCCTTGCCACAGTCACTTATGTCAAACCGCATCATCGGGGACAAAGAAGTACCATCCCTCTGTATTGCTGTCATTGGAGCTACTGGTGAGCTCGCAACAAGAAAGATTTTTCCAGCACTGTTTGCGCTGTATTATAGTGGCTTTCTCCCTGAGGTATGGTGATATTCAGATTTATGACATAAACACAGATATCCTAGTTTCTTATATCTCGTAAGAGTATTCTATGTCGTATCCTTGCATATATTTAATTGATTTCAACATGTTCGGTTTAAAATGTGTTCCACACGCACATTCCACAAAAAAAACAACAAAATTTTGCTCCGCAATCATTTTATCTACTGGGCCTACTTTCTTGTTCCAAAGGGACTTCGGTTCCGATCATCGCTTATAGTCACATTTTTAAACTATTTGAGAATGGTATGCGTATTGATTATTTTTACTGGGCATTAAAATATTCCAGGTTATTGAAGAGATCTACCTCAAGAAATTGAATGGAGATTCTTATGCAAAATATAAATGAATGGAGATTACATCTACTAGTTTGATATCTATGTGAACACAAAGTTGATTTACAGCTGTTCTGATATTCCATGGTTGCAGAATGTTGGCATTTTTGGTTATTCAAGAAAGAATATAACAGATGAAGAACTGCGGTCTATTATATCTGCTACCTTAACCTGCCGCATCGACCATCAGTATGTTTCTGAATTTATTTCCTGGATAATCTCTTTATACTTTTACTGTCAAGTATTCAATATGTTCGGAAAATTGGAATTCAAAATTCAATTAATCTGCATGTTTGATTAATGATGTAAAACGTACACTGAGTGGTACGTTGTAAATGTTTCTGAGTTTTCTCTGCTGACTAAGTGCATGTTCAACTTAAAGTTATACCATGTACTGTAAGGGGAAAAAACATTAAACTTGAAATTTTTTGGAGTTTGACAATTACTGATGTCAATTGTAATGAATTTCATAGATATTTTGGCAACGTTGTGAATGTAAAACGAATGCGTTGTGTTTGGCAATTAGTAACAAAATTTTGGTGAAATGTATTTTGTTTCTTTGTAGACAAAATTGCAGTGATAAAATGGATGCTTTTCTGAGTAGAACATTCCATGTAAATGGAGGTTATGACAACAATAAGGGCATGTCAAAGCTCAATTTCCTGATGGAGCAGATTGAGGTGGTTGCATCGGGCCATTGATTGATTGAGAAGTTCTTTTTTTCTTGCATTTTCTTATGTCCAATTTTTCGATATGATTGTCGATTAATGATTATAAAATATGTGAAATACTGCAGAGGTATTCCGAAGCAAACAGGATATTTTACCTCTCCGTGCCACAAAACGCCCTTCTAGATGTTGCACTCTCTCTTTCCAGTAAAGCTCAAACGAAAAAAGGTTGGAATCGTGTTATCATTGAGAAACCCTTTGGCTTTGACATGAAGTCTTCTCATTTTTTGACAAAATCTCTTCTTTCTCAATTTGAGGAAAACCAAATTTACAGGTGTGTCTTCTCATCATTCGTTCTTCGATATCACTAACACTGCACTTAATACCCAGAACTTGCACAACCTGATTGCAATGCTGACCCTTTTTTGTTCATAGTTCTTATGTTATTTTAGATTTCAGCTAATAAATTGATTTTAAACCGTTATATTTCAGGATCGATCATCTTCTTGGGAAGAACCTTATTGAAAACCTTACAGTTTTAAGGTTTGCTAATTTAGTTTTTCAGCCACTATGGAGTCGTACATTCATAAGCAGTGTACAGGTACGCATTTCTATAAAGAAATTTCTAGTCCTTTCACTCTGTATACTCACTAAACAAATTAAAAATTATTACAGGTCATTTTATCGGAAGAACTTGGAGTTCAAACAAAAAGGTTACTTGGCAGTTCACTGGTTTTACTTTTACCTTTGTCTTGAATTAATGTTACAGGATCATCAACATGTATGCAGTTCCTTCCATGCAGATTTTTGGACGGTGGTGGAATCATTGGGGACATAGTGCACAGCCATATACTACAAACAATCGCATTACTTGCGATGGAACCACCCATTAGTCTTGATGGTGAAGCCATTCGAAATGAGAAGGTAAATATCGACTTCTCGAAAAAGTACTATTGCATGGTGTAATCACTGTAATGTAAATGAGTAGATTCTTTCCAGGTTAAGCTTCTGAGATCCATTCGCCCATTGGAACCTAGTGATGTTGTTCTCGGACAGTACAAATCTAGTGCTAAGGACAAGGTTGACCTTTTTCTCGACGATCTGACCCCGACATATTTTGCTGGTGCTTTGTACATTGACAATGCACGCTGGGACGGTGTTCCTTTCTTGATCAAATCGGGCTTGGGACTAATCAAACACTGGTAAATTTTTCTTTGGTTAGGCTATTGCATATCAGAAAGATGTAGGACTCCAACAGAATTAGTGGTTGGATATGGCCCACAAACGAAATATACCGAAACAAATAGATTAAGCAGAAAGAACAAGTTGAGGGGAGAGATCCTTTGAATAGAAGAACCTTAAGCGGTTATACTTTTCAATTCTCTTTGTTGTTGTGAATAGAGCATACATATGATATGTATTTATAGGGGAGAAAACACAAACAAATTTCCTAAACTTTTCCTACAAGTTAGCCCTTACTTACCATTCTCCTAAGACTAACAATTATCCTACAATTTTTCGAGATTAATAACTTTTTTTGCTAAGTCAAGTTTATTAACTTCGCATTAGTTCTCATCCAAGATTGTATGGCAATGACAATGTAATGGATGATTTTGTGTTAGTACACATACAACCATGGGAACTTATTGATAAGAGGGGAATGAAAAATTGGAGAAAACGACCACTGATGAGGGAAATTAAGAACCAAAAAGCTGAAAGGAAGGAGAACTTAGAACTTGAATAGTTAAAATTTCAACATCAGTTTCTAATACCTAGGCATAGCAATGTTATATCAAATCTTATTCTTAGCGGAGCTTGTTCTGAACACGAGGAAAGAATCCCAGAAAACGATAGTTTAAAATCTCTGGTATGATCATAATGATAATTCCCCTACATATTCTCTGCTTATCCTGCATCCTTAATGGAGAATTTGCTCCCAAATGCAGTGTAGAAATCCGTATACAATTTCGCCAGGTTCCAGGGAACATATATCGCGAGCACATTGGGTATAATAGTGCATCCACAACTAACGAGATTATTTTGCGTGATGTACCTGAAGAGGCCATTCTTGTCAGAGTTAATAACAAGGTTCCTGGATTGGGATTGCGATTGGACTCTCCAGAGCTCAATCTTCTTTACAAAGACAAGTGCGTCTGAATTTGAAATATTGTCCTTTGTTAGTTGCAGCATGGTTTTGATGTGGATATTGTTTTATTCTCTCTTATTCATTTTAGTTTTTCTCCCTTACGGTAGGTACAACGTGGATGTGCCCGATTCATATGAGCATCTTCTCCTTGATGTCATTGATGGGGATAGCCATCTGTTCATGAGAAGCGATGAACTCGCAGTTGCATGGAACATCCTAACTCCGATCCTAAATGAAATCAAGGAGAATAACATTAAGCCAGAACTCTACGAGTTCGGTGGCAGAGGTCCTATCGGAGCTTATTATCTGTGGGCCAAACACGGAGTTCGATGGGTCGAGGAGTAAGCAGAAGAACACATTTTATCTATGGCAAGCTCTCTCACTAAGAAACAGGCACACTAGATTTGCCAAATGGTTGAATCATTACATTCATCAACCATCTAGTTCATTTATCTGAAGCAGTTGGACATAAAATTTCAGCCTAGTAGTCTAAAACCACATGATGATGCAACTTCTGGTTGCGATTCTCAACTTAGTTCCTTGTAATGTTGCATAGGATTGATCTGCCATTGGTTCAAGACATGTGATGAAAGAATATGAGGATTGTATTGTACCATATAGAAAGAGTTTTTCCACCCAAGTTATTTTGAAAGGGAAGAAACGATTGTTAGGAGAAAGTCCTATATTAGCTAACTAAGGGGATAATAATGAGTTTATAAGTAAGGAATACATCTCCATTGCTACGAGGCCTTTTGGAAAAACCAAAAGTAAAACTACGAGAGTTTATGCTCAAAGTGGATAATATTATACCATTGTGAAGAGTTGTGGTTTCTAACATTGTATCAGAGTTATGTCCATGTCCTTAACTTAGATATGTCAATAGAATTCTCAAGGGTCGAACAAAGAAGTTGCTAGCCTTGAAAGTGTAGCCAAAAGTGACTCAAGTGTCGAACAAAGAGTGTACTTTGTTCGAGGGCTCTAGAGAAAGGAGTCGGCCTCGATTAAAGAGAGGCTATTCAAGGGCTAAATAGGTCTCAGGATAGGCTATATAGTATACCAAAAGTAAAGCGATTAGAGTTTATGTTCAAAGTGGATAATATCATACCATTGTGGAACGTTGTAGTTCTTAATAGAAATTGTACCGCTCTGTATATGCTTGTATATTTGAATACAAAATCATTGTCATTGTTCGGTTGATATAAAACGGTAGCAGAAATGAAGAATACAAAGAGGAGAATATGGATTGAGGTAATAGATTCTTTGCACCAGATTTTTTGGTTTTATTCAATCAATTTCAATGACATGCTTCATCAGTGGCAGCCATAAACACTGAGTGTAGGATCCACGAAGACTTGAGATATTCCCCAGTCAACAAATCAAAAAACAAGCCGCCAAGAAATTAAGGGAAAAGAATGCTCATGGTCCACACACACATTATATCACTGCTCATTTTGGGGTCAAATCATCCTCTCTTTTTCATTTAAATCTTATTTTATTTTGGTGGTGTATGAACTTTCAACATGTCTATTCTATTTTAGTGCCTGGATTTTTTAGCAAAAAAAGAAAATTTGAAGCTTTAATCTTAGTTTGTTCTTGTTTTAGCTTTTAGATATGTTTATTTTAGTTTCGAGATTAAATTAATAAAAAAAAAATACTCATAACTTTTTTAATTTATCTTAAAAATATCTTTAAATTTTTAAAATAAAATTTCAAAAATACCCTCGAACTTTAAAAAAATTTCATACAGTATTCTATTTAAAAAAATACTCATAAAATTTTAAAAATAGCCTTTTAACACATTTTAGAAAAAATTACTGATCAAATTTAATATTTAAAATAGATCTTTTTGGAACTAAAATGAAAAAAAAAATGTAAAAGTAACTAAAATAAACATTTTAAAAATTAACAAATTATGATTTAAATGTTGAAAAAATAATTATTTTAATCCTTATTTATTTATTTTTCACAAATGGTAGGGTAGGTTTGAATATGTGTTATGCAATGAGTTGGATATGATGGCTCACAAGCAACCACTATCTATCCAAATAATTATATTTTAGTTATATGTAACGGTGCCGCATTGGTGGAAGAGGAGAACGTAATACGCTTTATAGAGTGTGGAAACTTTTTCCTAGCAAATACGTTCTAAAGCCTTGAAGGGAAGACTCAAAGAGGATAATATTTGCTAGTGGTGGGTTTGAGCCTTTATCGTTGGTATCAAAGCCAGACACCGGGCGATGTGTCAGTAAAGACGTTGGGCCCCAAAAGGTTGCGCGGGCATGTGCTCGTTAAGAGATCATCACCAAGAGGTTTGTGCTCAATATTTGTGTTGCTGCCTAGTACGTAGTTGTGTTTGCATTGAAGTCAGGTTGGTTCAACGTTACTACGTGTAATAGTTGGGTCATGAAAACACAACTACGTGCAATAGTAAAGACAACGACATATATTTTCATATTTAGCTTCTCGTCATTTAAGAGTTTTCTAATAGTTGTTGACGAAATTTTTTCTGATTATTTTGTTTAAATCATTGTATTTCCATTTTTGTTTAATGCGTGTTGGGAACAATTTTATGACATTATCTAAATTATTTATATTAGCATACTACCAAACAAAAAAACGAAAACGATTTATCGAATACATCAATTAATCAATTATAGACTTCTAAATTTCACAAATTTAGTTTAAACCCGGTTAGATACTCCAAATTTCGATTCTAAACTAATAATTTAATCTTATTTATGTTCGAGTTTAAGTTTACAATAGTTTCATATTCTCATTTCAAACGTTCGAGTTTGAATATCTAAATTTTGAGTGAAAATTTAAACATATGATATGTTATTTCACAATAATCTAGACAGAATCCCAATTCCATTTTTTCATCTCATTAAATTTCCACATTTTTCAATACCCATTCTACAACATTTCAATGTGAATCATCTCTTTCTCTCTCTTTGTTTTTCTCTCTCTCATCCATTTCTCATCCCTTGGGAGCAAAGCCATGGAAGGAAGAAGAAAGAGAAGAAAATTGCAGAACATTGAAGAAGATGATGATGATGATGATGAAGATGATGAGGAAAAAATGAAGCTGTTCTTCGCTCTAATTCAAAATACCAAAGCCATGAGAGACAAAATCAAATCAAAAGAATCAGCTGAAGAAGATAACCAAACAAAAGGGGTTTGGAATCCAAAATTTCAACCAGAAGATTTCATTGAAGATGGGTTTGATACCCACAAATCCAAATCCAAAGCCGCCATTGAATTAGGAGCTGCTTCATCTTCAGCTACAAAACAGAGCAACCAAAAGGAAGAACACCAAGAACAGCTAGAAGAACCAAAAAAGGGGCTCGATCTTAATCTCTCTCTTTGATTTTTGTTCTTGTTTGTGTCGAATTAACGCTGTTTTATAATGGGTTGCTTTTGGTTTTGCTTGATTCTATGTTCAAAGGTCTTATCTTTGCCATTTTTTTGTTTGTTTGTTTGTTTATTTCTGCGTTTAAGATTGCTCTGTTCTGGTGGGTTTTGTTTCCATTGAGCATTTGAATGAGCTTTCTTTCATTGTTCAGTTGATTTCTATAATTGGTAATTTATTGCCTCTTTTGGGTTTATGGTGGCTCGTTAATTTAGTAGAAGATTATGAGTTTACGAGAGAAAGATTGTTGAGAATTATTGAGAGTGAGTTCCACGTTGGTTAATTTAGTGGAGAGAAAGGACTCGAGTCTCAATTAAGGGGAGGCTATTCGAGAGCTCCTTAAGCCTCCGAGGAGGCGTATAATGTGCATTGGTAAATTGAGTGGAGGATCATGAGTTTAATTATTTAGACACTAATTTTTAGGGTAAATTATAGGTTTAGACTGTGATATTGAGAGGGGAATAAAATATTTTTTTGTAAGGGTGTGGAAATTTCTCATTAGTAGACGCGTTTTAAAAACGTGAGGTTGATGACGATATATAATTGGCTAAAGCGGACAATATCTGATAGGGCTTGAGTTGTTACCAATGGAATGAGAATAAGACATTGGGCATGTGACAGTGAGGACGCTAGTCTCCAAGGGATGGATTGTGAGATCTTATATCGGTTGGAGAGAGGAGCGAAATATTCATTGCAAGGGAGAGATTTTCCAAAGAGGGATGGATTGCGAGATCCCATATCAGTCAGAAACGGGGACTAAGCATTCCTTATAAAGGCATGAAAACCTCTCCCTAGTAGACGTGTTTTAAAACTATGAGACTAATGGCTAAACATAACGGGCTAAAACGGGCTAACGGTGGACTTGGTCTCTTACATAGACGAACGATCGATTTCATTCCTTATTAAAAAAAATCCATGAAAATGGAACAATGGCAAAGAAACAAGTTATGGTTTAATTGAACTCAATTGTTGCAAAAGAAATCAAAAGGTAATGGCGGAGTAGAATAAGCTCTAGAAAGTATTTTCGAAGCCACGATCTTATTAGCTTCTTCGGTGTAATGAATCCCGTCCCAACTGATGAACTTTGAATTTTCGTTACAAACTTCATATCCCGGTTGACCACACGTCACCCTAATGTCGTAATTGTATGGACGTCCCCCGGCGCCACAACATGCCATTAGAGGATCAGAAAAACCTAACAAAAACGGTTGTCCTTTGTGAGTTTTTATGAGAATCGATAATTGATAGAGTGTTTGTTTAGTAAATTTACAACGGGTTTTTTTGTACTAACCGTATAGTGAGGAGTTGGCAACCAGATCGTACTTGATAGTGTAAATATCAATGTATACAATACTTGCGTCTTTCAGTTCATATCTCAATTCCCGACATAAATGGCTTAATGCCTTGTTGAACAATGTCGCTAGGTTATTGTAGCTCGAAATGCATCCATATCGATCGAGATCTTTCATGTGAAACAATGAGAGTTTCTGAGGCAAACAACCTAACGGCCCCGTGTTGTGTATCCAAAACTTCCTTCCACCTTGACCATACAAACCCTAGAGAAAAACATCGAATTCAATAAAAGTGGAATCGAAAAACGAAACACAACCACTTATCACTATCACCTTTATAGCATTTTGAATTTCGGAAATGACCGATGGAATCTGTTTAACCACTTGGAAATAAGAAAGGTTCTTAGATAAAGAGTCGGCTATATCATTTTGACCAATGTCGATCATATACAACGCATTCCTAAAACCGTCATCATCGATCAAATTCTCGTAACCTAAAACAAGATCTCAATCTCAATAGACGGTATTCATAACATATAAAAAATGGAAAAAGTAACGACAATATTTGTAACGATAAGAGTTCAGAAGAATACCAGCATTGGTGTTAAGAAGTTCGAGCGTTCGGGACTTGAAATGAACAAATTGCATGAATTGAATGTTGAGCGAAAAAGGAACATACTTGGGGAGAGTGGACGATCCTACGATAGCAAAGTTTGCTCCATTTTTGAAATTTGATCTCGCTAACGAATCCATATAAGGGTTTAACATGTTCGTATTCAAGTTCTCACCTGTCAAATCAAAATGAAACAAGTTTCGGTCGGTCTCGATCTAGTTGTTCGAGTTGTTTTTTTCACTTAATTTATTTATTAAAATTTTCAAATTCAATTTCAATATATATTTAAAAAATTACGCTGGAGAGAACAAATTAATATTTATAATACTAAAAGAAAAAAAAAACAGTAAAAATTTCCTTAATATATAAAAACGCTAAATTTAAATCAAAGTTCAAAAAGAGAGGAAGGTAGGACCCAGCACAATAAACGCACCACGTGGACAGAGAGCACAGAGATTAGAATATCAGTAAAGCAGAGGATTCAAACTTCAGACAAACGTCAAACAGAACGGGATCCATATCCATCTCAAATTCCACAAAAACCCCTCAAATTCCCATAAATCACAAAAATGCCATTCCCAATTTCAGATCTAAAGGCGAACTGAACGGTCAGATCTAACGCCACGTAATAATTAAAAAAAGGAGGAAAGTATAGTGGGGCCTACTTACAGAGAAAGTCGATGAGAAGGCGGCCATCGGAGAGGCGGCCGGTGGATCTACGGAAGAAGGTTCGGCCATTAGGGGAGAGAATGGGAAAGCCAAGTCCGGCGACTAAGCCACCGGTGTCGGAGTTGGAGTCGCCGAAGTTGAAGATGACCGGCGGACGGCGAGTGCACTGCGAAAAAACCAGAGAAGGAGGAAGAAGAAGAAGAAGGGTAAAGAGACCGACAATGGCGGCCATTGTCACTGGACAGTTCAAAGCTCGCAAAGTTGCTGTCTTTCTTCTCTCTCTTTGTCTGTGTGGGATTTATTTTGTTGGGTTTTGAGTATCGGATCCTTTATTTTGATTTTTTTTGGTTTTTGTCCTTATAAATTATAATGTAGACTGTCGGTGGGTCGCATTTTGTTTGTGTTCTTCGTTGTTATTTCGATGAGTTTAAGGAAAATCGTTAAAGTTTGTACTTAAATTATTGGATCTTGGTGGGTTTTTTAGAAAATAAGAAGAAAATATTGACTTCTCCTTTAGATTTTTGAATTTAAACTCAGATATATTGGGGGATTTCACAATCCACACCGGGCATAAGGTACATGATGAATCCGTGTATGTTGGATTTCACAATTTACCTCCTTTGGGGCCAACGTATTCTCTGTCATACTGCTCTGTGACTGACATTATGTAATGTCCAAGCATATCACTAGTAGATACGGTCTCCTTTAATTTGTTACCTATAGTCCTCAGCCTTATGGTTTTAAAATGTGTCTATTATGAACAGGTTTCCACACCCTAATAAAAGAATGTTTTGTTCTCGTCTTCATCTGATGTAGAGTTTCACAAATATATTTTGGTTACGAAGTAAAATAATGGATAATTACTAAGTATGCTGATAAATTTCCTTGAGGACTAGCATATTCGTTGGCACACTACTCAATAACTGTCTCTAATACTATTATATAACCGTCAAAGCCTACTACTAGCAGATATGGTTTGTTTTAGCTCGTTACGTATATTCGTCAGCCTCATAGTTTTAAAACATGTATATTAGGGAGAGGTTTTCATATCCTTATTAAAAAATGTTTCGTTTCAGTTCCAACAGACGTGAGATCTCACAAATATATTTTGGTTACAAAGAAAATTTAAAAAAAAAAACGGATAATTCCTAACTATACCAATAAATTTCCTTGATAGCGTGAGGTTAAGAAGTAGATGGCGTGTATAGATTGTATAAATGCAAAGAGAACTTATATGGAATCAAACCCAAGGAAAAGTATGAAACAAATTACCTTGATGATTAAGATCAAAAGTAAAGAAAACTCGTTTTTAAAATTCGCGATTCGAATCACTCTGCAATGCAAGTTATAAACACAAGAATTTGCAAAGAAAAAACAAAGCTAAGCTAAAATAGAATTTTTTTTTTTTTTTAATTACATAATGTGATATCAGAAAATAAGGTTTATTAATCATCATGCAAATATTTAAATTATAATTTCACAATAGGTACGAATGCGCCCGAGAAAGTCATCGAGGACGATGACAAAATCAAGTTTGAGAGAATGTCCCAATCTGCAATATGATTGTGACTCGAGTAAGTCATCGAGAACGATGACTAAGTTAAGTGGAGGAGAATGTCACAACCATAGTATGAAGAGAGTAGGTTGTGACCCTCACGCCATGACAAGTAAAGGGGCGTCCCTCAAGAGACGCCCCATCCGGCCATATGCGGGCCTACATAGAAGAATGTCATGATGCATCGACTAATTTTATAAATTCAAACTGAGTTCATCCAATGTAACTTAAAGTGCATTAAATACATCTATTTTATTTTAACTTAACTTTGCACAACATATAAAGAAGGTCTCTAACGTCTTCTACTCGAATTTTCTTTAATGAGCTTACTATAGCTTGAATATAAGTGTACAAGGTTTGTTGTAGATTTTTAGCTCTCGTCCTTGAAATTGGATCTTGAGGTATGGAAATTCCTTGGTGATGGTTCATATTATATTGAAAATTAGATTAATTTTTTTTTTTTTTTGGTAAAAAAATCCCAATATATTCTATGGTTTTAAAATAAGCCCATTCAACAAATTAATTTTCCATAGGCTAAAAGTTTAAGGATTTATAACATACAAAATTAAAAAATTTAGAGATTTATTAGACATTTTTTAAGGTTAAAAAGTCAAATAAAAATATATTTAAAAATTAGAGACTAAATTTATAATTTAACCAATAGGGTTGACTATTCACTGTCACAATAGAAAAAAATTCAAACCGTTGCTGCTAAACCATGCACAAATTTCAATGATCCATACTCCATTTTAGTCGATAGTTTCACCAACTTCTTCGATCTCCCTCTCTAATACTTCTCCTCAATCAACTTTGGACTCAAAATTCAATATCGAGAGTAAAAGCTATTCAAAGTTTCTTATTGTCGATGTGCGTTATACATATATATACACGTGAAACCACTAGAATATCATTGGAGACATTATTGGAGGAGGGAATCGAATTTTGAAAAAAAAAAATAGTGGACAAAGAAAAAAACAAACCGAGTTGAGTCAAGTCGAACCCAACCCCTGTCCATAAATCAACAACTACACGAGGCCAAGTCCAATTCCGACCCAATCACATTTAATGTGCATTCATGCCCAAAAGGTTGCTTCAACAGATCCACAACTTAACCCAACGCTTCCATCAACCAACCCAAATAGATTTTTTTTTTTTTTTTTGCATTTAAGTTATAAACTCGAGGTTGGAGTAGAACATGGATTTATTCGCACGAATTATTTGGTAAATTTTCAAAATTAGAGAACTATTTAACTGAAGCTAAACACTAGAAAGCTAAAACAACTGAACTCGTTAGATCCAAACGCTACCTAAACATTTAGAAGTAGAAGTTATCCCAAGAAACATAATTACATCCTTAAAAGAAATCCTTATTTTCCCCAAAAAATCAAAGGTTTGCCAACTTCCCATAAAAGAGTTGATATTATATTATTTCCAATACAAAACAAACATATATTTATACATGGGTATGCACCACTTGTCACTAAACCCAAGCTTTGGAAACTAAAGCCATGCAAAGTCCCAAATGAGCTGTAAGCAACTCAAGGAGGAGAAGAAGAGGAAGAAGAAAGGGTTTTGATGTCATGGAAGAGTGTTTTTTTGCTTCAAGTTCTTTCATTTTGCTCCAAAACGGCCCCTAAAAAACAACTTTGTACCCTAAGTGGCAACTTTCTCTTCCATGCAAATGCCCAAATGGTGCAATGATATCCTCCTATGCGTCTTTCTTTCCCTTAATCTTTCCCCAAAATTCTTCCTTGCTTTCTCTAATTCCACCTCCAAAAATTATTCAAAACCGTGTCATCGTCCTATCCTGTTCGGTCTATATAAAAAAAATTACTCAATATCATCGCTAGAACGAATTAGAGTGTGAGATCTCACATCAGTGGAAGAGAAGATCGAAGCGTTCTTTATAACGGTGTGGAAACCTCTCACACATTTTAAAAATCTTAAGGGGAAGTTCGAAAAGGAAAGTCTAAAGAGAACAATATCTGGTAACAGTGGGCTTGAGTTGTTACAAATGATATTCGAGAGACAGATACAGACGATGTGCTAGGAAGGATGTTGGGCCTTGTAGGGGTGGATTGGGGATCCCACATTAATTAGAGAAGGAAAAGAGTGTCAGCGAGGACATTAAGCCTGAAGGGGAGTGGATTATGAGATTTCCCCATTAGTTAAGGAGAACAAAACATTTTTTATAAAAGTGTGAAAACTTCTCCCTAACATACTCATTTTAAAAACCTTGAGGGGAAGCCCAAAGAGGACAATATCAGTTAGCAATGAACTTCCGCTATTATAAATGGTATCAGAGCCAGACACGGGCATTGTATCAACAAGGATGTTGGGTTCCAAAAGGAGTGGATTGTGAGATTTCACGTCGATTGAAGAGAGAAATGAATTACAAATAGATATATGTACGTTGGTTTATCTAGTAAGTTGAACATTGTTATTAAGTGAAATTATCACAATAATATAACTACTCGTGTTTCATACAATATCTTAATTAATTGAACTATGATCAAGTTGACAAGACACCCAACCTTCGTGCCCAACTCTTGTGACTGTATGTATCTATATATATATATACACAGTTCTTCTCATATCTCTCTCTCATGGATGGATTCATTCTATGAATAAACCTCTGCATCTCTCTCTCACAGAAAGAAGAAGAATCATGGAGGGAGATATCACAGCAATCATGGGGATGGTTATATTGCAATTTTGCTACGCTGGTTTAAGCATTACCTCAAAGCTAGCGATGCAATCAGGAATGAGCCCTCTTGTTCTCCTCACTTACAGGCAATTTTTTGGCACTTTGGCCATTGCTCCCTTTGCTTTCTTTACTGAAAGGTACTCAAAATGAATGAATCTTTGTTATGGGTATCAATTTCTGGGTTTGAAAAGATGATCAAGAACAATGAATGGATCTTTCTTGGTTCTTGTTCTTTATTTTGTTTCTGTTTCTTTGGCAGGAAAACAAGGCCAAAGATCACTTTCCCTGTTCTTGTTCAAATCTTTATCTGTTCTTTATCTGGGTTAGTCAAATGGGTTGTTGTCAAGTTTTTAAATTTTGGAACTTTTTTAGAATTGAAAGGCATTCTATGAATGTTTTGTGCAGAGCCACAGCGAACCAGATATTCTTCTTTGTTGGGTTGAAATGCACAAACCCAACCGTTTCAAGTGCTATGGCTAATGTTCTTCCTGCTGCTACTTTTATTCTTGCTGTTGTTTTCAGGTTAGGTTTTCAAGCAGCCATGAGTATTTTTCTAGTAGATATTGTCTGCTTTAGCCTCTTATTTATCGATGTTAGCCTCATAGTTTTAAAATGTGTCTACTAGGGAGAGGTATTATGAGATCCAATATTGGTTGGAGAGAGGAACAAAACATTTTTTTTTAGAAAGGTGTGACTTCTATCTAGTAGATATGGTTTAAAATTGTGAGGCCGACTGGTATATGTAAGGGGCTAAAGTGGACAATATTTGCTAGTGGTGGGTTTGAGGTGTTAGAAATGGTTTAAGAGCTAGACATTTGGTGGTGTGCCAGCGAGGATGTTAGGCTCTCAAGGGGTAGAGAGAGGAACGAAACATTCCTTGTAAACATGTGGAAACTTTTCTTTAGTAGATGCATTTTAAAATTGTGACGCGATACATAACGGGCCAAAACGAACAATATTTGCTAGCAGTGGGCTTGAATTGTTACAAATGGTATCAGAGCCAGATATTGGGCGGTGTGCGAGTGAGGACGTTGGGCCCTCAAGGGGGCTAGATTGTGAGATCCTACATCAGTTAGAGAGGGAGATAAAACATTTCTTCTAAACATGTGGAAACCTCTCCTTAGTATATGCGTTTTAAAATCGTGAGGCTGACGACGATACGTAACGGGCCAAAATGGACAATATCTGCTAGTAGTGGGCTTTAGCTGTTACAAATGGTATCGGAGTCAGATATCGAGCGGTGTGCCATGAGGACGTTGGGCCTTCAAGGGGGTGGATTGTGAGATTCCACATCGGTTGGAGAGGGGAACGAAACATTCCTTATAAGCGTGTAGAAACCTCTCTCTAGCAGATACGTCTTAAAACCGTGAGGCTAACGACAATATGTAACGGACCAAAACGGATAATATCTACTAACGGTAGATTCAGCCTGCTACATCTATCGAAAGGCCACGAGTGTTCTTCTAGGTTTTTAAGTTTACTTATAAATATATTTAAATTTGTTTACGTTAATCTATCCGCTTAAGCTTTTGATTTAGCAGTAGCGTTAAGAGTAAACTTAAGGGCATGCAATTGGCAGACAAGAGAGTGTGAGAATCAAGACCAAGCCAGGTTTTGCAAAGGTGATGGGAACAATTGTGTGTATATGTGGAGCAATGCTGCTATCTTTCTACCATGGACACACCATTGGCTTAGGTGAATCAAAAATTCACTGGCCTTATGTCGAGAGGATCATGAGCAAAACAAACCCGACGAACCGTCAAGAAAACCGAACCCTCGGCTCGGTTTTGTTGCTTTGCAGCTCGTTCTCTTGGGCGTTATGGTTCGTCATTCAAGTAAGTAGCCATAACCCCTAATTTGCTATATTTTTCAAGCCAAAGACAGCTGAAACTATTTTTTGCAGGCAAGATTGAGTGTCAAGTTTAAAGCTCCCTATACAAGTACAACGTTGTTGTGCTTCATGGCCTTTTTCCAATGTGGACTCATAGCTGTAATTTCCGAGCACAATGTCGCTGCTTGGTCATTAAACAGTCCGATCCGACTCATCTCAGCCCTTTACACGGTATGTAACGTACTTAATAATCGCTCGATGCACGGTGTCGATATGTCTGTATGAAACTAATGGAAGTTTTCACAGGGAATTGTGTGTTCTGGATTGACATTTAGCATCACTTCTTGGATTATACAAAGGAAAGGGCCTCTATATGTCTCAATTTTCACCCCATTGTTGCTTATCATTGTGGCCATCTTTAGCTGGACTCTCCTCCACGAACAGCTCTACATCGGAACGTGCGTATCCATGTCACTCTCGTATATTCAAACTTCTGACACGCTTTCTATTTCGTATAGAACTGTTTATACATAAACATAATCATACTCCACACACTCATATATTCGAATTTATGAGATCTTTTCTGTTTCGTATAGAACTGTTTACTTATTGGGTTTTGTGCGTTCGTGATGGTCCGTTTTTAACAGTGTTCTTGGCTCTATTTTGATAATCATTGGGCTATATGGAGTGCTATGGGGAAAGTCCAAAGAGATGAAAGTAGAAGAGGAAGACAAGGTGGAAAAGGCAACAAATGGGAGTCAAAAAGATGACGTGGAATTGCAAATCATAAACATCAAATAAAGGGAAAGAAAATGAAATGATTTGGAAGATTTTAATTTTTTTTTTTTTTTTTTGAATTTTAAGTTTGTGTATAAGTTTCTCTTTTGCAAATTTAATTCTTATATTCAATACGTTCTCGAAGAATTTATATAGAATTTACGAATATGATAGAGCGTAGTCGAGTGAATAAGATGTTAATTATCATTCTGAAATCGATTGCTTGATTTCTTAAATGGGTTAGACTCGAAAACTACACGTTGTTGATCGATTTGGATGCATTGGTATCTGAGCATTATTTCAGACAAAAAATGGTCATTCGAGGAGCATACATGCTTTCATTATTGGTATAAAATGTGCATTTGTAATCGCTCATCTCCACGGTTGGTAGATGTTGCCTGTTTTGGCTCATTACGTATCACCGTTAGCTTCACAATTTTAAAACGTGTCTGTTTGAGAAAAGTATCCGCACCCTTCTAAAGAATGCTTTGTTCTCCTCTTCAATCAATGGGGCCCAATGTTCTCGCTGACACACCTACCTTTGTATTGTGAAATTCAACATCAGTTGGAAAGGGAAATGAAACAAAGTTGGATTGGATTGATTTGATGTTTGTTTGAGTGCATTTAATTTTTTTTTTTTTTTTTTTGAAGCCCTAGTTTTTCGAGAAAATATTTTTCAAATTACTTATAAAACAGTGATTTATAAATTAAACCCTATGATCTCACCTTGCTTCCTCAGCATAATCCTTAGCGCCGCAACTCTTCTCATCTGTAATGGCCAATTTCCGGTCACCACGGTTTCTTTGATTCCTTCTTTGATTTGAATTCCTATTTTATGCATTGTTTAATCCAACAAGCTTCGTTTTGGGTATGATCATTGTGTTAATCATTACCATATGCTTGGTGGGGTTGCCCCGATTATTGTCCATTCCACGATTTCTAGCTAGATCTAAAACACGTTTTCGATTAACATCTCTGTTTGTTTGATTGAATCGTTGAATTTTGTTCGTTCATTTTGCTTACGACTTGTGATAGTTATCATTTCCGATTTTTGTTGTTTTTATTCGGATCTTCTGTGTGAACTCTGAATGTTTCTATCATTTGTTCATTACATTGATAATAGATTGTGCTTGGTTTGTGATGCTCCTTTCTTTCAAATGTCAATTACTTTTTCATTTGTAAAATTTCACTTTACTTGAAAATTTGGGCTTAGCTTTGCTGGTCTCCTTTACTTGGTGGCGGAGAAGTTGTTTTCTTCTATAGTTTGATAAGCTATAATGAGAGGATTCCATGATTATCAATACACTTGTTTCAATTGCAATGGTGTGTGTATATGCATGTATTTTCTGTAATTGGGTGCTGGGTCACATTGGGTATTTTTGAGGAGGCTTCACCCAACCCGAAGAGACCATAACTGTTCCATGTTGGTTGGGGAGGAGAACGAAACATTTTTTTAAGGTTGTGGAAACCTCGTCTTAGCAGACACGTTTTAAAAGAGAGGAAAAAAGAGATGAAACCCGAAAGGGAAAACTCAAAGAAACAATATCTACTAGAGGTGGGTTTAGGTTGTTCCAAAATGGTATTAGAGCCAACACTGGGCGGTGTGTCAGTGAGGATGTTGGGCCCTAAAGGGGGTGGACACTGGGCAGTGGTATTAGAGCCAAAAATCGGGCGGTGTGTCAGCGAGGATGCTGGGCCCCGAAGGGGGGTTGGTTGTGAGATCCCATAGGGCGGTGGTATTAGAGCCAAACACCGGGCGGTGTGTCAGCAAGGACGCTAGGCCCAAGGGGGAGTTGATTGTAAGATCTCATAGGGCGATGGTATTAGAGCCAAACAATGGGTTGTGTGCTAGTGAGAATTGTGGTCCTTGAAAGGGGTAGACACCAGGCGGTGTGTTAGCGAGGACGCTTGGCCCCGAAAGGGGGTTGATTGTGAGATCCCATAGGACGGTGGTAATAGAGCCAACACTAGGCTGTGTGCTAGTGAGGATTGTGGGTCTTGAAGGGGGTGGACACCAGGCGGTGTCTCAGCGAGGATACTAGGCTCCAAAGGGGGTTGATTGTGAGATCCTATATTGATTGGAGAGGGAAATGAGTGCGGGGTGATTGTGAAATCCCACATCAGTTGAGGAGAAGAATGAAATATTCTTTATAAGAGTGTGGAAACCTCTCCATAGTTGACTACGTTTTAAAAACCTTGAAAGGAAACCCAACCCGAAAGGAAAAACTCAAAGAGGACAATATTTTCAACCGATGGCTTGGTCTGTTACAATAAAAGTTATCAAGTTCTTAATCTTATGTTTGAACCAGTTTCAAATTTCTTGTTAAAAGATGCATCTTTTGGAGACTTGTAATGGTTTTTAAATGACCTTTGCTATTTATGCTATTGTTATTGGGGTGCTTATGGACGGTCTTGTTCTGATTACTTTACCATCGTCAGCACACAACATGAACATAAGCTACATTCTTGCCGTCCTGTCTTTCAAGCTTTCCTTCAGTTTTTTGAGGAAAAGCTATCCATGTTATGGCAGATTTCTGAATCAAAACATTGCTAATTTTTAATTATCTGGCTCTTGGAATGTGCTTATGGACGGTCTTGTGCCGATTAATTTACTGCTATCGGTACATAACAAAAGCCTAAGCTACACTCTCGCCATTGTGTCTTTCAAGTTCCCCTCTATCAAGTGAGGTGAAACTATCTGATATGGCATATATCTTTCATCACACATCACAAGCCTATTGATAATTTTGTGGTTGTCAGTCGCATATTGCATATCATTTTACCATGATCATCACACAACAGAAACATAAGCTATGTCTTCTAAGGTTTTTCATGATATGGCAGATATCAGAATCACATAACTCTTGCTTGTTTCAATTTATGATCAACTGGTTCTGTTCATAACAGACCCATTAGTATTCATTGCCTGTATTAGACTCTTCCATCTTGTTGTTTGTGAGATGGGAACGATTGCAACAAAGACGTTGGGACTCGAAGGGGTGTGGATTGTGAAATTCCACATCGATTAGATTGGAACAAGTGCTAGCGAGGATGCTGAGTCCTAAAGGGGGTGGATTGTGAGATCCCACGTTAGTTGGAGAGGGAAATGAAACATTTTTTATAAAGGTGTGGAAACCTCGCCCTAGTAGACGTGTTTCAAAAATCTTGAAGGAAAACCCGAAAGGAAACATTCGAATAGAACAATATGTGTTAAGGGAAAACTCAAAGAGAACAATGTTTGCTAGTGGTGAGCTTGAGCAGTTACATTCTTCTAAGTTATTAGTAGCTATGCAGTTGTTACTGCAATACAACCGGTAAGGTAAGGTTTTAATGGTTACTAGCTTGTTTGAAATCGACGTGCTTATGGACGGTCTTGTGCTGATTTGATTATTAAGCCATCAGCACATAACAAAAACCTAAGCTATATGGTTGCTGCTCTGTATCTTAGTTTTTCCTAGAGTTTATATTTGGGGAAGCTTTCTACACTGTGGCTTACATGTACACTCCCTCACAAACAAGCTGCATAAATGAATGTAGTTTTTGGCTAGATCACTGATGAGATCGGTCTTTATCCTTCACGTATTGTGCTAGTTCTGAGATAAAGACTGCTGTTGTCTATCAGGGGGATGGGGTGTTTACCTTTGCATGCTTTTTGTTACATCACTAATAGATAAACGACCTGGGCAAGGCTAGAAAGAGTTTCTTTTTCAATTTGTGAAGAGATTGATGAGCGGACTAAAGCGTTGGATTGCTATCTATCCTTCCGTTTACCTTCGTACGTTTATTGCCTCACAACTTCGTCATGGTTATGGATAGTTATGGATAAATCCCTCAGGTTTGGGTATAAACAATGGAAATTACTCCATAAAGACTCTTTCTTCATCATGGTTATGGATAAATCCCTCAGATTCGGGTATTAATAGTGGAAATTACTGCATAAAGGCTCTTTTTATTTTATTTTCCAGTGGATTACTTTTTTTTTTTCGGGGAAGGGAATGAGGTTGTTTGGTTGGGGAAATCTTTTGGATCAACTTGATTTTGGCTTCATGCAGGCGAGTTGCAACCTACAATCCGAACTGAGGCGGGTTTTTGGAATTAGCTCACCCTCACGTGATCACGACCCTTTGTCCCGGCCATTATAGCACGTCTGTCGCCTAGGACATAAGGGGCATGATGACTTGACGTCATCCTTACCTTCCTTCGACTTATCACCAGTAGTCTACTTAGGGTTCCAACCTCAACAGTTGGCAACGAAATTTTGGGTAGGTTATTGAGTGGGGGTGTCTTATTCTTTCTCTTTTTTAATTATTTAAAAGAAATTACTTATTCACATGTTAAGTTAATAACTAAATTCTCGTGACGTTCAAATATCAAATATTCATAAGTGAAGCTATATCATATTAAAATTGTCACAAATGTCAAATATTCTCAATCTTTGTAATAATCTTAAAAGTAAGATGTGCAAAAGAAAACTCAGACGATGTTGCAAATTTAGTTCCCAACCATTGAACTGGGGCATTCCCCACAACAATGTCGAGAACGCAAAAGCAAACTCGACGGTGTCGCAATCCATTGAACTAAGCATTCCCCACAACAATGCTGAGAAATATTTTTTGCATGCATGTGAAAAAACCACACCCGTAGAGCAGCTTTTCAGAACTGCCCTAGAATGCAAAATAAAACGCTTTTCAGAACTGCCCTAGAATGCAAAATAAAACCGCTTTTCAGAACTGCCCTAGAATGCAAAATAAAACGCACAATCGATCGAATTAGGGTAGAACAACAATCAAATTAGGACATTTTGGGTTGTGACTCTGATTGGGTTAACTTAACTAAAAAAAAATGTTAGGTTGCAACTCTGATCAGGTTAACTTAACTATTAACTACTAATATTTTTTTTTAATTTTTAATTGAAAAATAAAATTAATTTTTGATAAAAAAAAAAAAAAAATCTTAATTCTTTGTTAGTAATTAGCAAAAAAAAAAAAAAACAAAAAAGAAAAAAACCACTCAAATTTAACCCAAAAAAATTAATTTAAAGAAATCTTAAATAAATGAGAAATTATGTATTATCAAAATTTTAAAAGGTTGATTTATAAAAATTAGTTTAATTATTAATTTAATGTTTTAAATAGGCCTCTCTTCCATCCAATTTCGAGAGCTCCCGAAACTCCCCCACTGGCTTATGATCGGCGATCATTGAAACTGGATTCTGCGCCTTTGAATCTACACTGACAGTCGCTTTCATTCCATTTCTTTCATAGGACTTCAGAAATTTCATCCCGGAAAGATCTGAAGAGGATGGCAGCAATTTACAGCCTCTACATCATCAACAAATCTGGTGGCTTGATCTTCTACAAGGTAATCAACCAATGGAAACTACTTATTAATGCAATTAGAAACTAGATTCTGCTAGTTCCCATCTGGATTGGGAGTTTTGATGCTTAATTTGGTATCTGAAACGAAAAACAAATATGAACCCCAAATCATGATCCCAGTTTGTTCATCAGATTTTCAATCGACCTTTCTTTTACTTATGAATTATAAACTGGTTACGGGTGGAATTCTTTTAATCTTCGGATTGAATCTCTTATTGGCTTGTTTGAAAATTTAGGATTATGGATCTGCTGGACGAATGGACACAAACGATAGCTTGAGAGTGGCGAGTTTATGGCATTCGATGCATGCCATTTCCCAGCAGCTTTCGCCTATTTCCGGTTGTTCGGGTACTGAACTCCTTGAAGCCGACACATTCGACCTCCATTGCTTCCAGTCACTTACTGGTACATTTTTTCTTCCACTACTTTGTTTAATTTGTGCTTTAAACGCATGGATTCTGTCTCAAACTATGTTCCAAAGACACGCAATCAAATTCCTAATGTGAAAGCACAATTGAAGTTCTAGGAACCTTATTGATCTTTTGTGAGATCTTATATCGGTTGGAGAGAGAGGAACGAAACACTCCTTATAAGGGTGTGGAAACCTCCCCCTAGTAGACACATTTAAAACCTTTAGGGGAAGCCTGAAAAGGAAAATCTAAAGAGAACAATATCTGCTAGCTGTGACTTGGACTATTATGAATGATATCAGAGCCATACACCGAGTAATGAGCTAGCAAGGACGCTGGCCCCCAAGAAGGTGGATTGTGAGATCCTACATCGGTTAGAGAGGGGAACAAATCATTCCTTATAAGGGTGTGGAAACCTCTCTCTACCAGACATGTTTTATTAAAACCTTAAGGGGAAGCCCGAAAGGGAAAGTCTAAAGAAAACAATATCTACTAGCAGAAGGCTTGAGCAGCGAGGACGTTTTCCCCTATAAGGGGGGTGGATTGTGAGATCTTACATAAGTTGAAGAGGGGAACGAAACATTTCTTATAAAGATGTGGAAACCTCTCCCTAGTAGATGCGTTTTAAAACCTTGAGGGGAAGCTCGAAAGGGAAAACTAAAAAAGGACAATATCTGCTAGTAGTGGGCTTGGGCTGTTACATCTTTCTAGTTGAGATTATAATGCCTTAACTTTCATGATATATTCATTTTCTAGTTCTTAGTTATGAAGCTGAATCATGGATGAACTTGGCTGTTATAGGAACAAAGTTTTTTGTTGTGTGTGAGCCTGGAACACTGCACATGGAGGGTCTTCTGAAGTACATTTATGAGTTATACACAGATTATGTCTTGAAGAATCCATTCTATGAGATGGAGATGCCTATTCGATGTGAGCTCTTTGATATCAACCTAGTGCAGGCAGTGCAAAAGGATCGTGTTGCTTTGCTTGGTCGATGAGCTTTCGATATCCTTCATTTTGCCAGTATTAACCATCCACAATTCAAGAAAGAAGGCTCATGATATTGTTGTCCAAATACTTGATAATTTGCCTGCTAAATGTACTCCATGAATAGTGACTCGTTTGATATTTGGTGGAAATAGAATGGTCCTTTTCTGAGTTCACTGGATAATCATGGTTAATTTTATATCCAATTTTCTGAATGATTAACGTTTGATCAGTTTAGATAAAAGAATGCATCCATTTCATGATTTTCATCACTGAATGCATCTGTAGTTGGGACATGTTTTCATCTGCCTGATCTGACTGCAACCAATTGTGCAGGCTTGAAGTTGCACTATGAACTGATAGGTATTGGAAGCATTTCTCAGAACTTGGTCATTTGCTATCAAGGTCAGGCCAATATCATCTGCTAAATTTTCCAAGTTTATCTCTTTTCTTTTTCTAGAGATTACATATGTTGAAGAATCGACTACAAAGTTATTTTGTAACAGCCAACTGCTAGTAGATATTGTCCCGTATTCTTTTCTGGGGCCCTGCATTCTCGTTGACACTCGTTCTCCTCTTCAATCGATGTAGGATCTCACAATCCACCTCCCTTTGGGGCCCAACATTCTCGCTGAAACTCGTTCCCCTCTTCAATCAATGTAGGATCTCACACTCCACCTCCCTTTGGGGCCCAGCGTCCTCGCTGGCACTCATTCCCCTCTCCAATCGATGTGGGATATCAAATCCACTCCCCTTCGGGGCCCAACGTCCTTGCGGGCACTCGTTCCTCTATCCAATCAACATGGGATCTCAAATCCACCTCCCTTCAGGATCAGCGTTCTCGCTGACACTCGTTCCCCTCTCCAATCGACATGGGACTCACAATCCACCTCCTTTGTGCCCCGCGTCCTCGTTGACACTCGGTCCTCTCTCCAATCGATGTGGGATCTCACAATTCACCCCTCCTTCAGGGCCCAATGTCCATCCACCTCCGTTGGGGCCCAGCGTTCTCGTTGGCACTCGTTCCTCTCTCCAATCGACGTGGGATCTCACAATCCACCTCCTTTGGGGCCAGCGTCCTCGTTGGCACTTGTTCCTCTTTCCAATCGATGTGAGATCTCACAATTCACCCCTCTTCATGGCCCAATGTCCATCCCCCTTTGGGGCTCAGCGTCCTCGCTGGCATATCGCCTGGTGTCTGACTCTAATACCATTTGTAACAGTCCAAGACCACTACTAGCCGATATTGTCCTCTTTGACATTCCTTTAAAGGGGAGCTAGGAGATATTGCCTTCTTTGGTTTCTGGCTTCTCTAAAAGGGGACTTAGCAGATATTGTCACATCTTTGGGCTTTTCCTTTCGGGCTTTTCATAAGAGTTTTAAAACGCGTTTGCTAGGGATAGGTTTCCACGCTTTTATCAAGAATGTTTTGTTCCCTTCTCCAACCTAGTGGGATCTCACATGTTTAAACTTTGTTCATCAAGCAAACTCAAAACAAAATAATAAAAACAAGAAGGGACAGAGCAAACAAAACTATCGCGATTATTTTTATTCCATTAGGAATCAGATATGATTCTTTTTCTGACATACTTGAATACAAAAGAGATTATCAGCTCTCGCTTATATCAAAGATTTACTGAATGAGGGCATTAGCAGTAGCATAGTGATTTACACTCATTGAAATATCACAGCTTAGGATCATACGTTTGTTCATGACCTCAATATCCAATGAGTTGATTCTGATGGCTTGACTACACCTTTGAACAAGTTTCTTTGATGTTACCAATGGATGATTATCTCTGAAAATCTTCTTCCGTGAGAACTTGAAGGCTTTCTGGATATGTGCTTGAATTTCATGGTAATACTTCACACAATGCTTGAAACTCTTCTTCAGCTTAGGATCACTCTCATTCTTACTTAATTTGGAGAAGAAATCAAGGTTTTGATCGGCTTGGTTCATCGTCAGATTGATGGATATAAGCGAGAGCTTAGGGAGGTCAGCCGAGATGGTACCGGGAACGTTACCAAGGATTCTCTGGCAACTGAACGGATCGGGGGTTTTATAGCAAATGGTGGCCAGATTTCCATGGAGGATTCCATGAGAAGGGAAAATGGCTAGGTAAAAAACTGCGAGAAGAAGAACAGGGATGCCATGAGAGCAACCCATTGCAGGTTTCTCAGAAGAAGATCAGACCATTTGGGTCTTTGGAAGCTAACAAGCTGTTTAAGTAATGAGCTTGGAAGAAAAAGTAAGGTCAAAAGTAACTCTTTTCTGCAAGAACATTACAAGGAAAAAGTGTTTTTTTCTTAGAAAAACAGCCTCATTTACATGCATGTAAAATTGGCTTGTATTTTCAAATTTAGAAGGTTGTTTTAAAAAGTAGCCAGTCATCTCATTCATTTTAGCTATCAAAAATTAAGACCTGTGACAACAGCTAAATCACAACTCAGCCATCGGTTGACTGAAAGAGAATCATCGTTGGTAAGTCAAAAGAAAGTCGAACAAGATCCTAAAACTAGGCAAACAATATATTTTTTTTCTTAATTCTTTCTTTTTTTGGGGAAATAAAAAGTTTATAGTTGTTGACCCGTTACATATCGTCATTAGCCTCACGGTTTTAAAACGTGTCCACTAGGGAGAAGTTTCTACACTCTTATAAAGAATGTTTCGTTCTTCTCTCTAACCGATGTGGGATCTCACAATCTACTCTGTCGGGGCAGGGGTCAGCATCCTAGTTGGTATAATACCTTATCCAGTCTGATATCATTTGTAACAGTCCCAACTTATTGCTAACAGATATTGTCTGCTATATTATAAGCAACTTTTAAATAATATTTTTCAAAAACTATAATAAGTTCCAAAAAGTTTTTTTAATTTTAGATTAGAAAAGAGATTGGAGAGAGGTAGAGTTAGGTCATTAAGATACAATGATGGAACCACAAACTATAGCCATGGCAACGAGAATCCGTATCTCTCTGTTCCTCTCCTCTAGTAGACCTCGTTTCTTTACAGGTGTACTGAAAATCATGTCGCAACTTGCTTGTGCTCTCGGTGCAATCTTCACGGCAATTAACATGCCTCTATAATCCTTTTTGAAGAATAAGCCGATTCCTTCTTGAAGTGCTTCATCCACCGTCTTGTATGCATTTTCACATATTATAAGGTCGTTCTTCAATTTAAGATCGGTTATAGTTGGAAGAAGCTCTTGAATATACCTGTTAAGAATGTAGTATTATCTTAACCTATTAACTTAAGTAGTTTGTGATTTTTTTTTTTATTCGTATTTTTAACAACCATACCTAAGTGTATTGCTTGCATTGGCTTGGGCTTCGACAATTGCTATTTGGGTTAGTCCTATGTCGTCTGTCGGGCCGTTCAGGTTCTCATGGAAGGTTTGGCTGCAAAACCCAAATTCCTCCATTTCATGACACAAGTTATTGATCCTGTTCTCAGTTTCAGTGTCAGCCATTGCTGACTGAACAACAAGGAAGACGACAATCAAGGCAAGCAACGTCTGAGAAGACAAAAAACATCTTGAAAAAGCCATATTAGATTTTGGCAAAGTGAAGGGGATGAACGTGGGTTTTATGGGACAATCCTTAGCAATGGGTAGCTCGTGTCATACAATAATACTCGTTTCTTTTCCTTTATTTCCCTCCCATTTTTCGTAAATAGTTTATTTAAGTTAGATTTTGTTAGTTTAACAGTGTCGTGAGAGTAAAAGAATTATTCTATCGACCTTTAAAATGATAATTAAAATCTTATCTGTTGAACTATGTTAAAACCTTTTTAAGTTATTTAATAACCGCTAGCAATCATATAGTCGTATTAGGGTTTAGAAATGAGAATTTCAATGACTCAATTAGTTAAGGCAATATGTTATAACCATAGCCACCAGAATGAGAACGATTTGGATATAATGGTTACTAATAATTATCTATACTTCTGGTGGCTCAAATCAAGAGGAATGTTGTTGGGCTCGAATCAAGAGGAATGTTGCTGTCCAGGATCGAACTGGAGACCTTTAATGTGTAAAACTAACGTGATAACCACACTACACCAATTTTCTGCATATTCCCACCAGACCGAATGCCCATAAGAGTAATTGCTCTTTTAAGTGTTTCTTTGTGTATCATGGAATTAATTTATGAGGTCTCACATCGATTTGAGGGGAGAACAAGTGTCAGCGAGTATGCTAGCCTTCAGAGACATCCGATAAAATTGGAATGAATCCCGAAGGAGATAAACATCAGGCAGTATGCTAATGGGGACGCTGGGTCTCAAAGGAGGTGAATTGTGATATCCCACATCGACTGGAGAGGGGAACGAGTGCCAAAAAGAACGTTGGGTCCCGAATTGGGTGAATTGTGAGATCCCACATTGGTTAGAGAGGAGAACGAAACATTCTTTATACAAGTGTGGAAACCTCTCCCAAGCAAATTCATTTTAAAAATTTTGAACCGAAGCATGAAAAGAAAAGTTAAAAAAAAACAATATTTGCTAGCGGTGCGAACCTGCGGTGTTACATAGTTTTTGTAAGTCAATGAATATTTTATACTCACACCTCATCACTTTTAGCGTTTAGTCTTTACATTTAGCTTCAACCCGTTTTTATGTTCTACGTTTGAAATGTTCATCTTTTGACTCTTGTACATTCAAAAATGGTTCATCTTAGTCTATTTCATTTGGATATATTATACGTTAAAATAAAGCAGCGGATTCAGTAGTCCGGGCTGCAACAAGGGCTCGGTGTCATTATGTTAATAAAAAATGGCTCAGGGGGATGTTAACAAATTGGTCTACTACCGAAACGAAACTTCATAAGTTCAGGGACTTGAGAACGGAACAAAAGACGGGGGGACTCAACCGTCTTCCAAAAAGGGATGTCTCTATGTTGAAGAGACAATTATCTCACTTGCAAACATATCTGGGCGGGATTAAATATATGACGGGGTTACCCGATATTGTAATAATCGTTGATCAACAAGAAGAATATCGGGCTTTTCAAGAATGTATCACGTTGGGAATTCCAACTATTTGTTTAATTGATACAAATTGTGACCCGGATCTCGCAGATATTTCGATTCCAACGAATGATGATGCTATAGCTTCAATCGTTCAATTTTCTTACTTTTGAAATTTGTGTCTATTTAATATCTTAACATTCAATAGTGTCTGAGTAGGTGTTTAAATCCTAATAATAAATAAAAAGTCTTAAATACATTAATAAAAAATCATAAATCTAGATATTAATCATCCACGAACATTTTATCATGATTATATTTTAAGACATAATCAAATGATGATTATTGTGGATTATATCAATAAATCGTTCAAAATAAACCTGTGCTAAAAAGAAAATAGAGTCTGGGCTTTGTTTCGGGGGTGGTGTGTTGAAAATTACGCTACAACTCTCAGTGCAATCTTCTCAACCGTCAACATGCTTCTATAATCCTCACTTATAAACTCACCAATGTGGGACACTTTCATCTAACACCTCCCCTTAATCGAGGCTCGATTCCTTTTTCTTTTTGGAGTCTTTTGTACAACATTCGAGGATTTGTCAATCTATTGACACGGCTAAGTTTAGGGCATGACTTTGATACCATGATAGACAAACACGACTCTCCACAATTATCTCGAAGTAACGTTCGAGGATTGAACTAGAGACCTAAATTACCCATTACAATTATCTCGAAGTGATGTTTTAATGATAGGCTCCTACAGCATTATTGCATGTGTTTACATTTTCAGGACTATTATAGTGAGGTCACTTACTGAGTATTTTTTGAAATATTCAGGTTGTGTGCAACGTCATTTTTCAATTAGAGGTAAAGAGCCCTTGTACTGTTGACGACGACATCGCATTCAGAAACCATGACACGGGCATAAATTAGTAGCATGTTTAATTTCCTAGACATAGATTAGAATATGTTGTTATGCATTTTAGATTCATTTTTGAACTCGTAAGATCATGTCAGTGTTTTCATCGTAATGAAATTATGTTTATTATGAAATGTATGATTTTAATGATAAAGTTTTAAGAGTTACATTCCGCATAAGAGTTTGGGTTAAAATGACAATAACGTTATATAGCAAACATATATAACCAGCAACAAGCTCAAATCTGCTTCACCTCAATAGCAGCAGCAGCTGCTACACTCACCACTTCCTTCTCTTTATTGTTCTTCACTTCCACATCCTTGACGACATCTTCTTCAACCTCGAAAGCCGACACCGGGAAAGTTCGAAACAGCCCGGTCGTGGCCTTGAACGTGATCTTCCCGGTCGGTGGGTCATCGACAGAGATATCGGAGAGTGAGAGCCAAATCAAGAGCTCCTTGGCCTTGACTCCAGTGAGCTTCTTGACCTTGTTTTTCTGGACATAGGCTGTAACTTCTTTGCCATATGTTACAAGCCTCCCAATATCTTGGAACTTATGAGTGTAGCTCTTTTTCTGCTTCAGCCACACAAACCCTGTCTCCTTGATGATACCACATTCCTCCATGTCTTTCATTGGCAACAGCCCATTGGGAAGATCCATTTCTTTGAGCAACTCCCTTGTTTTTGCTTGGCAGATCTCATCGCCATGGTAGACCTCATCAGCTTTGGCTTTGATAGCTTCAGTGACAAGCGACATCCTTAATGAGTTAGCTGTTTTTTGTTTGGTTGGGAAAGAAATGTGGGGATGTTGGGTTTTATATAGATGTTGTCGGAAGCCATTTGGATTCCCAACCATAATAAGTGGTTGTATGGTGAAAAACTTTAATGGGAAAGGTGAGGCTCATAAATTATTTAGACTAAGTTGTTTGAAGGTTTTTTTGTTAAGATGTTCCTTTCGCGAATGCTTATAGTTAGGAGATTGGAAAATAACATGAGGGGAACGAGTACCAGTAAGAATGCTGGCTTCGAAAGGGTTGGTTGTGAGAACCCACATCGATTGGAGAGAGAAACAAGTGGCAGTGAGAACGTTGGGTCTCGAAAGTAGAGGATTTTGAGAACCCATATCGATTGGAGAGAGGAATGAGTGTCAGCGAAAATGATAGGCCTCAAAGGGGTAAATTGTGAGAACCCATATCAATTGGAGAGGAGAACGAGTGTTAGTGAGGTCGCTGGGCTCCGAAGGAGGTGGATTGTGAGATCTCATGTCAATTGGAGAGGAGAACAAAACATTATTTATAAAGGTGTGAAAACATTATTTATAAGGTCCGACAATATTTGTCAGTGGTGCAGGCTTAGTATGTTACATAGTTTCTATAAGTCAATGAATATCTTATACTCACACCTCGTCACTTTTAGCGTTTAGTCTTTACTTTTAGCTTCAACCCGTTTTTATGTTCTACATTTAAATGTTCATCTATTTCTCTTCTTAATCTATTTCGTTTGTGCCTACTTGATCCCTGAACATTCAAGTGAATTTCATATCTGATGATACTTACCTCGACAGTTTTGTGTCTAATAGATCATTGACCTATTAGACACACACTGGAAAATAGAAAAGCTTATTGATTGATTGAGTGCGATCATCCTTCTTAGAACCCATTGAGAGGGGCCTCTGCTCGAGAAGGGGAGACGATAAATCTGTTGAAGTTTTTCTACACGTCGGATGAAATACATAGCATTTTTCTTTTTTCACTTATTATTAACCTAATAATATCTACCAAGTAGCTGCATTATTTGTAACGCTACTAATAAATGAAAAGAAAAATAAATTAATTTAATTAATGACATTATATTTCACATTCAATCCCAATTAAGTAAAAAAGGACATATAAAATAAATGATGTCACCTCATATTTTCATTCCCTTAAAAATATAACACTAAAAAACTTACAAAAATAAATAAATAAATAAGTTTGGACCTTTTGGTAAAATATTATTTATTTATTTTCAAATATTTCATTAAGATTTACACTCAATTTAAATATATATATTTTTTAAAAAATATTTGTAAGTAATTAAAAAATAAATTTTAAAAAAATAAATATATGTATTTTATACGATAAACAAAAATGTATATTTAAAATAAATTCGAGTTCATTTGGTTAAGTGAGAATCCTATATAAGTTGGGGAGGAAAACAAAACAGTTTTTACAAGGGTATGGAAACTTTTCTCAAGACATGACAATATCTATTGGCGGTGGGGCTGGGCCGTTACAAATGGTATCAAAGTCAAGTTCTGAACTATGTGCCAACGAGGAGGGTAGACACGAGGCGATGAAGAACGCTAGGCCCTGAAGGGGAGGAATTATGAGAATCCCACATTGGAGTGGAAGCCCGAAAGGAAAAACAATATCTAATAATGGTGAACTTGGGTCGTTATAGGTTCAACCCAATCTAATTTTATGAATCACTTAAGTCAAAATCATTAATAAGCTTATAACCTTATCTAAATCGTGTTTGGGCGAAACTTTTTTTTTTTTTTTTATACGGTGGAAAATCAACCGAAAATGAATCAAGAGTACAACTACAACACGTATTTAAAATCAGGATCTTGATGAGGAAGAACAATTAAAGAACATGTTTTAAATTATTTATGATTGTTTGTTACAAAAATGAAGTGCAAAAGTAAATTTGAGACCACTAGATGTGAGGAAAATTTAATGAAATGAACATACCTAAAACCAAACAACCGCTACCTCCTAACTACTCCCTCCATCACCATGAATGGAATTAAAGTATATAGATCTTACAAGAAGCTGGATAGTTATAGTAGTGATTGAAATTATAAAAACTTGTGGGTGACGAAACGAAGGGATCCCGAACGATACTCGAGTCTAGTCGAATTAGAGGGCTCGTTAAGGATGATGGTGAGATGATGATGGTGCCTCTTCAACTACTTTAGCGAGCTACTCGAACATTTCGGTGTAATGAATTAATTGTACAAGGACTCCAATAAAACGTCTATAAGCTCATTAACTTGAGTAGTATGGGAATGATATCTATAAATGTAGAGTTCTTGTGTTCGTTAACATGCCCTCTGACACTGACTCACAGATATTATTCGTTTTAACTCGTATCGTCATCAGCCTCACGATTTTAAAACGCGTCTATTAGAGAGAAGTTTCCACACCCTTATAAAGAATGTTTCATTTTGTTCTCCAATCGATGTAGATCTCACAATCCACAGCTCTAAAGGCCCTCGCAATGTTTCATTCTCCTCTCCAACTTCCAACTGATGTGGGATCTCACAATTCGCTTCTCCTCTCCAAGAAATTTGGGATCTCTAATATCATTTGTAACAGTCCAAGCCCACCCTAGCAAATATTGTTCGCTTTGGTCCGTTACGTATCATCGTTAACCTCACAGTTTTAAAACGCATCTATTAAGGAGAAGAAATATGGGGTCACATATCTCCCTTCTTCAAAAGTAACAAAATCGTTTAGCCAATTTTCTTAGGTACGAGCGCAGCTAAGAACATTTATTAGTCGAAACTACAGCAACCCAAAAGGCAGAACAGACGAATATGTATATATATGTTGTGTGTAAATACAAAGTAAAGTTTAGGATTATGAAGAAAGCAAAATATTGTATCAAAAAGAAAGGAAAAGGCTTGACATAGATAACGCTTGGCTGAGCAGAAAAAAAGGCCAAAACTCCCAGAGATGTAACAGCCATGGACCAGATCAAAAACCCTGACCCTTGTGAACCAGACGAGCTAAGCAGCGTAGAACTAGAACCTCGACTACACCAATCAAGGAAGAAACAAGAACAAGGGACCTAAACCAGTTTCACCCAAACTTGAACCCACCAGGAGGAACATTTGGCTGGTTTGAACCAAATGCAAACCCATGTTGATTCACATCTCCATTTGGCTGCAGGTTCTGCTCCTGCTCCAGCTCCTCGTCTTCTTCGGCCCAGTATCTCTCCAACATCTTCACTGCCTTCTCGTAGATTTCGTTGTTGTCGTGACTCTGTAAGCTTTCGATCTTATCGAGTCCGTAACATTCATCAATGGCTTGTGCATAGATGTTGATCCCTCCATTCATTCCCATGTCCTTGTCAGCCTCACCAACCTTGAGTATGTTATCAAGCCCCTCTAGGCACACTGTCACGACCCTCGGATCTGGACAGGTTAGAAGGTCACAAAGCGGTTTGATGCAGCCTTGAGTCACGAGAAATCTGCATCAAATAATGATCGTGCAAAATCCATAACTTTGTCCAGCAAAAGACTAGATAAAATAATGAGTCAATGACCAATTCGTGTCCCCCGATAATACCGAGAAAACACGAAGCAGGCAAAACCAGACCCAACAAAAAGCTCACTTCCAGCAAGGAGGAGGCAACTGAACAAAAAAAGTCCCCACGAAGCAAGATCGTGGGCCGCTGTTGCACCCTCCAGGGACATGTTTTTGAGGATTTGTATTATAGCCTATGAGGATTTGCCATTGACGTATTTGATTTCTGATAATTTTTGTAACAGCCCAAGCCCAAGCCCACCACTAGTAAATATTGTCTCTTTGGACTTTTTCTTCCGGGCAGCCCTTCAAGATTTTTAAAACGTGTCTGCTATGGAGAGGTTTCCACACCCTTAGGAAGAATGTTTCGTTCTCCTCCCCAACTGATGTCGGATCTCATAATCCACCCCCCCTTTTCGGGGCCCAGTGTCCTCGCTGGCACTCGTTCCCTTCAACAATCGATGTGGGACCCCCCATCCACCCTCCTTCAGGACACAACGTCCTTGGTGACACACCGCCTCGTGTCCACCCCTCTTCAGGGCTCAACCTCCTCACAAGTACATCGTCCAGTGTCTGGCTCTGATACCATTTGAGCCCAAGTCTACCGCTAGTAGATATTATCCTCTTTAGGCTATATCTCTTTTGGGGTTCCCCTCAAGGTTTTTAAAACACGTCTGCTAAAATAGGTTTCCACACCCTTACAAAGAATGCTTCGTTCTCCTTCTCAACCAACATGGGATCTCACCGTTTAGGTTTTCGTTTAGGGTCTTTTCTTTCAAATATGATTGTACTCTAAAATGAAAGCAATGTTCTTCAGAGGGGACATAGTATATAAAGCAGTGCAAATCATATAGCGCCAAGAGAGATAATCAAACTATTTCTTACTGAATCTGCTGATGAGATCCTCCCGAGGTGGCATTGGAAATAGCCCACCCAGCCTCCTTCTTGATATCAAATTCTGCATGTTGGAGGAGATGAACAAGAGGAAGGACAATATTTGCCTCAATAACTGCCTGTACATACCAATTCAACATTATAATCATGATGAACAAACAAAGACCTGCTTGCTATCTATAACAAAAGGTAACTTGGTACCTGGATCTGAGCTCTATTTCCAGCCGTGATATTTGAGATTGTCCAACAAGCTTCTTTCTTGATGCTTTTCTTGTGATTTTGAGTGAGAAGTTGATGGAGATTAGGTAGAACTTGGTTGTCAATCACAAACTGGAAATGGGGAACATAAACATGTAGAAAACTCATTGAAATTGACAAGAACAAGAGAAGATCAAGGGAAAAAATGCAGATTAAACTGATGGAACAAGAAATATAAACAGTACCTGCGTTTGAGCATCATCACCGGTAACAATGTTTCCGACCGTTCGTAGAGCTGGTACCAAAACTGATGGTGATTGGTGGCTAATAGAAACAAATCTGGGTTAGTAACAAATAAAGAAAAGGCATTGTGCTATCAGTCAGTGGTTTTAAGTAACGTTGTGGGTATCATCCTGTAACGGTCGAAGCCCATCGTTAGCAGATATTGTCCTCTTTGGGCCTTCCCTTTTAGGCTTCCACTCAAGATTTTTAAAACGCGTCTTCTAGGGAGAGGTTTCCACACCCTTGTGTTTCGTTCTCCTTCCCAACCGATGTGGGATATTACAATCCTCCCCCCTTTAGGGCCCAGCATCCTCGCTGGCACTCGTTCCTTTCGCCGGTCGATGTAGGACCCCCGCCAAATCCATCACCCTTTAGATCCCCGCGTCCTTACTGGCACGCCGCCTCGTGTCTTTCCCCCTTCGGGGAACAGCCTCTTCCCTGGCACATTGCCCGGTGTTTGGCTCTAATACCTATTGTCCTCTTTGGGCTTTCCCTTTCGAACTTCCCCTTGAAGCTTTTAAAACGCGTCTTCTAGGGAGAGGTTTCTACACCCTTATAAAGGGTGTTTCGTTCTCCTCCCCAACCGATGTGGGATATCACACATCCTCTCGAGGTATACCATAGACAGGCAAGGAGAGGCTGACACCAACGTTATCAAAAAATGCTTAATTGAGAGCTTTTAAGATCTAGGAGCTTACAGTAGAAGCTCCACAAGTCTTGGGCAGACTCCTGCTTCTATCACAGCCTGAATTTTTTCATTTGGACCATCTGAAAGGTAGGAGAGAGCCCAGCAGGCATCTGTTAGAACTTCTTCATCAGTCAAGTGAATCAGTTGTCTGAGAACTGGTAAAGCAGGTTTCACCTGAGAGAGTGCAAGTTAATCAATACAATATCCATGATAATAGAAGTAAATATGAGAAGAAACTCAATGTCGACTCATGAATCCGAATGGTCAACCAAGATATAAACCTGCTCGAAGGGAGTCGGGGGCTTCCCACGACAGAAATTAGATAAAGTCCATGTTGCATTCCTTTGCATGGATAATTTTGAGTGCTCGTTTAGTTGGGCGAGTAATGGCATTAGTGCACCATGGCTAAGAACAAGATCCCTACAACTTGGAGAGTCACCAGCAACATTACCCAAGGCCCACACAGCCTATGCAAGAAAAAGGAAACAATAGCAATAAACAATCAAGTAATAGTAGTGTTCTCCAGAAGAATAATAATAACAAATGGAGAATCTCCATACAAAAATGTGCAGTCAAGGCAAACATGCAATTATATCCGAAACGCTTCGAACTCATTTGCATAAACATCATCAGTTCACAACGCCTAATGAAAAGCAACTGCCATCTATAAAAAGAAGACGATGAAAAGGAAAGAATCGTGCCAACCTGCTCCCTGACATCGTCACTGCCCGAGCTCAAAAGCTGTACAAAAATAGGGACAGCACCATGGTCAACAACAACTCGTGTATGTTCCGATGTTCCAGATGCAATATTGGTCAAGGCCCAAGCAGCTTCAAACTGCATCCATTGAAATCATAAATCATATGGATATCTTCAAATCATTCAATTAAAACCAAAAGGAAAACAAAATGTTTCAAGGAATCCAACTTGCAACTGAGGTAGATCATGCCTTCCAAGAAACTCGACGAACTTGGGAATGACACCAGCTTTGATTACTTCATCAATTGGGGGACTCTGCTCTGCACATAAACTCAAATCAAGACTGAACCACATTGGATGTAGAACAAAAAGGAAACATTGTTAGGAATCTCCAGATATTTATTGACCATTTTTAGCATATACCAATGAAGATGTATTCTCCCTAAATTAGCCAATGTGGGACTCCCTCCCAACAGTCCTCAACAATCCTCCCCTCGAACAAAGTACACTACAGAGCTTCCATTGAAGCCTATGGAGCCCTCGAACAGTCTCCCCTTAATCGAGGCTCGACTCCTCTGGAGTCCTCGAACAAAGTAAACCCTTTGTTCGACACTTGAGTCACTTTTGACTACACCTTCGAGGCTCAAATCTTTTTTGTTCGACATTTGAGGATTCTATTGACATGGCTCTGATACCATGTTAGGAATCACGACTCTCCACAATGATATGATATTGTCCACTCTGAGCAATAGACCTCATATCAATGGAGATGTATCCCTTACTTATAAGCTCGTAATCATTCCCTAAATTAACCAACGTAGGACTCACTCCCAACAATCACACAAAATTTTCAGTTATTTAAACAACACTCTTACCAATAGATAATAGCTTTCTAAATTGCGTAGTAGCTTCCAGCTGCCCTGCTGTATCAGCAGACCACACCCCTTGTACCAACACAGGAATACTCTCCAGCTGAACCAAACATAAATCAGATCGAAAGAATTATGGTTATCCACATTGTCATTAATTGGCAGCTGAACCTTTCATTGAATTAGGAATCAGATTAGGTAAAACCTACGAATCAGAATCCAAATTGCGCAGTAACCCAAATAGCAATAAAGCAAATCAAAGAACCCCACATAAAAAAAAACAAAAAAAACACGATCAAAACAAAAGAAACCAAGTAAAACCATACACGCTTCTCGGCGGCGGCGGCAATCTGAGCAGCATCGAGCAATTGCTGGGAATGCAAAAGAAGCCCCTCTCTCCTCTTCTTAAGCAAGCTATCCTCACGCTTGTTCTTCCTGATCTCGACCAGATTATCCTCTCTTCTCCTTCTAGCCTCATCGGCATCGACGCCGGTCTTGTAAGACTTCTTGCGGACATCGGTTCGCGTGGTGGGTCGCAGAGACATTGCGGGCGGCGAAGTGGGTTGTTCTTCGATGAGGAAAAAGTGTTAAAATTAGAAGACGGTGCGTGTGGGATTGAAATATTGAGGTGTTGGTGAGGGTTTTGGTTCGGTGTTGACGTTGGTGTGTGTGTGAGGGAAATGGGCACTCTCTGGTTGGCGATTTGGTGGATGGATTGATGAATTGTTGATGGATTTGTTGAGACTTTGGAGGAAACAAGAACAGCCCAACAGTCAAATTCTTTTGAATTTGTTCTCTCTTCCTACTTTCCCATTTTTTTAGTTCTCTATTCAAATCCTTACATACATAACTATTTATTACTTTATTTCAAATTTTCAGTTATTAAAACCCTTCAACTTCTAATTAAAATATATAGATTAAAAATGTATTTTTTTTTTTAACCGTTTCTATCTAAAATTAACCGTTATGATATTTTTTTAACTTTTTTGAAAATTTTACCATCAGTATTTGGCATCTAATAGCCTCCATATTTCATTGCATCTCTTGCGGCATGGTCAGGTTGGTCAGGTTACCTATTCCTAGCTATTTGAGGGTAAAGACTATCTCCCAGACCAACAGAGTTATTTCAGCATGTTTTTTTTCACTCACATACATCTCATACAAATTTTAAAATGTATTTTTAAAAGTTTAATGATATTTTTTAAATAAAATATTAACAGTTTCTGTAACTAATGGTCCCGACATTCCACTACATCCTATGATATGGTCGGATTACCTACTTTCAGCTTCTTGACAATGAAGAGAGTTAAAATATCATCACTAGCCAATAGGGTTAAGTACAACGAGTGACTATATTTATGTTAAGAAAATGATTTAGGATTTGAGGAATAAATTTAAGAAAATTATTGAAATATTTTAGAAAAAACCTTACAGAAATTTTAGGAATAGATTGCTTATCATTAATATAAATACCTATCTACCCTACTTAATTCACGAAATATCAAGCAATAAATCCCACCAATACATAGTAGTAAATCTCTTCTCGATTCATCTTAATAAAGTGTGCGAGTGTTTCCTACAAAGAGTTGTGTTTAACAAAGACTATACTTGTAGACCAACACGAGCCAGCATGTTTGTCCTCACTCACATGTATCACAGGAAAATTCTTAGAAAATCATTCAATATAGAACTGCTCTAAGTAAATCATGTTCAACATGAAGTTTTTATGATTAAGTCACTGAAAAAGAATGTGTATCTTGCTGATATAGGTAGTGATTTTCAATAGTCTTTCTTAGTCATTTTATCCTCAGAATTGCTCTTATTGAGATGGAATCTCAGCTCATTTATGTATCTCTCATTTACGAGTGTCACATTATCCCTAATTTGTATTTAAGAATTTACTCATCTACTTTCCGAAAAAAAAATTACGGTCATGCTTCTTTAACCATGGAGCATCTCAATCTTGACACACTCACAATAATTCTTAAGAAGGAACTCAAGCCTCATTCATATCGGGCCTTAGACAAGGTTTGCCTTCGTCAATCGAAATCGTTTGTGCATAATCCAAGCTTGTTCGACCACACACATTGTTCGTGCGTGCATGTTTAATCGTTGCGATACAATAACCTCCTACCTATTAAAGTCTATAAAATAGTAGACTTGTTGAATCGACTATATAAGTCCTCTAGAAAAAGAACTTCTCCGATTAGAAAACACGTTAGATAATTACCTAAACCAATTGTGTGAGATTCCACATCGGTTAGAGTGGAGAATGAAACATTTTTTTATAAGAATGTGGAAACCTCTCCCTAGCAGACGTTTTTTAAAAACCATGGAAGGAGACTCGAAAGGGAAAGTCTAAAAAGGACAATATTTGCTAGCAATGGACTTGTGTCGTTACAAATAGGTCATTGTTAGCTCCAAGACATTGGTCTCTAACTAGAAAAGTAAATCTCAAGCTTCTGACTCAATGGACCGGTAAAACTCACTCAAATAAGAAGTATAATTGAATCATACAGAGCAACGTGCAATAAAAATAAAAAAAAAATAGATAAAAGCTCTTAAACTATAAGACAAGCAAGCTTCCCCAAATCATACAAATGCACGACGAGCCCTCGTGCTTTGATCGTATAAAGAAGTTCAAAGCCCACTCATAACAGAGATCAAGTATCTTTTTAGAAATCTTAGGGACATGATATTAGGGTGTACATGGTCCTGGTCCGGATTGGGTTGATGGATTTTTTTGACCCAACTCAAAAGTTCAGGTTAGTTGGATTGGTAACCCAACCCAACTCTCTATTTTCGGATCAACTCGAATGTTTTGCCCCACAAACCCGAAACCGAATCGATTCAGTTCAGACCCAACCCTACCCAAAATGTTAATCTAATGCAACTCAACCCTTATAGTTCCGGTTGGGTTGGTCCGGGTTGTCGGGTTGAATGTACAATAAATGACTAAAAATCAATTTTATCCATAAAAATATTAATAGATTAATTAATAAATATTTAGGATTGAATTAATAAAAGTATCCAACCTCCTAATAATTTTAGGATTTTTTTATAGTGATAATTGAAATTTGAAACTTGGGCGACAAGTGAGATAGGTCGCACCAATTTTTCTCTACACACGGTCGCAGCAAATAACTCTCACCCTCTGCTTAGTTTTATAACCCCACAGACTTTAGATAATCTCGCCAGAGTTTCAGGAAGATGAAGGAGCGGCAATGGCGGGAAGGTTACCAAGATCGCCATTCCGGTGGAGCGACGTCCTCTCCTCTCTCTTCTCATGGAACTGGAGTTTCGCTTGGTTCCGCCGCTGGCCCTCACGGCCTTCTCAGCCTTCCGATCGTCGACGACCTCGTCTGGTCCGTCACGACCGCCTTCGAATCCGTCGCCTTAGTCTCCATGATCGGCTTCTTCTTCGTCTTCTACGGCTGCAACTTATAATCCGTACTCATCTTCCAGCCGGTGATTGATTCCATTTCCAACACGTAGTCGCTTTCTCGGCGGCGAAGAAGGCGCATTACATAGAGAATTGACTGGTAAGAACGAATCATTCTAGCAATCAGTCTGAGATTCCTTTTCTTTAACTTAATTCATCGATTTCCTCTTCGTTTTCTGCACTCTCTTGTTGATGAAGATTTTGTTGAATTTGTGAGTGGGACCGTAATTATTACGAGACCAAAATTGCTTAATCTTCCTCAAATCAGTAGTCATTTTGTTAGGGCTTTTTGTAGAATGTTCATGTCGTTGTATATACTTATTTTAAAATTTTTGAAATTCAAATGTTTCAGTTCCTGGATTTATATTGCATTCTTTGTATAATCTTAATAGAAATATATCAATTCCTCAAAAAAATAAAAAAAAATAAAAATAATAAAAAAATAAAAATAAAAATAAAAATAGAAGGATCCTTCCTTCAATTTGGACTATAGCCATTTACAAGGTTTCCATTTCATCTCTTAATAAAGATATTTGTCTTATAATAAATTGTCAACTATCTTAACACATTATATTAATATAGTTTCACCATCATTCTACACTTTTCGTATCATCTCAACTACTTAGAAAATACTTTTCGGTTCAATGTGATGGTAACTACATGCTCTAGTTTTGTTTGATCTCTGTAATTTTCTACTAATCATGAGTTTATAAACAAAGAATACTCTCTCCATTGATATGAAGCCTTTTGGAGAAGTCCAAAGCAAAGCCATGAGAGTTTATGCTCAAAGTGGACAATATCATACCATTGTGGAGAGTCTGTTCGTCTAACATGGTATCAAAGCTAACAACTTGTATCGATTCTAATAACAAATCCAACCCTTATAGTTCGGGTTGGATTGGTTCGAGTTGTCGGGTTGAATGGACACCCCTTATAAGTAGTGATCTATCTATTTCATCTCATTAAAATATAAATTATTTTTGGTTCTAAGAAAATTTAAAGAGATGAAATGGAAACCTCGTAAATGGCTATAGTCCAAATTGAAGGAAGGATCCTTCTATATATATATATATATATATATATATATATATATATATATTTTTTTTTTTTTTTTTTTTTTTTTTTTTTTTTTTTTTTTTTTTTTTTTTTTTTTTTTTTTTTTTTTTTTTTTTTTTTTTTTTTTTTTTTTTTTTTTT
>NW_019272035.1:2097897-2106153 GCF_002738345.1 Cucurbita maxima | reverse complement strand
TTTTTTTTTTTTTTTTTTTTTTTTTTTTTTTTTTTTGGAAGGAGTGGATTTGGTCTTCATTAAAATTTAAATTTATCATTTTAATCCCTAAAATTATTTAGATTTTTTTGGCTCCCTCTCTAATTCAAGCTTATTATATTTTTTATTATGAGATAATGAAAACAATCGGAGACCTTAAAACTTAAATGTTTTAACCACGTTGTTGTACGTTACAAGTTTAAAAGTTGAGTGAAAATTAATATGTTTGAGGTTATACACAAAAAAGAAGACACGTTCAGAGTTCATGTCATAATTTTGACACATTGTTATGGAGATTACGGTTGATCTTTTAACAGTTTCGGAATTAGTTTATTTGTTATGACCGGTTCATATAAGTTTATTCGATCTAAGATGATATTTCTTTTTGCTGTTTTTTTGTTTTGTTTTGTTTTGTATTGGCTGATCATCTATTTATTCGAGATTTCGAGGGATGTTTTGAAAACCGTTGGTGCATTTCTCGAAAATTGTTCAATATAATAATTTTAAAAACAAGGTAGTGTTAAGTTGGATCGTAACTCTATTTTCGAATAGGTTTTTGTGTTATACGAACAGTTTTCTACAACTAATTTTTTTAGAATAGTTTCGGTTATCGACATTTTGAAAATATATTTACATAATATCTATTTAATTAGATAAAAAATAACTTTTATAATATTAAAATTTAAAATTTATTAAAAATAGAGAAACCTAAAGTAAATTAGGTATTATAGAGTCCGCTTTCTAGAGTCCTTTTTGTTTGTATTGCTAAATTTAGGGCTGATTAGGATTCTGGAAGTGGGACCCACACGATTTGTCGTTTATTGAGTTAGTTGGGCCCAGCCCAATATTGTTGGGCCCAACAGAGGTGGGTTTTGGCGTCAGGTTGGCCCACTAGAAAAAGTAAGTGGAGTAGATCCCTCCATTTTTTTCGTCGTCTACTTCTTTAATCATTGCATCTTTCTTTTTTTTTTTTTTTTTTTTAATAATAAATAAAGTAATATTAATAATAATAATATATATTAAAAAAAATTCTTGACAGATACTTCTTGTTTCAAAAAATAAATGTAAAATTTCGTAAAGATAATAAATGAAATAGGATTCGAGGATGGAGACAGTTTTTGCATTCCCGTCTTACCACGTAGCCATTTTCACAAATTAGTATGTGTTAATTATCATTAAAGTATATTCATTTTTTTCTTTAAATGAAAATATTTGTTTTTAATTAGTTATTATGCTCGAGCAACCTAAAAAGATTACCTAATTGTTCAATAATTAATGAAAAATAATAATTAATGGAAAATAATTACACTATAGTCCAAATCGAACTATTAATTAATTGACAAAAAAAATGTTTTAATTCCTTAAATTCTCGTCATTATGTCTATTTATTTAATAAATTTAGTAAAATTTTAATAGCATATAACTATAGCTTGTTCGTCCCTATTTAGACTTTAATATGATTACTCATTACTCTTATTTTGACATATTAACTTATAAACTCTTATGTTGGAGCCAATTTCAACGTTATGATAAATCATTAACCGTTAATTCAATTACTACACTATATCATCATTCAAATACAAGCGTTCGGAAGTGGCTCGCTTCTATTCTAGTCGGGTGGGATTCATAGGGTCGAGTCTTTCATTTTCATCCAGAGACTCGACCTCTCCTAGCTCTTCTACTGTCCGAGCTCCCTTTCTTGCTTACAACATGCTCCCCTGGTATAGGCTTGCTATACTTTGTGTCTGTGGCGTTTCGAAAAACAATCTTCCATCGACAAATAATTTAAAAAAAAAATTAAAAAATTAAACAGAAACTAAAAAAAATATATATATATATAAATATAATTTTTAGACTATATAAATATATAATAAAAATAATTCTAAAAATAGAAAAAATAATGGAATTTGGCGTGCTTGCAGTAAATAGAAAGGCGACATATTTAATGTTAAAATATGTTAATAATACGACAAGTTTTAATCATGATCGGCTGTCACAGACAGACACCAGTAATAAAGTGACACGTAATATGTCTTATTGGAACACGTTTTGTCCCTTGATAGGTGATTTGTTAGCTGACAGTACCAACAGCGACATTTTCTTTTCTTTTTTTGGTCCATTTCTATGGTTTATTTATATGTTAAATTATATTTTTCTCTTATTTAAAAAATATTCACACTTTTAATATACTAAATAAATAAATAAATATATATATATATATATAAAAAAATTAATTTTAATAGACTTTTTATATATTTAAAATAATAATATATATATATATATTAGTCCCTCGTAACACATTAATATTTCAAAATTGAATAACAAAGTTTCAAATGTTTAAAAAATACTCAATTTTGATCATTTTATTTAATTGCGGATGATGTGAGAATTTGTCCATATTAATGGCTGTCCGTGTGGGGGAGGAAAGTTGTCCACATTACAATTCCTACATATTCTTGCTATCTCGAATTGACCTACAAATCTCTAATGTATTTGCATTTTAATTTATTTTTTTAGAATTATGAAAACCCGAAACGTGACTATCGTATGTCAATTCATGGAGAGGAGACATGGTTATCATATGTCCATAGCATTACAACTCGAGTGTTACTTCACATCAAACAACTGGTATTACACATTCATCTTCCAACGTTGTTCTCAATGGTTTTTAAATTTATATCGGGGCCATCCATCATATGACGAGCAATCCGACAACATTTGTCTCCTCCTTACCGTACCTAAGTAAAAGTGTCATCTTCACCGATAGCTTGATCTCACTCTCTATTTCCAACATTAGTACAATCCCTTTTTCTTTTATCATTTATTAATTTTCTTCATCTCAATGATGTTATGTGGATCCCTAAAGTCAGTCTCACAAAAAGTGGGATTGATTGAGTTGAGGCTCAAATCGAGTATCGGGAAACGTATGAGAGGAAGCTCTGATTATCAATTCAATTGTCTTTATTTATTTATTTTTATTTTCAATTAAAAAAATATATTGAAATTTAGAGAAACAAGAGAATAAATGGAGCACATGGATGGGCGTTGAACATGGGATATAAAGAAGAAGAAAAAAAAGAAAAAGACAAGTTCACCAGCATTTCAATACCTCTAAAACGACACGACACAATTACATATTGACATAAATATGACATATTGTGAAAATATCGACAGATGAATAGTATAATATATATAGGTTAGTTTATTTCTCTCATCCTACTATTTAATAAGAATTAAATTTTAATTTAATTTGAATCTATTTAATTTTTAAACTAAACTTTAAATCTTATTTCTAATATATTTCTAAATTTTTAATTAATTGGAATCAAACTATCAATTTATATCAAAATTCAGGAAAACTTATAATCTAAATTTAGAATTTAAGATATACAATAAGATTTATGGAAGCATCAAAACAAATAGAAATATAACCGCCGGGAAAAAAAATTAATTGGACAAAAAAAAACCACGGCGGCGATTCCATTACCGAGTCTGTGGAATTATTATCAATTTCAAGAATCGTTCGAGATTGGGAGCAAATTACTTTGAGCTCCGGCGAGAATTTCGGCTAGCGCCGCCATGGCTTTTACCTGCATCTCTAAAGCCGATATGTAATCGGTCGCTTCTTCCAGAAGGTTTGGGAATGAGAGTTTCCGGCAACCTGGAACCAACCGGCCAAGAATTTTCACCTTCCTCTGCACCGCCGGCAACTTCCTGTTCTTCACCTCCTCCACGCGCGACGGTTTACGGCCAATCGATTTCTTCGTCCTCCGACGTCTCGCGAGCCTCTGGCGGAATCGATTTGCCAGAATCGCGCGACTCCATCGAGTCCTCCCCTTGGCGGCAGCGGCGAGGACGCAATCTGCAGTTTCACGAACAAGCCGTCCGTTGATAGTAGATCTCGCATGCGGCGAGGACCGCTGGCGGCTGACTCTCTGGAGCGCTTCCGCGAGTCTCGAGGAGTAGATCTGTTGCTCGACCTCGGTTCTCCACCTCCGTTCTCTGCCTTCCGCACTAACATTTGAAGCAATTTGGAGGCGTTTATTCGGCTTCTGCAACGACCTTCTCGAGTTCTTCGATTCCTCCGCGTCCATGAAAATTAGAAACCGATTCAATTTCAAATCTCTTATCTATTCCGTCTCTTCTCCACACAAATCAGCAACAATCTGTAAATAAAACATCAGCCAATTCTGAACAACCACCACCAGACTACAAGCAATTGAATCAATCTCAAAATCCAGAATAAAATCAACCAGTACAATGAAGAAACTAAAAAATAAAAACAGGAAACAACAATTCAAATTTGGAGAAAACCGGAGAAGAAGAAGAAGAAGAAGAAGAAGAAAATCAAATCTGTCCATAAATCAATGGAGACGAAAGAGATGAATACCTAGAAGACGAAGAACTTGTGAAGGATCTGGAGGATGAAATGCGAGAGAGATTGAAGTTTGAAGTGAGTTTTAGAGAGAGAAACAGAGAGAGATGAGGGTTTAAAAGAATCACGGGAAATCACGCGTTCTGAGTCCTTCAAACACGCTTATATACATCTTCCATTCCTACTTTCGTAATTTTCCTCTTTTTTTTTTCAAATATTATTTTACAATTTACCCAAAAAAAAATCAAAATATTAGAAGTTGAAATCTTAAATAATTTAATCTTTAAATTTTAATTTAAAATGATTTCTATGGTACATAATAATTTAATTTTTAAATTTATAAAAATTTAGCTTCTATATAATAAATCTCGTGTCAGTATATTTATATGATTAATAGGCTGGGAAAAGCTCGAGTCCAATCCTTCAGTGGTCTCAAGAAAAAAAAAAAAAAAAAAAAAAGGAATGATCAAGAATCTCGAGTCACTGGCTAAGCCGTAATAAGATGGCGGAAGAAATCGAAGACCAATTCGATTGTCATTTTTTGAATTTTAACTTAATTTAGCTACAATCCCGAACTCCGATGACCAAAAGTGTAATTTATTAATTTTTTTAATTTAATTTTGAACTATGGTATAAATTTAACCTATAGTTTTAATTTCTCAAATGCTAAGAGATTCTTAAGGGTTACTCTTTCTTTTAAAGAGATCAAATCTATTTACTACCCATGTATGTTATGTTTCTTTATATTATTTTATTTCTAAGTTTGTATATAATTAATTTAAAACATTATTAATGCATTAAATATCATAAAAGACATTCCCTTTCTTAAAAGTTATCATTATTGTTTTATTTTGAAGGCTTGATTTTTTTTTATTTTTTTTTATTTTTTATAATTTTGTCGGCCGACCCAAAAATCCGCTCAATTTAGATTATTCAACCCAAATCATACATATTAAGTTTGCTTAGAATTTTTTTCGGTTTGAATCGGGTTGAATTTTTTGGTTGATATTTTTTTGGTCCACCCGACTAAACTAAAAATAGAGTTACAACCTAACCCTACCTTATCCTACCGTATTAAGATTATTATGAAAATTAAGAATATTTGATGATCGTAAGCGCGATTTGAATTTTATAAAATTTTAATTATTAATTAAATTCGTGAACCCAACCCACTCGAAATTTCAAATTGGTTCCAAAAGTGTAAGAAGCCCAAACCCATAGCCAACATGTCTATTTTGGCTCACGTGTCACCGTCAGTCTCATGGTTTTAAAATATTGAATGTTAGAATAAGAATATTTATTTATTATTTTATGTCCTTTGTTTTACTAGTAAATTAAATCAAGGATAAAAGAATATTCAAAATTGCGAACTAAAATATAATATATGAAAATTAAAAAAAAAATTATTGAATTTTATTTTAAATTATTTGCGACTTTAAAGTGGGGATTTGTTGAATGCTTTTCTTAATCTTTGACCAATTTAACAAGCAATCAACTTTATTAGCACAATATATTCATGAATATTTTAATTTTTTTTTTCTCTTTTTCCAAATAAAAATATATTTTGTATGAACAAATTTAAATTTATGAGTAAAATATAAAATATATATTAATATTGATTAAAGAAAACATATCACGACATAATGTTTTAACGTCGAATATCAGAATAAATTTTTTATAATTTTTAATTATATTTATATTGACTTTAACGAAATTCTGTTCGATTTCAGACAAAATTTGATGTAGCTCGTTACATCAACTAAAAAGATGTTTAAAGAACTTTAGAAAATCGAATAAGCTAACCCGACAAAGCTTAATACAAGCTAATCAACGAAAACTCGTCACATTAATTAGATTCGTTTGACCGGGTAACTTTTGAAAACCTAAACCAATCTGTACCCGATTTCGTGGGTGTGTTCAAACGTCTTAATCTTAAAGATTAAGGAAAAACAAAATGAGGTTCATTATTATTAGCAAAAAAAAAAAAAAAAAAAAAAAAAAAACATGCACAACCTCACTTTGTCTCCATGTCTTGTCTTCAAAGCTTGGCAAATTCCATCTTTTGTTCTTAAAAATGCTTCATCTTTCTCTCTTTAATCATTAATATGGATAATGTATATACAATATTTTAGGGTTAATTATCCATTCAATTTATCATTTTTTTATTAATACGAATTATTTTATTTGAATATGTGACGTTTTTTTATCTACATGATCACGAGCTGATGTTGTTTTACATCGATAACTATGTTAGCTGACTATCTTACAAGTTTAACGATGAGGTGAAAAAAGAGAGGAAGAAATTGACCTTTTTTTTTAAAGGGTTAAACCTTGATTTTAGAGATAGATACTAAATCGTACTTTAAAAACATTTTCAACTAAACAGAGAATGAAGGATGCTTTGATATCGAATTGTTTGAGCGTTTTTCAATTTCGATGTAGTTTCTTATCGTTGGTAAATGTAAAAAATGGTTAACGACAAACTTACCTGACGAATGCATGAAGATTTAGAGGAAAAAACTCGAATATTATAAAAATTTCTAAGAAACTCGAGAACGAAATTATAACAGTTAAACCTCATTGCTAACAAATATTATTCCATAATTCATAGGTCCCAAGATCGGCTCGGATTCCATTTGTAACAACCCAGCTCACCGCTAGCAAATATTGACTGACTTTGACCTCATGGTTTTAAAACGAGTCTACTAATAAGAGGTTTCCATACCCTTATAACGAATGTTTCGTTCCCCTCTCTAATCGATGTGGGATCTCACAGAAATTAGAAACTTTGTTCTTGTAGATGACTTTTTTTTTCTTTCTCCTTACATCTATGTCGTCAACTAAGGTAGTTATTGATCAACACGGGAGAATTGAACTACAAAAAAACACCCGAACATTACAATAGAGACATAACTGAAAAAACACTCAAATATCGGGACAAAAACGCATATTTAGCAATTTATTTGTGTCGGGTCGGGTTTATTATTGTAATCGAGAAAGAAAGATGTGTTGGGAAGCACTAAGGGGGTATCAGCTAGAAATTTGTTTTCATGCAAGGCAATGATTAGTAGGGAAAGAGAGGCATGTGGTTGTTTTTGTTTTCATGCCACTTTCAATCATGTGCCTATATGTTTCTTTATTTTCTCTTTTGGATTCTTGCTTCTCTCTCTCTTATTTTATGATTCTCGTCTTGGTGGTCGGATATTTATATATTTTATGATTCTCTTATAGTAGTCTCGATAACAAAACCCTCGAGTTTTTAGCCACTTTCGAAACTTAAATCTCGAGGTTAGAGGACCAAAATCTTTCGTATGAAACTGCTTGACAAGATGTAGTAGACCAACACGAGTCAGTTTAGTATGCTTTGTACTCACTTATATGCATTTCATGAAAATTTGTAAGAGGTTACCTAATATAGAATTGCTCTAAGCAAATCACCGTTTTAACTATAAAATTTATATAATTGAGCCAAGGAAAAAGAATCCTTTGTTGGATGCTTTTTTATTATTTTTATTCGAGGGTTGAATGGGTGATTTGAAGAAATTGAATTGAGTTTAAAAATCAAATAAAACCTTTATTCTTTATTTTTCATTAATAACTAAAGTTTAAATATCCAATGTTTACAAGTCACAATATAGTATTAACATCGATTACAAACGTCAAATATTTTTAATCTTTATAAAAATAGGGAAAGGTTGAATCTGGTTATAACCTTGTTTTCGAATTAGTAGAGTTGACCCGACCAAAAAATGTCAACCACAAACTGAGCTTGAGTATTTGTTTTCCAAAAATTCAATCTAGTCCCAACAGGTAAAAAAAAAAAAAAAAAAAAAAAAAAAAAAAAAAAAAAAAAAAAAAAAAAA
>NW_019272035.1:2082659-2097720 GCF_002738345.1 Cucurbita maxima | reverse complement strand
AAAAAAAAAAAAAAAAAAAAAAAAAAAAAAAAAAAAAAAAAAAAAAAAAAAAAAAAAAAAAAAAAAAAAATCTAACAATATCCAACCTTAATTCAACTTTTATGTAGTTATTAGGTTATAATATGAACACTCTACCAATATTTATATAATTTGATATAATTAGTTAAAGTAGGTTTATAATTTTCTAAAATAAGAATAAAATTAATCATGAGTTAATCCTTGAATTTCAAAATAATACAAAAAGAAAATATCGAAGTTCATACCCATGTTTAAGCTCTATTAAAGTTGGAATTCTTTTTGTTCCATTGCATATTCAAAGTGCCCATTTGCCTGCACAAGAGGGTGAGAAGGGAGATTTGATAAGGTATGCCAATTCATAATATTATTATTATTATGGTCTTAATTTCATGGGTTTAATTTAAATAATTAGACTAAATTAATCAAACTTTTCAAAACTAATCATAAAGCTTAAAGATGTTATTGAGACGATTACCGAAGTTTTCGAATATTTTTATTAATATAGTCAACTTGCAGATTTCAGCTCCCTTCTAAACCCAGAAGCATGCAGCTACTATCTCCATTTCTCTTGCTCTTCACCCTGTTTAATGTTGCAATGAACTCTACAAGGGCCCTTGACTTTAAAATTCAATCCGTCATTGTTGTTGACAAGTCTGGCACAGGCAATTTCAAGACCATTCAAGCAGCCATCGACTCAGTTCCACTTAACAACAACAAATGGGTTAAGATTCAAGTCAATCCTGGTGTATACAGGTAATACGACACGTGAATATGCCTAATTCTAGTGAGCTTTTGTTCTAATATGGTCATTTTGCAGAGAAATGGTGACAATCCCGTCAAAAAAACCATTCATTTATCTACAAGGGGGTCACCGCAGTACGACGGTTATCACTTTCGATGGCCATCAACAAACAGATACTAGCGCTACATTTAGTTCAATGGCTGATAACATTATTGCGAGAGGCATTACCTTTCAGGTATTGCAGCTTCTATAAACTGAACTTAAAGCTCATAGATGCATGAAAAGTATTAAGTATAGTACGCACCTGAGCAGTCAGAGAAGACTTCGATTGTTCAATCATTGATCATAGTCTATCTTATTTGAATGGTTGCTTTTATGCTTGCCCTGCATGCAGAACTCCTTCAACCTGGCAGATGCTCCACAATTGTTTGTTCAAAGTGCTGAAACTTTCTATACACAAGCATTAGCTGCAAGAATCTACGGTGACAAATCGGCTTTTATCAGCTGTGGATTCAAAGGGTTTCAAGACACATTATGGGATGTAAAAGGCCGCCATTATTTCAAAAGTTGTTACGTTGAAGGTGCTATAGATTTCATCTTTGGTAATGGTCAATCAGTTTATCAGGTAATCAGTTCAACTTCTTTTTTCTACAAATTGTCATCGACGATGTTCTACTAATAACACAATTGGAGAGACCAAAAATGCAGGACTGCATGATACATGTTAATGTTGGACTTCTCCCTGAAGTCAACCAAGGATACATTACTGCACAAGGTCGACAATCCGCAAAAGATCTGAGCGGATTTGTATTTAAACAATGCACCATAATGGGGTCGGGCAAAGCTTTTTTGGGGAGAGCATATGGTCCTTTTTCTAGAGTTATATTCGAAGATACCAACATGGGGAACGTGGTAGCACCAGAGGGATGGAATGCCTGGAACTTCAGGGGCAAAGAGTAAGTTCACAGCCCAAAAGATGAAAAAAAAAAAAAAACTTTTAGAGTTCCAGGTTTTATTGTCAGGTTCTAATTGGTGTTACGTTATGTAGGAAAAATTTTATGTACATCGAGTTGAATAGTAGGGGGATAGGATCTTCCCCTTCCAAAAGGGTTCCATGGGCAAAGACGCAATCTTCCCCTTCCAAAGGGGTTTCATGGGCAAAGACGCAGGGAGCCTCACAACTAAACAGCTACTCCGTGGAATCCTTCATTAACCAAGATGGGTGGATTCCCAAACTCCTTTGAAACACTCTTATACTTTAACTCATGATGATTATACCTTACTTCTGTTAACTCACCCTTTCAATAAGTTTAGGGTGGTTTAGTTTCATATTTTCCTTCTACCAAGCTTTCTGTTTGGAAATGCTTCACTATAAAGAAAAAATGAAATTTGAGAACTCTTTTCATGTTTCAAACCACACAATATGTGATGTCCCAAGTTGGTTAGGGAGGAGAACAAATCACCTTTTACGAGGGTGTAGAAACCTTCCCCTAACAGACGCTTTTAAAGCCTTGAGAGGAAGTCCGAAAAGGAAAGTCTAAAGAGGACAATATCTGCTAGCGGTGGATCTGGGTCGTTACACAATTTGAACGTTACTTAAGAATTAACTTCAATCTTTCTATAAAAGATAAAGATATCATTTAGGACATAAGTTCTCTCATGGAGACACATGACTAGTAGTAGTTTTCCTGCACAGATTAGAACTCGCCTTAGAATTGAAAGAAAAGAGTAATTACCGTTCTCTTTTAAAAGAACCATATGTCCTCTTCTCATGAAATATTAAGGTTTTCATGCACAGATTTACAAAGGTCTCTCTTCTCTTTTCTTACTAGCAAAACTGGTTTCAAATGACTAAAAACATATTTCGAAAGAACCTGACAAAGATGAATTAAGCTATTTAAAAATCATTACCAAGCATGCTCGAACCTTCTTAGGGACTTTTTGTGATTCTTATCCCCTATTTTTAAGGAATTTTTCAACACTTCATATCAGACCTTCCACATTAGGAATGTCCCAACTTTGAATCATCAAACTATATTCTAATAGCACATGATCTCAAATTTCAACACACAATCGGCATATCTCATCAACAATCCTAACTAATTGAAATTTACCCTCATTTTCCAATCGGTACAAAACAATGAAATTCGTGGATCCAATTCAGCCAAAAACCCCCATTATGCTTCTGATTTCGATTCTCTATTTTTGTGTGGGTATCAAAAAATGCGAAATGGCAGAGTTTGAGGTACGAGTACCTGATAAAACATCCAAATTCTTAATGGTGAACAACCATAGCCAGATTCTTCTTCTTGCGAACATCATACGCATCAAATGCCATTGAATTGCCCGTTGAAGAATGGTTGGCATTTGAGGAAGCAGAATCGAACTCTACTTCTGATGAGGATTTTTCGAGTCTCATTCGATCTCACTCACGATTTCGGGCGCTGTATCAAAATTTTCAATACCTCTCAGAGTCATCAAAAACTGTTTCAAGAAAATTTAATCTTCTTTTTCAAAACTTCATTAACTCTGTGCTCAAATTTAATGCCAAGAACAACAAAAGCTAGAAAAAGAAAACTAAATTAATCCGTTTTGAAGTTGATCCTCTAAACTTTTACTGAACACTACACTCGAATGTTCTTCGAAACTGCTCCACTTCACCCCATCACGAGTGTTAATATGAATGAAAATGAAAAAGAGACCAAGTTAGATGACCTAACAAAGTAGAAATTCACAAAAGGACGGATGATCCACCTGATAGCGATACCAGCTAATTCTCAACAACAACCCTAACTAATTAAAATTTTCCCTAATTTTCCAATCCACTAAAAAAAAACAGAGATTCGTGGATCGAATTCAGCCAGAAAACACCATTACGCTTCTGATCTCTATCATCTGTTATCGAGACTGGAAATCTGAAAATGAAAAGTGGCAGAGTCTGAATAGTTACCTGAGAAAATATCCAGCTTCTCGCCATGGACAGCCATAGCCAGATTCTTCGACTTGCGAACATATGCGACAAACACCATTGATTTGTCCGCCGAAGATTGGTTTGCTTTTGAGGAAGCAAAATCGAACCCTACTTCTGATTAAGAGGTTTTCGTTTATTCTGAAATCTTAATAAAAATTAATTAGCTTATGAGATATAAATTAAAATTTTATATTCTAAAATTCAATTGATAAACACAACTCCTACACAAAAACAATTTATTAAGTGTGAGAAAGATCTAGGTAATGATATTGTCGAAGACAGACAGTGACAACCATGATGATGTCATTGACTTTCAACCGTGCAGAGTTTGAGCTCAATTAAAATATCGACACGAACATAGAAAAAAATAGTGACGAACAAAGCAGCCCATGAATAGAATGAACTAGTTGTATATGACTTTGCCACCCATGATGACTATCTCTGTAACAGTCCAAACCTACCGTTAGCAGATATTGTCTGCTTTGACTCATTACGTCTCGTTATTGGTCTCACGGTTTTAAAATACATATAGTCATTTGACTCATTATGGGACAGATTCTAATAAAACCGTTCAAAATTAAAAATAAAAAAAACAATACAACCCATTCGAGAATTTAGTTTAAATAAATATTTTTTTCATTAAAAAACTCGACATTGATAAATAAATAAATAATTAAAAAAATGGCAAGATATTTTTAAAACAAAACAAAGCTCCAAGAACAATGACTCAATCAAATCAAGCGCTAGGCTCCACTTTGAACTCCGATTAATTTCCATCTCAATTTCTAATGTAAACCATTTTACGCTATCTAAACGCTGAATTTCTAATGGCCCATGAACCCCCGAGTCTCCAAAGCACACCTAACTTGAGGCCTTAAGTGATCATACGCTACCCAGCCTTGAACTGTCCGCTGGTTGCTATTCATAACCAAAATCAGACGGTACAAAGATAAGGCTCTTTTCCGGCTTCTCTTCCACTCCCAAAACCATCAATAACCCACAAAATTTATCAACCCAGATTGTTCGACAGGAATCAAATCGTGGGTTGCTTCGAAATTTAAGCATTTTCGATTACCCAACAGGATTTGAGTCGAGGGTTTTTGAAATTGGTAACGAAATCGTTTTGGAAATTGTTTTTCCATGTTCTTAAATAAAACCCAGTCGCTGATTTTCGCTTGAGGGGCTGCATGAGTGGGCGAAACTCCTTTTGTAGGCTCTTCAAGTTTGGGAGCTTGAACTGGAAGCAAAAGCGACAGCAACAGCAACAGCAACAGCAGCAGCCATGGCTATTTGTTACACTCTCGCGCTCACTCAGACATACTCTTTTAGCTGTTTCAGATTTTCAATCCGTGAAGTTTCTTTATCGTGGCATTCTTCTCGAGTTCGCAATCGCTTCATTTCTTGCCGACGGTTGAAGAATATGAATCAGGCTTGCATTTCTTCCAGCTCCAGGTAATTCCTATGACCGACAAAAAGGATTATATTGTAACATTTTGATGTTCTTGTCTGATGGAATTGTTGGAGTGTCATTTGCTGGATTTGTTGTCTGATATACCTTAGCTTAGACGTTGATTTAGCTGCCAAATGCTTCGGTTTGTTCATATAACAATTGATCCTGTGAGTTGGAATTTGAATGTCTTGTGTTAGACACATTGGTTAATTTAGGGAAGGGTCATGGATTTATAATCTAAGAATACACCCTCCATTGGTACGAGGCCTTTTGGGGAAGCCCAAAGCAAAGCCATGAGAGCTTATGCTCAAAGTGGACAATATCATACCATTGTGGAGAGTCATTTTCGTCTAACATGGTATCAGAGCCATACCCTAAACTTAGCCGTGCCAATAGATTGGCAAATCCTCGAATGTCGAACAAAGGACTCCAAAAAGAAAAAAGGAGTCAAGCCTCCTCGAAGGCAGTAAAAAATGACTAAGACTCCAAAGGAGTCGAGTCTCGATTAAGGGAAGACGTACTTTGTTTGAGGGGAGGTGTTAGATGAAAGTGTCCCACATTGGTTAATTTAGGGAATGGTCATGGGTCAAAGTGGACAATATCATACCATTGTGGAGAGTCGTGTTCGTCTAACATCCTGGTTGGTGAAAAAGAGTCTTGTGCAATTGATGTTCTTATCATGTTGAGATAATGAAAATACGGCAACTTAGGTCCAGTGGGTATATCTTGTATATCTTTAGGAGATCCCACATTGGTGGGAGAGGAGAACGAAATATTTCTTATAGGGTGTGGAAACCTCTCCCTAATAGATGTGTTTTAAAACTGTGAGGCTGATGGCGATATGTAATGGGTCAAAGCGGACAGTATCTGCTAGCGATGAACTTGGGCTATTACAAAGGGTATTAGAACAAGACACCGAGTAGTGTGCCATCGAGGATGTTGGGCCCGCAAGGGGGGTGGATTATGAGATCCCACACTGGTTGGAGAGGAGAACGAAACATTTCTTATAGGGTGTGGAAACCTCTCCCTAATAGACGCGTTTTAAAACCGTGAGGGTGACGGCGATATGTAATGGGCCAAAGCAGACAATATCTGAGCGATGAACTTGGGCTATTACAAATGATAGCGAGCGGTGTGCCAGCGAGGACGCTGGGCCCCCAAGGGGGGTGGATTATGAGATCTCACATTGGTTGGAGAGGAGAACAAACATTTCTGATAGGGTATGTAAACCTCTTCCTAATAGACGCGTTTTAAAACTGTGAGGCTGATGGCGATACATAACGGGCCAAAGCAGACAATATCTGCTAGCGGTGAACTTAGGCTATTACAATCTTCAAACTCCTAAACATTTATGCTCACCCATTCCCTTTAGTTAACCTTGAAATATTGCTTTCTTGTTGGAATTTGTAATCAAAATCCCTCTCTACTGGAATTTTTTGGCTTCAGGCTTCAGAGAGTCATTTCGAAATGTTCAATAACCAACTCCGATGTAAAATTCGATCAAGTTTCTGTGGAAGATGATGTTCAAGAAGCTTTATCTTCTGTAGAAGCTGATTGTTCACTTTCAATCGTACAATTGAATTCTGGATTCCTGGAGGCTGATACATTGACTCTACAAACAGAACCTTTGGGTTTATTGACCGAACGAACTTATGTCGATAGTCTTTTGACAACTTTGCCTGTATGCTGCCTTGGTTATTTCTCCTTCTCTATGATTTAATGTAATTGACTTTTATGATGGAAGAAGATAGTAATTAAATCAACTCTGGTTCTGTAATTGTAGGTTTTATCTGAGGGGGAGCAGAATGTGCTTGCGGCAACTCCAGCTCATCCTGCTGCATTGTACGGTAAGAACCTTCCGAAATTTTGATTCTGAAATGTGAGATCCCACATGGTTGGGGAGGAGAACGAAGCATTCTTTATAAGGGTGTGGAAACCTCTCCCTAGCAAACATGTTTTAAAAACATTGAGAGGAACCCCAAAAAGGAAAGCCCAAGGAGGATAATATCTGCTAGCGGTGGGCTTGGACTTGGGCTGTTACAAATGGTATCAGAGCCAGACACAGGGCGATGTGCTAGCAAGGACGTTGGGCACCAAAGGGGGGTGGATTGGAGAGTCCCACATCGATTGAAGAAGGGAACGAGTGCGAGCGAGGACGTTGGGTCCGAAAGGGGTGGATTGTGAGATCCCACATCGGTTGGAAAGGAGACCAAAGCATTCTTTAAAAACCTTGAGGGAAAACTCGAAAGAGAAAGTCCAAAGAGGACAATATCTGCTAGTGGTGAGCTCGGACCGTTACATGGTGCTAGAGACATCTCAATGTCTGTTAGCGGTGGGCTTGGAATGTTTCAGCCACTGTATGACAACGATACTTGTAGATGTGAACTATAAGGCCTTTTTCGATCCTGGTGGTTGTTCCCAACCATAAATAATGCTTCTATCTTACAGCTTTATACGCCACATGTATTGCGGGCAATTTGGTAGAACAGCTTTGGAATTTTGCTTGGCCTTCTGCCATTGCATTGCTTCATCACAGTCTTCTTCCAGTTGCAGTTATGGGATTCTTTACAAAGGTAACTAGCTGTTCGTCAAGATAAAACATTTTGAATTACGATGCAAGAGAAACCCTTTCTAATATGTTAAAAGTGTTAACAGCTTGCATTGATAGTCGGAGGTCCATTGGTCGGGAAGTTTATGGATAATTTTCCGAGAGTACCTGCATATACTTGCCTGAATTGTGTTCAGGTAGGTCCATTCAAATATGCTTAATATAAGAAGTCAAATATTCGAGCACGCATGGAACTTAACTAGCCAAAGTTGTAGCACTCGACTTGAATATGGTCTGGTTTTTGTTAAATTTAAGGTTTCTCTGTTTTCTTCAGGCTGCTGCTCAATTACTATCTGCTTCAATGGTAATTTATGCCCATTCTATTCCACATTCTGCTGCATCATCATCCATACTTCTTCAGCCTTGGTTTATTACCCTGATCTTTGCTGGTGCCATAGAGAGGCTATCTGGAATAGCCTTGGGGGTTGCTATGGAGCGTGATTGGGTCGTCTTGGTACGTTCATTTTTAAATTATTTGTGTCCTTGTTATTCAAGATGTATCGCTAAAACTAGCATTCTAATTCCACGTACAGTTAGCCGGAATCAATCGACCTATCGCACTTGCAGAAGCTAATGCTGTTCTTAATCGAATTGACCTTCTCTGTGAGGTAAATGGACCTTCTGAGATCAACTTTTTCTTTTCCAGATCCTTGTGATCTTGATTTTCTGTTTGTTAATGTGCAGATAGTTGGAGCATCTTTATTTGGCCTTATCCTTTCCAAGTATGATCCAGTAACTTGCTTGAAGTTCGCTGCGGGTTTAATGTTATGGTCCTTGCCAGTCGTGGTAATTACTCGTTCCCGTGCTAACTAAATACGGTTAGGAATCATAGACCTCCACAATAGTATGATATTGTCCACTTTGAGCATAAGCTCTCGTGATTTTGTTTTGGGCTCCCCAAAAGGCCTCATACCAATGGAGATGTATTCCTTACTTATAAACTCATGATTATTCCCTAAATTAACCGAGGTGGGACTCCCTCCCAACAATCCTCAACAATCCTCCCCTCGAACAAAGTACACTATAGAGCCTCCCTTGAGGCCTATGGAGCTCTCAAATAGCCTCCGTTAATCGAGGCTCGACTTCTTTTCTCGAGTCCTCGAACAAAGTACACCCTTTGTTCAATACTTGAGTCACTTTTGACTTAACCTTCAAGGCTCACAACTTCTTTGTTCGACATTGGAAGATTCTATTGACATGGCTAAGTTAAGAGCATGACTTTGATACCATGTTAGGAATCATGAACCTCCACAATGGTATGCTATTGTCCACTTTGAGCATAAGCTCGAGGCTTTGCTTTGGGCTTCCCCAAAAGACCTCATACCAATAGAGATGTATTCCTTATAAACCCATAATCATTTCCTAAATTAGCTAACATGGGACTCCCTCCCAACAATCCTCTAACAGATACTTCTTGAGAAATGAGTTTGTTAATCGTTACACGTGTTTTATCAGGTTCTACTTACCTGGCTAACGAACCAACTCTCCACCGGTGTTCTTGATCGGGCAAAATGTTCGCAAACTTCTTGTGGCAATCCCACTGAAGTAACTTCACCTAGTGCTGAGAGTATAAGTAAACCGTCACAAACTGTTATGTAATTTAATCAAAGGTCGTTCTGATTGTTTTTCTAATGATATCATTTATTGTGCTTTTAGTGGATGTGGGTGTAGAAGTTATTAAAAATGGATGGATGGAGTATTTACAGCAACCAGTTCTTCCTGCTAGCCTTGCCTATGTGCTTCTCTACTTCAATGCTGTTCTTGCTCCAGGCAGTTTGATGACAGCATTCTTAACTCAACAAGGTATGCTTACGACTTGATATGATTATTATATTTTAAAATTTTTCGTTCGAAGAAAATGTAGCTTCAACATGCACCCACCTCGTATAGAACCATTAGCTCTGTTATTCATATAAAACATTAGCTAGATCACATTGAAAAATTGCATTACATCAAATAATTTAATCTCAGGGTCCTCAGAAAGTTAGAATCCAAGCCCACTGCTAACAGATATTGTCCTCTTTGGGCTTTTCCTTTCGGGCTTCCCCTCAATGTTTTTAAAACACGTCTGCTAGGAAGAGGTTTCTACACCCTTATAAAGAATGCTTCCTTCTCCTTCCCAACCGATGTGGGGATCTCACAATCCTTCTTTTGGCATAATCCTTCTCTTCCTTCTCCTTCCTTCTTCTTTGCTGGCACATCGCCTCGTGTCCACCCCCTTTATGACTCAACCTCCTCGCTGGCACATCACCTGGTGTTTGGCTCTGATACCATTTGTAACAGCCCAAGCCTACTGCTATCAGATATTGTCCTCTTTTGGATTTCCTTTTCGAGATTTCCCTCAAGGTTTTTAAAACGTGTTTGCTAGGGAGAGGTTCCCACATCCTTGTAAAGAATGTTTCGTTCTCTTCCCCAACTGATGTGGGATCTCACAACAACACTACTAAAAGCCCCTACCCCAAGAAAGAGAGCAAAAAAAAAAAAAAAAGCTAAAACGTTCAGCGATACTCCTTTATTTAGAACTGGTGTTAAATTATGTTTATTCCTTGACTTGCTTTCTGAGACTTTACTCTTTGGCTTCGAATGAGTAATCTTTTTTACTTCTGGTTGGTATTAACTTACAGGTCTTAAACCATCATTAATTGGTGGTTTTAGTGGATTATGTGCTTTCATGGGTGTTACTGCAACCTTTGTATCCGCAAATTTGGTCAGACAATTCGGAATTTTGAAGGTTATATTTTCTTCTATGTTTGTTCTTGTAATTCCATGCTGTTCTATATTTTGATTGTAGTCTCATGCACTTCCTAGTTCCATTTTTCAGGCTGGAGCAGTTGGATTAATATTTCAAGCTGCACTTCTAACAGTTGCTGTTGCTGTGTACTGGAGCGGGCCTCTTTCCCGGCAGAGCGCTCTTCTTTTCTTCTTATCTATGATCGTAAGAATCTAATGACCTGATTCATCTTGTGTATCGGACGTTACCGAACCCTTAATGTTCTAATTGTCCTATATGCAGGTATTATCGAGGCTGGGACACATGTCGTATGATGTCGTGGGGCAACAGATTCTTCAAACCGGGATACCATCATCGAAAACGAACCTCATTGCATCAACTGAGGTCTCAGTTGCTAGTTTAGCAGAGTCTATAATGTTGGGTGTTGCAATAATTGCAAACGATACTTCGCATTTTGGATTTCTAGCGATGCTATCACTTCTGGCTGTTGTTGGAGCTGCAGTGATGTTCTGCCACTGGTTGTTGAATCCAACTGATGAACAAAGAAAACTTTTCTCTTTCAGCTCTCCCTTTGAGGTACGTTTGCTAAAACACCTTATGTAAACAAGGTGCACGTTGCAGTTCCAATCTAGAACTCGTTATGAAAAATATGCTCAGCTAAAACAAGATGCCCTTTTCGATCCTACGAAATGTCGTGCCTCTATTAGATACGGGATCTTCGATATTGGGTATATAAGTAGGTCTTCAGTTGTCAACCAGTGACTTGAGATTCTTGTCTTTAACTCTTAACGAACGGGTTAGGGAAAGTGTAGGGGAAAGTGTAAGTGGATCTAAGCGCAGACAGGTCATAATGGTCCGTGGCGAACTAAATGTAGTAAGGTCAGATTATTGTTTTAACGGCTCAAGTCTACTGTTAGCACATATTATTTTCTTTGAGCTTTTCTTTTCGGGCTTCCCTTCAAAGTTTTTAAAACGCATTTGTTAGGAAGAAGTTTTCACTCTGATAAAGAATGTTTTGTTCTCCTCCTCAACCAATGTGAGATCTCACAATCTACCCCCTATGGGCCCAGCGTCTTCACTGACATTCATTCCTTTCTCTAATCTATGTGGGACCCCCCAATCCACCTTCTTCCGGGGCCCAGCATCCTTGCTGCCACACCGCTTCATGTCCACCCCCTTCGGGGTTCAGGCTTCTCGTTGGCACATCGCCTAGTGTCTGACTCTGATACCATTTGTAACGGCCCAAACCCATTGCTAGCAAATATTGTCCTCTTTGAGCTTTCCCTTTCAGACTTCATCTCAAGTTTTTTAACGTGTCTGCTAGAGAGAGGTTTCCACACCCTTATAAAGAATTTTTCGATCTCCTTCCCAACCGATGTGGGATCTCACAATCCAACCCTCTTCGGGGCCCAGTGTCCTCGCTCGCACTCGCTCCCTTTTCTAATCAATGTGGGATCCTCCAGTCCACCCTCCTTCGAAGTCCAGCGTCCTTACTGCTAGCACACGACCTCATGTCCACCCCCTTCGAGGCTCAGCCTCCTCGCTGGCACATCGTTCAGTGTTTGACTCTGATACCATTTGTAGCGGCCCAAGCCCACCACTAGCAGATACTGTCTTCTTTGGGATTTCCCTTTCGGGTTTCTTCTAAGGTTTTTAAAACGCGTCTACTAGGGAGAAGTTTCCACACTCTTTTAAAGAATATTTCGTTCTTCTCTCCAACCAATATGAAATCTCACCATTGTCATTTGAGATTAGTTGAAATGCTTGCAAGCTAGCCAAACACTTACCAATATATAAAAGAACATTTAAATTATATATAAAAGAACATTTAAATTATATAGGATATGCATTTGGTACCATAAACTTCCAAAATCATTTTTTATCATTGCAAGTAACTTGGAGATGAGGATTATTGTTTAATGTTGCCTGACAATTCATTCAATTCATTCAATGTTGGCAGATGCCCTGATGCTAAAGCTATGCTTGACATAAGCTGGAGCTGTTGGATTCTTGATACATAGGACACATTAATATGTAAGTTGTGGAGGGTCAAGCTCATACTATCCTCTCTTTCATGTGCTCATATTTATATTGTGGGTAAATGAATACACAATGAAATGAAATTAACCCGCTACCACATATTTCAAAAGCTAGACTAGATTCATCATATATTCTGACATTGTACATACATTTCCTGTTATCTTGTAAAGCAATCACTTCATTCAGCTTCAATACTGTTGAGAATCTTTTAGTGAAGCACTCACCGCTAGTTTGATATTATTTGTTTTGGTCCGTTACATATCATCAGCCTCACGATTTTAAAATGCGACTGTTAGAGAGAGGTTTCCACATTCTTGTAAGAAATGTTTCGTTTCCCACTCCAACCAACGTGGAATTTCACAATCCATCCCATTTGGTGTCCAGTTCTATAAAATGTAACCGCTTAAGCCCACCGCTAGTAAATATTGTCTGCTTTGGTCTGTTACATATTGTCATCGGCCATACGTGTTCTAAAAATGTGAGGCTAACGGCGATATGTAACGGTTCGAACCAGACAATATTTATTAGCAATAGGTTTGGGTTGTTATAAATTGCATTGTGAGATCCCACATCGGTTGGAGAGGGGAACGAAGCATTCCTTATAAAGGTGTGGAAACCTCTCCCTAGTAGATGTGTTTTAAAACTGTGAGGCCGACAACGATACATAACGGACCAAAACAGACAATATTTACTAGCAGCAGGCTTAGCTATTACATGTTGCCTTTTCTTTTTGGATTGAACATGACAAGATAAAAGGAGGGTTAGACTGTTGCATGTTCTTCATTTCATTCTTGCCCTCCTTGTCCTTGCTCGTTGTGGCATTTATTGGTGGGGGGCTACCTCATTCAAACCCACAAAGCCATTTACCTTATGGGTTCGCTTTTTCTTTTTTACACTCATTTTCCTTTCACCAGCCAGGTTAAAGAGTCTCAGATGACACTGCTAGTGATAGAAAAAGGAAGGGTCAGTCTATTCTCCTTTGTGCAATGGATTTTTTTTGCTATATTCTTTGAAACCCATGCATTCAACTTTTCCAAACTGAACCACTATCTCGACCCCAATTCGAGTGTAGAGTCCAAACACGTTAGTTTTGCTCGGTCTTCTTCGGTATGAAACTAAATCAATTGAATTGATTGAAATAAACCAAATAGATGTAACCATTCACTGAACCACCAAATATCGTCCAATGAAATAAAAAAACATCAATCTTCTTGTCGAACCTATATCAACATCACATCATCTCTCAAATTTAGTAGATAGAAAATGACTATTGATGTCGAGTATGCATTGACATGTTAGAAGGAAGGCCTTATTTTGCTTTCAGTACTTAACCCTAAATATTTTCTTGTCATCAAAAGAATACTTTATTCATGGATAAATTATGACGAAAATCGAATCTATAATAGATTAAGTTCACTTCTAGCTGATATTGTCTCTTCGGGAGATAAGTTTTTATACCCTTATAAGAAATGTTTTATTCTCTCTCCAATCGATGTGAGGTCTCACAATCCATCCTCTTTTGGGCCTTACATCTTCACTGGCACACAAAATGGTATCAGAGCTAGATACTCGACGGCGTGCTAGCCAATGACGATGTTGGCACCTAAGGGGATGGATTGTGAGATCCCACATTAGTTTGAGAGGAAAACGAAGTATTTCTTATAAGAGTGTAGAAACTTCTTCCTAATATATGTATTTTAAAACTTTAAGGGAAACCCATAAAGAAAAACCGAAGACAATATCGGTTAGCAATGAGTTTGAACTATTACATAATCGATTTTCGGGTTAAGAGAAGGAAAACAATCCGTTCACAAATTGATCCGTCACATACAAACAAACAATCTTAATCCCATAAAAGAGGCTAGAGTCGAGAACACGTCGATAAACTTGACTCTTTTCTAATTTGAAGCTAAGTTAACTGAATTGGTCAAAGTAGATCAGATATATGAAACCTTGCAGAAACTACCATGGCTTTGTAGTTTCGAAGTCCCAAGCACAAAAGCCAAGAAGTAGAAATCTTTGTGAACCTAAGTGCGTGCATTGGCCGTTGGGCAGCGGCAGCGGCTCGTAGAGGTCACGCAGCACTTGGCCTCGTAAGCCTACACAAAGGCTCACCACAGCCGCAGCCATGTACGCACGTGCACCTTTTTCCTAATCTTTTTTTTTATTATTATTATTCTTTTTACTTTCTTGATTCCCTTTGGTATAATTTTATTTATTTATTTTCAAAATTTTCCTATTTTAAAATTTAAAAAATATGTAAATTTTTTTAATCGAAAAATTAAAATAAAATATGCAATAAAAATAAAGGAATTGAGTAAATAAATTTTCCTTTATTGATTTGACGTTATTATTAGTTAAAACAAAATACACGTGGACGATTCCTAAAAAGTCAAATTACGTAATTGCCTTGTCAATTAATTTTAATATTTTTTAATTATAATATATATATATATATATATATATATATATATATATATATATATATATATATATATATA
>NW_019272035.1:2064582-2082320 GCF_002738345.1 Cucurbita maxima | reverse complement strand
TTTTTTTTTTTTTTTTTTTTTTTTTTTTTTTTTTTTTTTTTTTTTTTTTTTTTTTTTTTAAGAATTATGCTTTAAAATATTATTTTTAAATTTAGTTGTTTTATCGGTCTACGTTTGTTGGATTAGAATAATAGGTCTCGGGAGCCTCGTTCTTCGTGGTCAAGAACCTAATAATACTTTTAAATTGAATCTTACATTCTAAGGTCTCTTGAAGACGTGGCATCTTAATACACGGGATAGGTAAGAAGAATTTTCACTCCTGCTGAACTGACCTTTAGTATAAAAGGAAGGGAAGCTCGGTGTAATAGTCTAAGTCCACCGCTAGCAAATATTGTCTGTTTGGCCTGTTATGTATTGTTGTCGGTCTCACAGTTTTAAAATGCATATGAAAGGGAAATGATATGAGATCTCACAATCTACTCTCTTGGGAGCCTAACGTCCTCGCTAGCATTTCGTTCGGTAAATGAATTTAATACCATTTGTAATAGTTTAAACCCACAACTAACAAATAGTGTGAATGAAGCCCAACAGAAAGAGGTTTGGGTTTTGTGAGAGTTGAGGCAATCAAAACAGCATATCCCTCTTCCCAAAACTAGAAAGATAAAAGAATTTCTTCGCCACTCTGTTACAAAGCCCAACGCCCCATGTTTACCCCCAAAAAACACCCTCGAGAAAACACATTTCTAGATCGACATCAATGGCTGCCTTGAAAATTGAGTTTTTGGTTATGCTGTCTCTGTTTCTTTCTTTGTTTCTCTCTCCCATCTCTGTTGTTCATTTCTAGAGAGAGAGAGAGAAAGAGCTTTCTTTCCCATTTCCATCAATCCCCATATCATGTGACCATTTTTTAATCTCTCTTCTTCAACAAAAGAAGAGAAAAAAAAGGAACCCCGAAACCCAAAACACCCTCTTCATCATTTCCCATAATCCAATGCTCCCCCTCCACTTCGTTCATCATTTTTAGATAGACAATTTGTGAAAGAAAATGAATTTTTTTATGGAAATCTGTCTCTTTCTCTATCTACAGGTACTTTCTCAATGACATTACATCACTAACTTGATATTAACACCTTGTGTTTGAATTCTATTGTGTATTTATATGTCTACTCAGCGCCCCAACTCATGTGCCTATTAGGTGTTTGATAAAATGCCTAAGTGAAAAAAAGTGTCTCATTTTCGTTTCTTTTTCTTTTCTTTTTCTTTTCTTATGTTATTCTCACCACAAGCTTCTGTTGTTGTTGTTGGGTGCCACAGTGATTTGAACTTGAAAGCTCCCATCTTTTCATGTCTATCGACACTGATAGTTGATACATCACTTGGCTTGTTCATGTCGTCTTTTGACTCCCCATTTCTCCTCTCTCTGCCTTCTATTTCATGTCAAGCACTGTGTTGAAGTAAAAATACCCAAATAGCTTTACTTCTGAAAGAGAGGAAATTAGAGAGAGAACCCAAATGAGGTCTTCTGTGGGAGGAGGAGGAGGAGAAACTTCTAAGAAGAAGGCAATGTGGCTGTATCCTAAGGTCATGGGCTTTATCCCTTCTGAACGATGGGGGCATTCTGCTTGTTATTACCAAGGAAATGTCTATGTTTTTGGGGTATGTTCTTTTTTCTTCGTTTGATTTCCTTTGAGATTGTCTGAAACTCTGCAACTGAGCTGTTTAAGCTGTATGTCTTCATCAATTCTACTAGGAAATGGATACTCTGCTCTTTTCTCTCTCCCTTTTTTGTTCCTGTTATTTCTCTGTTAATCTGAATAGCTATCTTTGACTAAAAAACAGGCTTATCTTTCTCTGGTTTTAGTTTTTAGTTACTCAAATTTGTACACACAGTTAAACTGCTGGCTGGGAAATTCTCCTCTAACCCTCTTGATTTTCTCATCTTGCACACACTCTAAGCTTGGCACTGTTTACATTAATTATTGGGTCTAGATTCATGTGTAAGAAAAAGATTCATATAAGAAAAAGAAAATCTGCTGTTGTGTATGAGGGAAATCCTTTTGAGTTATGTTCCAGTGTGAATGTTTTATGCTTTCTTTATGTGTTTCTATGCTGTTTTTGTGATTTGTTCTTCCAATACTCCAATCTAGGGATGCTGTGGGGGGTTGCATTTCAGTGATGTTCTTGTACTTAATCTTGATACCATGCTCTGGACCAACATGGTAACGACGGGACACAGTCCGGGACCGAGAGACAGCCACGGCGCTGTAATTGTTGGAAGCCAAATGATAGTTTTTGGTGGTACAAATGGCTCTAAGAAGGTAAATGATCTTCACATTTTGGACCTTGGAACCAAGGAATGGACACAACCTGAATGTAAAGGGAATCCACCAGCACCACGAGAAAGTCACACGGCTACACTCATTGGAAATGACAAACTGGTTATTTTCGGGGGAAGTGGAGAGGGTGAATCAAATTACTTGAATGATCTGCACATTTTGAACCTCAAGACTATGGTGTGGATGAATACAGAGGTGAGGGGTGATGTTCCAATTCCTAGGGATAGTCATTCTGCTACAGCAGTTGGTCACAAGCTTTTAGTTTATGGCGGGGACTGTGGAGATCGATATCAAGGGGGCGTCGATATGCTCGACATGCGCTCGCTGACTTGGTCTAGAGTATTGATCTTTATTTCAACTATTTTGCTTTGGAAATTGGCAATGATCTTTGTCTCAATGGCTGTTTCATCTTTTTTGTCAATAGTTGTGTGTTCAAGGATCTTCACCCGGTGTTCGGGCAGGTCATGCTGCGGTTAATATTGCAACGAAGGCAAGTCGTTATGCTGCGGTTAATATTATTGTATAATAAAAAACACAGAAACATTCAGAACCTTATGATCATGTCATCTGCTGCTTTAGGCCACGACTGATCTTTCCTATATGCAGGTATACATCCTAGGTGGGGTTGGAGATAGACAATACTACAATGATGCATGGGTGCTTGATTTATGTACGTGCTCGTGGACTCAGCTCGAAACGTGCGGTCAACAACCTCAAGGAAGATTTTCTCACACAGCTGTGGTTGCAGACTCAGACATCGTCATATATGGAGGGTAGTTTAGCACTAAACTTTATAGACAGCGAGCGACATTCCTAATTCGGGTTCGTCGATTCATTTGTTTTCTGTGTTATTTTGTGGAATTCGTAGGTGTGGGGAGGATGAACGACCTCTCAATGATCTGTTGGTCTTGCAACTTGGAGCAGCGCATCCAAATGGTCGGTACAATGTTTCGATGTGCAAAATTTTTGGAAACCACTGGAATAATCAGAGTAAGAATTCTTTCAGAGAAGATCAGAGCGGCATGGTACGAAAACACACAGCTCAAGTACATAAGCTTTTATTGCATTGTCGTTAAGTTGTTGTTATATCATTTGGTGTTTTCATTGAATCAGAAAACGAAGCTTATGGGGAACAACATAGATCTGATTAGAAAGGGAGATCATGAACCGAAATCGGAGACAAAACACGCTGCTCATTTCATGTCAGGTCAGTTTCAGTGTTAGTTTCTCAAGTCGATTCTCGATTACAAAACATGTTCGATGTGCTTGAACGATCTAGCTTTGATTACGTTTCCAGAGACGTTGCATCCAAAACGGAGGAGAACCATGAATCCGAAAGTGTGGGAGGTTGAATCTGAGCAAGAGGAGCATTCTTTGTCGCTGTCCCAGCATTCATCTCCATCGCAATCCGATCAAGAACAGACCCCAGCTCGAAAAGTCTCTGATTCAGTAACAAGCTCCCAAGGAGGATTACGCCTTCTTAAGCGTGTGAATCATAGCTCAACTAGTGATCCGTACCGCATTTCTAGGACTCAATCCGAGTTCCAAAATGTTGTCCAAAGCACTCCACAGCAAGAGCTTCCATATTTCGGACACCAGAATCAACTAAAGACTGAACAGCTGCAGCTTCTCCACGTTGTTCGCCCGGTGGGACAGAAGTCCTTGGAGACTGGTCTCATTCAAAACCCGGTAGCTTATCTCAATAATACACCATCACATATCATCAAGAGCAACATTCCTGACATGTACATCTTTATCACTTTTTAATACTTCGACATCATGTTTGTTTCAGATTGGATCGGAGGTGCGTGGAAGAGTTGACGGGGCGTTCGACTCTGGCTTCCTGATGACTGCTACTGTCAATGGGAAAGTATATAGAGGTGTCCTGTTCGCACCCGTAAGCGTCGCCAAAAACTCGAACTTTCTTCCTCTCCTTTCAAGTAGATAAACAAATGAAAACTTTTCCAAGATATTGAAAAGTCTTGTGTTGAATCAGGGACCTGGGGTCTTCTCAAGAGCAGCCAGCATTGTAACAGAAAGTCCACCTCTTCCTGTAAACACAGTCCTGAACTCGAATCACATAGAACCGTCGAAGAACTCGCAGCAACGACCGATGGTTTTGATGTCCGAGTCAGCTCAGAGCTTGAGGCAAGCTCAACCAGGTCCACCTCCAGTTCCAATCATAAAACCAAGTCCATCTTCATTGCCTGTCAAGCTTAGAGATGATCTTCAGGGTGTGTTTTTAACATTAGGAGGACCTGGAAATGGATCTGTTTGAGAATGAGACCAAAAAGAAAAAATGTAAAAACATGTTGGAAGAAAAGAAAATGTTTGTAAACACAGTTTTGTATCTTGAATTGTAGGAATCACACATTTACGAAGGGGATCCGTTCGGTTTCCATACTTCGATTGTGAAATTCAAATCCTTTGTCTCTCTTGATCATCGAGACGACTATCAAAATCCCTAAGAATGAAACTTTAGATTGTTACACGGTTTCAAGTAAATGCTATACAACTTTAAGTTTTAGTTTTGAAGCGTTACTCGATAATATATACTTATATCAATTGAACTATGCTTAAATTGACTCTTGTTCGACATAAATATAAAATACTAAGAATTCCTTTTTGAGTTAAATTTAAATTTAAAATTTCAAAGTTTATTTATGGAATATACATTTAATATATTTTGGAATTTAAAAAAGAAAAACAAAAAGAAGGAAACAAGAAAATGTGATGCGTAGGAAGTAGGACGTTAGTTCACTGTTAGTTATGGGTCCCACACAAGGACCAAATTAAATAAAATTAAAATTAAAATTAAAATTAAATTAAGATTTCCTGAAAAAGAAAAAAGAAACGATGTGGGCCCCACTAGGCCTCCCGCGCATCGCGCGCGATACTGTCGAGGTGTCAAAAAGCTTCTTTTTGTGAAAATAATATTAAAATAAGAGAGAAGGAAATGGAGTGGTCTGTGTCAGCAGCTGTCTGATCTGTCTGCCACGTCAGCAAGTGATTGATTTATGGTAGAAATAAATGAAAGAGATTTAGAGAGAAAGAGAGAGAGAGAGAGATAATGGTGTGAATTGATGGGGCTTTCTAATGTCACCGGTCGTGTCGAGTTTGTTGATGTGACAGCTGACCTTCCCATCTCGCTACGTCATCCACGTATCCTCTCTGACTTTATTCGTACGCTTCCGCCTTCTTTACCTCACTGCCCCCAACTCTTCTCCTCTCGCCACGTGTCTTATTTATTTATTTATTTATTCTGTTTTGGGTTTGCTTGTTCCTTCATGGGCCTTTTTCTCTTGGGCTCCCACATTTAATGGGCCTCATTCCTTTAGGACCATTTTTTTTTGGATCGACCGACCCTAGTTCCTAAGGGTGTCCGTGGATTGGATCAAGTTGGGTTGGGTCGTTTTCGATCAGGTTGGGTTGGATCGAGCCCGATAGACCTAACTCAATTGTTTAGATAGGGTTAGGTTGGATTGGATTAGATTGGGTTGGGTCCGATCAAGTTAGTTTGGTTCAATCTGATATAGCTTTACGGAACTTAAAATTGTCATTTATTTGAACTCGAGAGAATTCAAATGAGTATGAATTAACTCTAAAGTTGATCTGGATTTTCAAATCATCAATTGTTTGTAACACCGAATGAGAGGTTGTTAGTGCAGGCTCATCTTAAAAGGTATACTATCTTCGGTGTAAAGTATCCAAATATTTTTTCAAGTCATAATTAATTGTTTTGTGGAGTGTCTCGCTTCTATAACTCTCGAACATATCAAAAAATTATCGATATTGCTAGGTAGGAATCTCAACTTAAATTTTCTATAATATCACTCAGCTGGATGAACTTAAAAGATTTTCTGACGAAAAGAATATGGTAGCTAGTGTATAGACTTAAGGTACAAATTTACTCGAACATAATTCGATTGTAGTTCCAAAATTAGTTTTTTTTTGGTGTGAAAATGGTTGATTTGGCCGAGGAGAATATGGCAATTGACCTAATTTTGATGGTTTTGTCTGATATTTTATGAGAGTTCAGGTGTTAATTCCCTCCCTTTCGTATTAGATTTGGCTTGTTCGTTTTCCTCTCTAACTAATGTGGAATCTCACAATCCATCTCCCTTGGGATCCAACGTCCTCGTTGGCATGCCACCCGATATATAGCTCTAATATCATTTGTAACAGTCCAAGCCCACAGCTAGCACATATTGTCTGCTTTAGCCCGTTGCGTATCGACGTCAGCCTCACGATATTAAAACGTGTCTACTATGGAGATGTTGAAATGTTTCGTTTTCCTCTCCAACGAATTTAGTTATGAGAGGGGTTTATGGCCTTCCCGTTATCATGGGCTTCCTTAATGAGGCAATTCAAAAAACTAAGTCTTAGGCAGCCTATTTTTTGGACCTTGTTGTGAATTGTGTCCACCATTATTGATTTTAGCCTTTCTTCGTTAAGAAATTATACCGAGTTATTTCGGGTGTTTTATCTTTTATTTGATTTATCAATGAAATTGTTTCAGTCACTTCTTCCGTGTAGATATTAGCGGACGAGCAACATCTTCATGGAGTCGGATTGCTAACGGTTGGGCAAGAGGTTGCCTCCAGACATCCCATTAAACTACATCGTCGCATGAAGACATTGATTGTTAGAGTTAGTAGATATGCATCGTTAAGTTTGATAGGAGAGCATTAGTATAACAGTTCAAACCTAATATTGTCCTTTTTAAACTTTCTCTTAAGGTTTTTTCTAGAAAGGAAGAGGTATCACACCCTTATGAAGAATGCTTTGTTTGTTTCTCTAATCGAATTTCACAATCCAACATTTTCGCTGGTACTCGTTTCTCTCTCCAATCGATGTGAGATCCCACAATCCACCCCCTTTGAGGCCCAATGTTTTCATTGACACACCGTCCAATGTCCACTCCCTCCCTCCCTTCAGGGCCCAACATTCTCCTAGCACACCGCTCAGTATCTGCCTCTAATACCATTTGTAACAGCCCAAGCCCATCGTTAGCATGTATTGTCTTCTTTAGGAGAAACCAGACAATATCTACTAATAATGAGCTTGTGCTGTTACAAATAGTATAAGATCCTGACACCGATCAATGTGTCAATGAGGACGTTTGACTCCTAAAGAGGGTGAATTGTAAGATCCCACATCAATTAGAGAGTAGAACAAAGCACTCCCATTTTAAAATGTTTGTTCTCCCGTTTTAAAATCATGAGATTGACGACGATACGTAACAGGTCAAAGCGAACAACATATAATCTCAAAACTATAAAAATTCAGGGTTTTAATCGATATAATTATTAGTGATAAAACATTCATTTACGGGTATAAATCCATTATTTTTTTTTTCGAGAATCGTGGTGGGAAGAATGAAGAACTCTTTTGACTTATAAACTACAAATCTTTCTCTAAATGTTCAAGCAATCTTCAAAGATCCAACTGATACTCAAAAATTGAAAAAAAAATGTGTTTGTGGCTGTGTTTAGTGGCAGCTAGCAGACAACCAAAATAAATTAGCACCTGATTGGAATCTTCAACAGTTTGATTTTGGAGTAAATTAATTTGGGATAATGAAAACTTTTTCTCCTAAAAAAGTTGCAATCATCTCTAACTTTTGACTCATTTCTTATTTAGCAAACACAAACAAAAGCTGATCCAAGATTTGCCTCGGGAGACTCGAAGTTAACCGCTCTGCTTTTGGAGATGATCGAGACTTTACTCGACGTCTCAAGCCATCTGGGTCGAGCGTCTCATTTGATTTATCTAAGTTAAGATAGAAGCTCGAATGAAACCGAATATTTCATATGACAAAATGCATGTTTATGAACTTTGTTTGAATATCCAAAAGTTTTCGAGCTAGCTTATGTGCACAAGACAACCAACGTGACACCTCATCATTTGGGTATCAAGGAAACTCGAACCTTTTACTCAACTCACGACACTTATTGATCATCATGGATGGATATCTACGAGTGCTCGGGTTATAGTAATAACTTTTTACTATACTCATGACACTTGTTGATCAAGCCAATCTACAACGATTGAGATTCTCTATACTATAATAAGAATATTGTTTGTATAACAACTCAAGCCGACCGCTAACAAACATTATGTTCTTCGATCTTTTACTCAAAATTTTTAAAATGTGTTTACGAGGGAGAGATTTCCACACTCTTATAAAGAATACTCTGTTCTCCTTCCCAACCAATGTGAGATCTCAGAGTTCGCTTTCAGACTAAGTTATCATTCTTGATCATTACGTTATCTTTTCCAACTCTAATCGATTAAAAGCTATAATTGGCTTTTCTTTCCACCTGATGCCAACAGGTAAATAATGATTGTTTTGGGTGCATATGAGCCAATTATTTGTTCTAAAGATCCCATTTTCATGCAATGAGTACAAACTTACAAGAAATTTAGCTTTATTATCACATAGCAAAAGAGTTCTTCATTGAATATGCAATTTGTTGTTATCTCATGGATCTGCCAAACCAAGAAACCGACAGACAAAACAGAAAACAACAGCAGCAGCAGCAGCTCAGCTCAGCTCAGCTCAGCTAGCTGTGAACACAAAAACAAAGCATCTTTGTGTCTTATTTTTTTCCATGAGTGGAAACCCTTCTTGTGGTTGTTTATGGAAAGGAAAAAAAGAATTGAAAAAGAAAAGAGAAATGAACAGTAAATTAAAGATGGAGTTGATAGTAGCAGTGAGTTAGCCAATCAGATCATGAAAGCTGGAGGAATGTCACTTCAAACTTGGAGAGACAGAGCTATATGACCTCTACAAATACAGGCTAGAGCTTAGCCTTGTCAAATCCTTCCATCACCTGTTCTTTCATCCACGTTTCTCAAAAACTTTCTCATTTCTTTACTCTTTTTTTCTTATATCTTTCAATATGTTGGAAAAATCTTGTAGAAACTTGTGTTTTTGACAAAGTTTTTAGGCCAAACAATGGTCTAAAACATGTTTTTCCTCGGTTTTGTGCTTGTTTCGATCAACATTTGATCTGTTATTACATCATATAATATCTTATTCTATAGATTGTTTATCGTTCTAAAAGGGTTCGTTGAGTTTTTATATACCAAGTGAGTTTAAGAGGCCAAACGAAGGTCTAAAACTACCTTTTAATGCATTGCGTGCTTGCATCGATGAACATTTGATCTGTCATTAGATGATATAATATCTTTTTCTATGGATTGTTCATCGTTCTTGAACGTTTTTCTTACGATAAGCAAAAGAGTTTGTTTTTATTTCTACACCTAGTTTAACCGGCTAAACAGAGGTCTTAACTATTTTTTACGCGCTTCTTTCGATGAACATTTGATTCGTCATGAGATGATATAATCTCTTATTCTTGAACGTTGTTCTTACGAGAAACAACGAAGAAAGAATAAACATTTGACCTGTCGTTAGATGAAATAATATCTTATTCTACGGAATGTTCATCATTCTTAAACGTTCTTCTCGAAAATTTTCCGAAACGAGCAAGAGGGTTTTGTTAATTTTTAGATGGAAAGAGGCCTTGATGCACTCACTTTAGTTTAGAATGAATATATGATGACAGAAATGGAACCCCCCTAGAATTTAGCTGCCTCATAACATTTTTTTTCTTAGTATCATCATTATTACATCAGTTTCTTTTTTCTTTTTCTTTCTATAACCTAAACTTTCCTCTCACTCTCTCTCTAGGGATTTTAAGTTTAAGACAGAGAAAATTCAATCTTACAAGCTTTGGAGTTTGAAGAAATGGAAGAGTTTTACAGGCTTAACAACCCTGTCATGTCCTCTTATTCTAATGGTGTTCTTGGAGGTGAAGCCATTGCTAGCACCAGCTGTGGTGACATTCATGAAGCTCTAATGGTGGATGATGAACTGCTTCACCTTGAAGCAGAGCCCACCACTGGCTTGAACATGTCTGACATGATCAAGACTCAGATTATCAACCATCCCCTTTACCCAAAATTGGTTTCTGCTTACATTGAATGCCAAAAAGTTTGTAAATCTTCTTGTTTGAGGTGTTTTTAGCAGTTTTTGAGGTTGTCTTGTTTTGAATTTTGTTGTGTTTTGTGCTTGAAATGAACTAGGTTGGAGCTCCACCACAAGTGGCTTCTCTTCTTGAAGAAATTGGCCGTGAAAATCATCCTTCTAGATCTTGTATTGAGTTGGGAGCTGATCCTCAACTGGACAACTTTATGGTACTTTGTTCTTCAATTTCTTGTTGTTTTTTCGATCATTCTTGACAAGGAAATCTTAATGGCTTATACTTTAGATTTCCTAGTTGTGAATTTTACATATTGTTTTAGTCTCTAAACTCGGGTTATTCCGTTTTGATCCCGAGCTTCGAGATGATTTGTAGAAAAAAAATGCTCTATTTATTGACGGGTGAATAACGTGTGTGGAGACGTTGACCATTCGATGTGAGATCCTACATTGGTTGGAGAGCGAAACGAAGCATTTCCTATAAGGGTGAGGAAACCTCTCCCTAAAAGACATATTTTAAAATTGTGAGGTCAAGAGTCATAGTGGATAGTATCTACTAGCGATGGGCTTGGGCTGATACAAATAGTATCAGAGCCAGTCACCGGGAGGTGTGCGGTGTGTTAGGGAGGACACTGGGCCTCAAAGGGGATGGATTGCGAGATCCCACATCGGTTGGAGAGAGGAAAGAAACATTTTCTATAAGGGTGTGAAAATCTCAGTCTAGAAGATGTGTTTTAAAACCGTGAGACAAGGGTCAAAGCTTACAATATCTGCTAGTGATAGGCTTGGACTGTTGCAAATGACATCAAAGCCAATCACTGGGTGGGTGCCGGTGAGGACACTGGCACACTGGCCCAAAGAGTATGAATTGTGAGATCCCACATCGGTTGGAGAGGGGAATGAAGCATTCCCTATAAGGGAGTGAAAATTTCTCCCTTAAAGACACGTTTTAAAACTGTGAGACCGAGGGTCAAAGCATACAATATCTTTTAGCGATGAGTTTGGACTGTTACAAATTGTATCAGAGCCAATCACCGAGCGGTGTGCTAGTGAGGACGCTGGGCCCCAATGTCTAGAAGACACATTTTAAAACCGTGAGGTCGAGGGTCAAAGCAGATAAAATCTAGCGGTGAATTTGGGCGGTTACAAATGGTATTAGAGTTAGTCACTGGATGGTGTGTCAGTGAGGACGCTGAGTCCTAAGGGGGATGAATTGCGAGATCCCACATCGGTTGAAGAAGGGAACAAAGTATTACCTATAAGGGTATGAAAACCTCTCCTTAGGAGATACGTTTTAAAACCGCGAGATCGAGGGTCAAAACTTACAATATCTACTAATGGTGAGCTTAGACTGTTATGCTTAGCCATAATTCGATAGAGAACACCTTAATTGACAAAAACTAAGGGCGGTTTTAAAGTATCAATTTGGTGAACTTTCTGCTGTTTTTGTTTTGGTTCCTAATATTTTATCTGATAATTGATTCTTGTGAAGGAGTCATACTGTGAGGTGCTTCATCAATATAAGAATGAGCTATCCAAGCCATTTGATGAAGCAGCCATGTTCTTGACCAACATTGAATTGGAGCTAAGCAACCTGTGTAAAGGATCGTTTACTGCGACGTCCGAATCTCGCTCTGCCATCGATGGTACTTTCTTCTTCCATTTTGGCTTGAAATCACATTGCTACTTTTGTCGAACAACCATGGTTATGATCTTTATCCTTATCGCAATGACGAATCTTGTATGAACTTTAATGAAAAAGTTGTTCATTTCTTGGGATTCTACCGAGAGTGAAAACTCATAAACTATAATGACCGATGCCCTCCGCTAGCAGATATTGTCCTCTTTGGACCATGGTTTTTAAAATGTGTATGCTAGGGAGAAGTTTTCACACTTTTATAAAGAATATTTCGTTCTCCTCCTTAACCGATAATCGTTGTGGAATCTCACAATCCACCCTCCTTTGGGGCCCAGAGTGGCCACCCCTTTTGGGACTTAGCCTCCTCACTGGCACATCGCCCGGTGTCTGGCTCTAATACCATTTGTAATGACTCAAGCCCATCGCTAGTTAGCAGATATTGTCCTTTTTGGGTTTCCTCCCAAGATTTTTAAAACGCTTCTGATAGGGAGAGATTTCCACACCCTTATAAAGAATATTTCATTCTCCTCCCCAGTCGATGTGGGATCTCACAATCCACTCCCTTCAGGGTTTAGTCTCCTCATTTGCACATTATCCGGTGTTTGGCTCTGATATCATTTGTGACGACCCAAGCCCACCGCTAGCAGAGATTGTCCTCTTTAGGCTTATCTTTTTGGACTTCCCCTTAGGTTTTTTAAAACGCGTCTCTTAGGGAGAGGTATATACACCCTTACAAAGAATATTTCGTTCTCCCCAACCGATGTGGGATCTCACAATCCACCCCCCACCCCCTTTGAGGCCTAGCGTGTCCACTCCCCCTTCGGGGCTCAGCCTCCTCACTAGTACATTACATAGTGTTTGGCTCTAATACCATTTGTAACAACCTAAGCCCACTGCTACTAGATATTGTCCTTTTTGGGCTTCCGCTCAAAGTTTTTAAAACGCGTCTACTAGGAGAGGTTTCTACACCCTTTAAAGAATGTTTCGTTCTCCTCCTCAACCGATGTGGAATCTCACTGTCATTTATAAATATTTCGACTTCCCGTCATCTGTTTTGTGTGTTTGTAGACGAAGTAGCCGGGACTCCAGAGGAAGAACCGAGCAGCTACGGGGAGGTAGAAACGTCAGGGAATCACGAGCCGTTCAGCACACGAAAAACAAACCAAGACCTCAAAGAAATGCTGCTAAAGAAGTACAGTGGGTATCTAAGCAGTTTGAAGAAGGAATTCTTGAAGAAGAGGAAGAAGGAGAAGCTGCCAAAGGATGCAAGAATGGCTCTACTTGAGTGGTGGAGTGCTCATTATAAATGGCCTTATCCTACGGTAATCTTTCAATCTCTACAAAAAACCAATCATTTTGATCAACTTTTGTCTCTTTTTTGAAACTTTGTTGTTTATTGGTTTGATAGGAAGAGGAAAAATCAAAACTCTCTGTTATCACTGGTTTGGATCAAAAGCAGATCAATAACTGGTTCATAAACCAGAGAAAGCGGCATTGGAAGCCGCCCGAAGATATGCGGTTCATGCTCATGGATGGAGCCGGGGTCGGGGACGGGGACGGGGACGGGGACGGGGGATGCATCAAAGGATTGAATCAGGCCATATAATTTGATTTAGCTTCTTCTGTAGTTTATCTTTGGTTTTGTAGACTTAGAATTTCTTACCTTTAGACAGAAATACGTGAATATATTAGAACGTAAAAGTGTTTGTAACAACCCGGCTTTCCGTGCATTTCAAAGTCGTTACTTGAAATTGAAGATAATTTAGTTAAACCATGTTCAGGGTACATTGGTTGGAGAAAGGAACGAAATATTGCTTATAGGGTGTGAAAACCTTTTCTTAATAGACCGTGTTTTAAAATCGTGAGGCTGATTGTGATACGTAATTAGGTAAAACGGATAATATCTATTAGTAGCAGGTTTTGGTTGTTACTAATGATATTAGAACCAAAGGTGGTGTGTCAACGAAGATGATGGGCTCCCAAGAGGGTGAGAATTGTGAGATCACGTGTTGGTTGGACAGAGGAACGAAATATTATTTATAACGTTGTAGAAACATCTCCCTAATAGACGTGTGCCAGCTAATAATGTCAGCGATGACTCTGGGGTCGATGGGGTAGATTGTGAGATCTCACATCGGTTGGAGAGGAGAACGAAGCATTCTTTGTAAAAATGTGGAAACCTCGAAATCCCCAATAAAAAAAATGTATGCCCCGATGATCGGTGGTGCGACATAACCAACAACAAGAAAGAAGAAGGGGAGAGAATGATATCTAAAGAACTCTTCTTTCCTCTATCCTATGTTGAAGATTATTATTAGGAGTGAGTCTCACATTGGCCAATTTAGTAGAAGATCATGGGTTTACGAGTGAGAAATTCTATGTCCATTAGTATGAGCCCTTTTGGGGAAGCCCAAAGTAAAGTCATGAGAGCTTAGGCTCAAAGTGTACAATATCATATCATTATGGAGAGTCGTGATTCCTAACATGATATCAAAGCCATGACAATAGAATCCTTAAATATCGAACAAAGAATTGTAAACCTTGAAAGTGTAGTCAAAAGTGACTAAAATGTCGAACAAATGGTGTACTTTGTTCGAGATCTCCTAGAGAAAGGAATCGAGCCTCGATTAAGGGAAGGCTATTCAAGAGCTCCATAAGCCTCAGGAGAGGGAGGAACGGTAATTTTGAGACAATTCAAAACTATCTTCTGAACTTTTAAAACTCCGGTTATCGAGTAGAAACGAAGATTCGATCGTATAACAAAAGACAAGAGTTCTTGGAACCAAAAATGGGAGAAGATAAGGTTTTAGAATAAGCCAAAACACAAGTCCATCTTTATATGTATATTATCCCTTAGACCAATCCTTTGTTCTTTGTTTACCCTTTTGGAATTCCTCAATTATTTTTGTTTTCCCAATTTGGAAAATTATTTTTGCACACATCCCAACCAAATCCTTTCATTTAGAATACTGAAAGACAATTCCAAACATACTTCACAATAATGCAACTATTTCAAGAAAGTTGCTCTTCTATGCCAAGCTCATCGATCATGGGACCGAAGTCTTTAAACCCCGAGCACTTCTCGGCCAATATTATAGGGGTGTTAACTAAAACACCTCGTTTTTCATCATCTGTGTTGTTGTCATTATAATTATTGTTATCGAGAACGAGATCAGACACCTTTCTTGCAATAACAACGGAGTTTATAACTTCATCAGTAGGGTGAAACACGGACAAAATCTCGAACCCAGATGCTTCAATGTCAGAAACGTCAACAACAGGGTAGAGAAATGCTCTAGCTCCATGTGCACTCCTTAGCATCAAATAAGCCCCAGGTGCCATGTGCTTCCCTAAATGCCTCAAAACCCTTCCTTTCTCTTCCTCCTCCAACCCTACCAATGCTGCTAAAAACACCACCTCGTACTCTCCAAACGCCTTCGTCACCTCCATTACATCTGCCGTGTGAAACACCATCCGCTTCGATAAATCTGAGTCCGAGCGAATCAACCGCCTCGCCATGGAGTTTGCAGCTGGGTCGATGTCAAAGTTGTGGAAAATAGTACCTATTGAGAAATATAAGACGAAAAAGTTTATGAATTATTCTAACATGGTATTAGAGCTAGATAACAAATCTACCATAATCTATCGCATCACAACTCAACCCAATAAGTTCTTGAAAATCTTATATAAAAAAAAAAACATTAAGATGTCTCACCATCTTAGCAAGATACCTGAGTTACTTTTCATATGATTAATTAATTTTGAGATAGAACGTGATACTAATCTAATAGTGTATCTAAGCCGATGAACCTGAATCCGATATTCAGTCAAAAAAATTGGGCTAGATCTAAGAATGGTGATCCCAAAGAGACATCATCTCGAGGGAGCCTGTTAGGAATCTCACGTCGAAAAGACAAGGATGAATTTTGTGGCATAATCTTATGTCATGCAATACTAGCTAGCCAACTAGCGTTTGAGTTACCCTTAAGATGAGTGGACGCCATGACAATGGAGGAAAGCGGGAGTGGGCCGGAGCCAACGAATGCAATGCTAGAAGGTACCCGACGACAATGAGATATAAGAATATCGAACTCGAGAAGAGAGAGCTTCAAGTAATTAGAGTAATAAGGAAAGATAGACAAGTTATGAATGGGATTCTCAAAGGAAGCCAAAATGGAAGAGAAATGAACTTCAAGAAGCGCCTCAGCGGTGGCGCAGAGACGGATGAGATGAGCCCTCATGGCTTGAAGTGGCTGAGGCAAAGAGGCGATATCAAGGCCAGGGGCGGGCGGGGAGCACGTGAGGACTAGTTGGGTGAAGAGAGTGTCGACATTTTTGGAAGGCTTGAGGCTGGCAAGGCTCGAGATTTGGTCGTACAGGGCGCACACTTCTCGCAACAGAGGGCCTTCCATGGCTAAACCAACAGGGGAATGGCTGGGAATTTTTTGGTGAAAGGATTGCTCTTCTTTACACACTATGACAACATCCTTAGAGGTTCTACATTATTTATGCCTATTTCTGGGTCCCACTTTTGATTTTTTTTTTAAAACCAAAAAACACTATTTTATTTTGGTTTTGTAATCGAAATATATGTGTGGTCGGGTTGCGTTACGGGTTCTGTTATTATTAACCTTTCAACGTCGTGTCTAACAAATTACATAAAATTACTATTTTGTGTTTAATGGTCAGTCTCTAATATTCTTTTTTATTTCATAACTAGCCTAATGAAAAATTATATGTTAGATCATTTACAAAAGGGAACAAAACCTTCTTTATAGGTGTGAAAACTTCTACCTAGCAGACATATTATAAACCGTGAGGCTGAAAGCAGACAATATCTACTAATGGTCGACTTGGGAGATTACAAATAGTATCAGAACCAGACATTGGACGGTGTGTCAGCGAGGACGTTAGCTCAAAAGGGGTGAATTGTGAAATCCTACGTCGATTGAAGAGGGGAACGAAGTATTTTTTAAAGGGGTGTGAAAACTTCTTTTCAGTATACGCATTTTAAAACCGTGAGACTGACGATGATGCAGACAATATATGTTGGGGGTGGGTTTTGGCTGTTACATCTAGGTTGAAGGTTCAAATTCTATTAAAATTTCTCGGTGCGTTAAAAATAGAGTAAAAACGTCTCAAAATTCATAAAACTTTTTTTTTTCCTCTCGAGTCTCATTCATTTTAAATTTATAGCTAATTATTTGTTTTATCATAATGGAATCAATTTCTATATTATTTGGGCTCGAATTGAATCGAAACGAAACTGAAGATTGAACCTTGGTCAAGATGAATCACGGGTCAAAGTGCTTAAGGCACCGAACGTCAAAGGTCGAGGCAGGTTTTCTTAGCTCAAAGGTCTACCATTTGCACAGTCACGACCTAGAACCGAGTTGGGAGGACAAATAAGTGACTGTCAAATCTAAATCGAAAGAGGAAGAAAAAAATTCAGAAGTCATCTCAACTGTATTTATGCAATTTTGCATCTTCAAGTAAACGGTTCAAGTAGAGTTTAAGATATTTGAATCTCGATGATAAATATTCCGTTCAAATTTGATCAGTTATCAATCTAAATCGATCGATCGAACCTTTCCAACATAATTTCAAGAAAAATGAAACGTTGAATATTCCAAATGTCATGTTTCATGCATTGTTTTTGTTGGGATTTTCGACAAATACTTTAAATTGAAAAACATTGTAACAAAACAAGCCAATTTTAAAACGACAAGTTACAAAATAATTTCATTTTTTTATACAATATTTGATGTGACCTAGGAAGCATCGATTTTTTTTTTTTTTTTTTTTTTTTTTTTTTTTTTTTTTTTTTTTTTTT
>NW_019272035.1:2030715-2064528 GCF_002738345.1 Cucurbita maxima | reverse complement strand
TTTTTTTTTTTTTTTTTTTTTTTTGTTTAATATTTCCATTTTATCTGCATTTCCATTGATGGTATTTTTTTTTAGAGGTTAAAAATCTTATTCTCATCTCGTAATTACAACGGACCTAAATATTAATTTCGAGAGATCGTAGGAAAATTCTAATACGCTCGTTCACTATAATTTTTTGAACAAAATAAAAAACATAACTAAATACAAAATAGAAACTCGGGGTCACATAAATTAAAAGGGACAATTTAAATAAAGTCAATGGTCCCAAACTATACACGAAATGACGTTTTAACCTAAGAGTACAATTCATTTCATTTCATATCACTATAAAAAATTATTCATTAACCGTAATCGTTAAAGTATCGTACTTTAGTCTTAATTATAATCGTCCATTCATTTATACATACCTTCATTTAATTAATTGTTAAATAACGTCATTTTTATCCAAATTTTATTTAATAAAGTGTCAACTCATCGATATGGGTCAATCAAATTGTCACAAATAAATTATTTGTAAAAATTTGTGGATATGTTTTAACTAAATATTCCAAAAAATTGAATAAAATAAAATCAAATAAATTTATTTAATTTTATCCTTTAAAATTTCTTTAGTAAAAAAATATATATGCGTGGAAGAATTTGACATCGATACCAAAAGTCAATCGATATTTGTCAACAAAAAAAAAATGTCAACCAAATAATTTATTAAAAAATATAAAATTAACGGGCACCATGAATATGGATATTTTTACGTTTTAACGAATATATAAATGAAAAATGGTTGGAAGAATCTCTAGACTTGTTCTTTCTTTCCCACCATAAACTCTCGCAATATACCAAATTTATTTTTGGCTTATATCATTTGTTTGTCTTAACAAGAAAACTCATGAACTAATTAAAAAAAATAAAATAATTATTGACCTTTATTAAAATATAAATTAAAATCTTAGTTTATGGTTATTTAAATTTTTTATCTTGAAATAAAATAATAATAATTTCATTTCCAAAGAAATTAATTATTTCTCCCCCAAGATTTTTGTATTTTTTTATTAAAAAAATAAAAATTATAAAAATTGACAATTTTAGAATATTATAAATAATTAAGAGAGAGATATGGTGAAGGTAGATAGAGCTGTTTTATTCAAACTTATTATTATTATTATTTGGTTATTTATTTAAAATTAAAGTTTCATTGGATATCAAAGATATAATTAGAGGCATGCCTCAGCCGGAATTTGATTTGTATTCTAGACATGGGACGTTACAGATGGTATCAAAGCGACAGTTCTATCAATAAGATGTGGTTCGAGTACAAACCAAGGAAGAAACTAGTAGGCATATAATCCCGAGTAAAAGAAGGGTACATGAATAAATCGAGATCACATCTAAACGACTAAGAAAAGTTTAAAATAATTGAAATTTACTTCCTATACCAACAAGGTGCATGTACTTTTTGAGTGCTTTATTTTAAGCAATTCTATATTGGGTGATTGACAATGTCAGAGAGATGCATGGGAATGTTGAAGCATACAAATGCCGAATCCAGATTCTGAATCCTAGACATGAGATGCTACATGTCCTCACTCATCTGTCTCTTCTAGCTACTCAAGGTGTCAATGTATTTATTCATATAACACACTACTCATGCATGTCGCATTAACTATCTCCTCCGTAAATGAAATTATGGAGGAAATTTTTGTCTTCCAATTTTGCCCTTGACGTTTTAATTTATACTGGTAGCACCTGTTTACATATGGATCGAGAATATATATGAAATATAGGATGAATTTTGAATTAATTGTCCATCTTTAAACTTTTTGTTTTTTTTTTCTTTTCTAAATTCATATTTTTCCTTCAAATATGGACCATATGAATAAAAAAATAATAATAATTAGAAAAATAATGATATTATTTAGTGTTGATTGGCCAAAAAATGAAAGTGAAATTTGAGCAAAAGGCCTCCACTTGTCCCAATGGGTGTGTGAATGGCACACTCCACACCAAAATGTGGCCTAAAAGCTTAGAGAGTGATGGGATATAGGGCTTTGGTTTGAGTTACACCATTATATATTTTCTTCCTTCCAAAAATGCCCTTATCTTCCAAATTCATATTATAGTGACATTTCATCTCTATGTTGTCCATTTCTTCATATCTATTATATCTTCATCATTCCTCAATTATTTTTCATATTACTTTTTTTTTCCTTTTTCTGAATCCCGACACCGTAACCCAATAGACGTGTTTTAAAACCGTGAGGCTAATAACGATATATAATGGGTCAAAGCGGACAATATTTGCTAGCGGTGAGCTTGGACTGATATAAATGGTATCAGAGCCAGACATCGAATAGTATGTTAGCGAGGACGCTAAGCCCCTAAGTAGGATGGATTGTGAGATCCAACATTGGTTGGAGAGGGAAAGGAAACATTCCTTATAAGGGTGTGGAAACTCCCTAGTAGACGTGATTTAATACAAAGGAGAGCTTGTGTGGTATCATGAGGCATACAATATATTTGTTTCTCGACATTGTCGCCTTTCCCACAGAACAGATCTTCAGGAGCCACCGATGTTGCCTGCACGACCAAGAAGTCTTGAGTCATAACAGAGAGTCGTGGATAGCGTGTGCTATTAACCTTCCACCATTCTAGAACATCTGTTGGTATTGGAGCTGGAGGCTCTGATAAATACTGCGTTAGCTCATCCGTGGCGTTGCTCGTGCTCGCCCTTTGCTTCTTTCTAGCGATTTCCTTGGTGAAACAGATGCTCTCTCGTGATGGGAAGTGACTTCTTCCAAGTGGAGGAATAGTATCTTATGAAATGAGATCTGGCTTCTTCCAAGTGATTACCTGAATTGAGAATTTCTGGAAGCAACTCGACTTTGATTCAAGGATCGAGAATTGCGGTCATGTATGTGGAATTGTTGCAAACTTGATGGCTATAATTCTTGGCTTTCTTGGCCATGTCTTTGGCAGCAGTCTTTAGCCAATCCGGGTTGTGTCGAGAATCTCGACAGGCGGTGATAGTCTCGGAAATATGATCCATGAAGAACAGAACTAACCCAACAGTTTGGGACCTTATTTGTGCATATGTTGTTCGTGGTTTTGTAGAAGGGTTCTAAATATTGATGCACAATATTAACTATGTTCTTCTCGGCAGAGTTTAAAGCATTTTACTGCCAAGTGTTTCCTCGTACTTCCTAATAACAGCTTCCATGGATTTCCCTGCCTACATATGAATTAGAACTTCACATAAACTTAGTTCATATCAGTTCGTGATTACAACGTATCCGTCTTAGATATTGTAACAGTCCAAGTTCACCACTAGTGAATATTGTCCTCTTTGAACTTTCCCTTTCGAGCTTCCACTCAAGGTTTTTAAAACGTGTTTGCTAGGGAGAGGTTTCCACACTCTTATAAAAAATGCTTCATTCCCCTCTCCAACCGATGTGAGATCTTACAATCCACCTCCATTGGGGCCAGCATCTTCGTTGGCATACTGCTCAGTGTCTGGTACCATTTGTAATAGCCCAAGCCCTCCGCTAGAAGATATTGTCCTCTTTGGGCTTTTCCTTTCGGGCTTCCCTTCAATGTTTTTAAAACATGTCTGTTAGGGAGAGGTTTCCACGCCTTTATAAGAAATGCTTCTTTCTCCTCCCAACCAATGTGGGATCTCACAATCCATCCCCCTTTGTGAGCCCAACGTCCTCACTGGCACGCCGCCCAGTGTCTAGCTCTGATACCATTTGTAACGGTCCAAGCCCACCACTAGCCGATATTGTCCTCTTTGGACTTTCTCTTTCGGGCTTCCCCTCAAGGTTTTTAAAAAGCATCTACTAGTAAGAGATTTTCACACCTTTATAAGGAAAACTTCAAGCCTCTCCCAACCATTGTGGGATCTCACAATTCATCCCCTTGGAGGCCTAACGTCCTCGCTAGCACGCCGCCTAGTGTTTGGCTCTAATACCATTAGTAACAATCCAAGCCCACCACTAGCAGATATTGTCCTCTTTGGATTTTCCCCTTGCGGTTTCCCCTCAAGGTTTTTAAAAAGTGTCAGCTAGTAAGAGGTTTTCACACTCTTATAAAAAATATTTAAACCTCACTCTTATAAAAAATGTTTCATTCCACTCTCTAACTGATGTGAGATCCACTCTCTAACTGATGTGAGATCACAATCCACCCCCCTTGGGGGCTTAGTGTCCTCGCTGGCCACAACCCAGTGTCGAGCTCTTATACCATTTGTAACAGTCCAACCCCACTGCTAGCATATATTGTCCTCTTTGGACTTTCCCTTTCAAGCTTCCCCCAAAGGTTTTCAAAAGGCATCTACTAGAGAGAGGTTTCCACACCCTTATAAGGAATGTTTCGTTCCCCTCTCCAACCAATGTGAAAAATTATTTCACGAGTACGAAAGACAAATCACGGAAATCATTTCAGCATGATGAAAAATTTTAGATAAGAGAAATTACCTTGCGTACTATATCGAGCATCTGATAACTTCCACTCCATCTTACAGAAGAATCAAGTGGAAATCAGTTACCTTCTTGATAAACCGTAGAAAATTGAACAAAATCCTCAGAGATATCCAAGCAGGCATTCATTTCCAGTACAAACTCCCGAACTTTTGGAATTATTTCTTTTGTAGGCCTTAATCCATCATCTATGATCAAGTTTAGAGTACGAGCAGCACAAGGAATATAACAGAAACGCCCAACTTTCTGACCATCCAAAGCATGACAAGCATGCATGGCATCTTGGCTGTTGTCATGAGTACACGAAAGGATTTACCTTCTATGTTATACGTCTTAAGAACTTTCACAATAGAGTGAAAGATCTCGAGACCTCCTCGGGGATACGGTACGTGAGAGATATCGAGAAGCATCTTCTGGAACGACCAGCTTTCATCAATCCACTGACATGTAACACTCATAAAAGAAATTTGATCATAGGAATTCCAGAAATCAAGAGTGACTGAGTTTAATCAATCCACTGACATGTAACACTCACAACAGATTGATTATGATCAAATTTTTCTTCCATGGTTGAAGGAGGGAGAGAAGATAATATAAGCCACTTAATTATCAACCAATTTAGATGAACATAATCGATCTGTTGTGGTTTCCACTGAGTTTGAGATTTCTTGATTATGGTGATAGGCTGTGGTGCTGGATTACTGATAATATCACCCGACTTATCATAACCTGGATGTCGATTACTTAGGTGTCGTCTCAAATTGCCTCTTCCAATGAAAAGATTTATCATCACAAATGAAAGGACAAACAGGTGCTAGGTGCTAAAGTAATGGAGCAAAACTGTGAGTCCCCGTTGGTTTAAGGAGGAGAACGAAACACCCTTTATAAGAGTGTGAAACCTCTCCCTACCAGACGCGTTTTAAAAACCTTGAGGGGAAGCTCGAAAGGGAAAACCCAAAGAAGACAATATCTATTAGTGGTGAGCTTGGGTCGTTACAAATGGTATCAAAACTAGACACCAGGCGATGCGCCAACAAGGACACTGGGCCTCGAAGGGGGTGGATTTGGTGGGGTCCCACATCGATTGGAGAGGAAACGAGTGCCAGCGAGAACGTTGGACCCTGAGGGGAGTTGGATTGTGAGATCCCATATTGGTTGGGGAAGAGAACAAAACACCCTTTATAAGGGTGTGCAAACATCTCCTTAATAGACGCGTTTTAAAAACCTTGAGATGAAGACCGAAAGGGAAAGCAAAAGAGGACAATATTTGCTAGCGGCGGGTTTAGGCCGTTACAAAAACCAATTCTGGAACACAAAACTCTTTTAAGTCGAACCTCGACATCATGTTTTGTAGTAAAAATTTACAACGCCAATGGAAGAAGCTCGATTGCTCCACGTAGAATAATTATAATGTTTTTTCAAGCATTCTGACTCATAATCAATCAAGAAATAGTATTGCAATTACCAGTAGCCGTTCCAATGCAGTAGCTCTGTCCACAAAACTTGCATCTTCTGCTTTTCCCATCAGCAGCAGTCTCAAAAAATTTGAGATAAACTGATGTCAATGTCTTTTTCCTTGGCATTGCTGAAGGATTTGGATTCCCCTTGTTAGACGAGCCCAAATCGATATCAATCGGGTCAATGCTTGGTATCAGTGACATATCCATCATGGACTTGGGTTCCTAATCTACTAGCAGGAACACAAAGAAAGGCTACATTCATTAAAATGAACTATCTTAACTTTGCACAGAGCCAACGTTCAACGAAGCAATACACAAACAAGACCATTGGCCAATTACATCATTCATAAGTATATAAATACCTTTTTGAATGCATTATTCACATTCCAGTCCATTTGGTTTCCTGCTTTCCCACTAACAGTCCCTGTCTAACAGCAAAAATGAAATAAGAAATGGGAAGGATAGAAAAGAAGAATCGAACATCGAGGCCATTTTCAATCCTGTCGATTGGACGTCGAATGGTCATTTAAGTTCTTGAGCTGGGAATTTTAAGCCTTTAACATTTAGTACTTTCAAATTTTACTTTCTGATAGTATTTCTAGTTGTTTGTTTTCTGCTTATCTTTTCCATTGAACATTGGAAGGTCTATTTTCATTCAAAATTCTTGATCTTCCACGTTCTGTGGCTGGTTGAGGTTCAAACCTTCAAGCCTTTCAGGTTCTTGTAAGCTAAAAGCAGGCTGTTGGAGTGGTAGTCTTCTTCCTTGATTGAACCAACCAATTCTTGGAATCTCGGGCTTTAAATCGAGGATCGATGCTCCGTTTTGAGCGAGAAAGCCCAAAGAGGACAATATTTGCTAGCACGGTGGGCTTGGGCTGTTATAAATGGCATCAGAGCCAGACATCGAGCGATGTTCCAGCGAGGAGGCTGTCTTCGAAGGGGGGTGTACACGAGGCGATGTGCCAGCAACGAAAGAGGTGGATTGGGGGGTCCCACATCGATTGGAGAAGGGAACGAGTGCCAACAAGGATGTTGGACCTCAAAGGGTGGTTATGAGATCCCACATCAGTTGGGGAGGAGAACGAAGCATTCTTCATAAGGGTGTGGAAACCTCTCCCTAGCAGACACGTTTTAAGGAAAAGCTTGAAAAAGAAAGCTCAAAAAAGACAATATCCGCTAGCAATGGACTATGGCAGTGTTGATTGTTAAGCTGCTCCAAACTACCCCTCATGTTCTTCCATTGAATCCTCCATCAAAGGCATGCGTCGAGTCAAGGATTCAGGCAAGAGACTAAAAGGTTCTACACCAAACTGAACTGTGTCAAGATCACTCAAAACTATGGGATTCTTTTTCCCAACCATAGGGAAAAGCTAATAGAAAGTAAACAAATGATCAAGTTAAACAATCCCAGTCGGTTAGTTGGTGATTTCAAGCTCATTTACTGATCACAAAGCTTCATAATACTAACGCCATCAACAAGCATTCAAGCTACATTCCAAATAAGAGCAGAAACTAAGAACATTAAAACAAAAGATTTCAGCAGCAGCAGCTGAAGTAAACGACTTACCCCGACATACATGGAACTGAAAGCTGAAACATGAACACTTACGAAGCCGGAAAATGGGTCTGATAAAACACTTACGAAGCGATGGAGGGAAGAAAGGAGAAGGTTGGAGCGGCACAAGATGGATCCTAGCCGGATCAAAGCCGAGAGAAAGAGAGTTGAAAAGTAAAAGGGGGCTTTGAGCAGAGCCGCTTAGCGATCTGGGTGGGGACTGAGCGAGCTTGAGCAGAGAGGAAGGGTTTGGATTTAGAATTGGAATTGGAATTGGAGTTGGCTCGGCTGCGAATTTGGCCATTTTTTTGTTCTTGCTGCGCCCCTAATTTGTAAAGCCAGCTTCGTGTTTCCGTCTTGGCGCTGGAGTAATGGCGCGTGCTCGCCACTTTGTCAATCGTCAAATTGGGTAAGAAATGCACTACAGCATCATATGCCACCAACTACCTAAATGACTTCCTACAAGGTAGCCGAGCCTCCCGAGCCCTTGCTCGCCGATGAAGCCTCCCGAGTATGCGCCAACGAGCGTCCCCAAGCCCCTGAGGAACTCTTCTGTGACAGTACCACTATAGTATAGAGCTTCAAAAAAGTCCCATCCCGAAGAGATGATCAGCCCTATGATGCGTTTCCCTTGTTGCTTTGTCACCTCTGCTGCCTTAACTCCCTCTTTCCATGCGTGTTTTGCTGCATCATTCACAGACATTCCCTCCGTCACTGCGTCGGCCAGGGCGGTCTCGAATGCTTTGCGTTGTACTCTCTCGACATGAGCGGTTTGGATGTTGTAGAAGTAGAGCTTTGCCCCCTCCTTCACACCACAAGCAACTAATCCAGAACCCATGTCGAAACAATTCAAGACTGTGATCTTTCCACTCTGGGATGAAGCTTCCTCCCTAACCAGATCATGTCGACATTTCTCCACTATAAATTTTTTTTTAGAAAAGATGAAAAAGAACTGTGAATACTACAAACTATGTGAAAAACTGTGGAACAAACATATATCTAATGATATAATATGACAAACGTTCGAATACTTATTAAATCCATAAAAGAATATAAACACCATCGATGATTCAGTCTACTAAACAAAACCCACATCCGAGATATAAAAACTGTTGGAAGGGAAGCGAAAGAGGAAGCGGAAGCAAGATCGATCTCACTCACACACCCACGAACAGAAAGAAACAAAGGAGAGAAGAAATTCTCGAGCCAGCTTTGCGCTTTGACCTGGATGACATTCTATATCATGTACCCAGGTTCCTATACGTATATCGGCGAATGATATGCAATTTCCTATTTGAGAATTTAGATCAAGTATTTCGTAGCTAGTTGCGGGGGGCGTAGCCAAGAAGCAACCAACTGACTCCCTATATTTACAGGAGGTAGCCAATCACTATAATCAAAGTGTTTACAAGTGTCTCTTACAGTCTCACACTACAAAGTCCCACTTTCAAAGTTTCTCTTAATTGCCGGTAGGTAAATACAAAATGACACTAAGACAAACCTTTATTTGTGACTACATTATGATCCATCCAAAAAGCAAAAGAATCGAGTCCAATAGATTCATGAACCAAAGTAGGGAATGTACCAAAAGATATTTATCAATCCAAGTATTCGTGAATCTAAAAGATTCCTTAACCAAATCTTTATGACAATTCTCAACTCGAATCATTTAGATGTTGAGGATTGTTGAGAGGGAGCCCGACATTGGCTAATTTAAGAAATGATCATGGGTTTATAAGTAAGGAACATATCTCCATTGGTATGAGGCCTTTTGGAGAAGCCCAGAGTAAAGCCATGAGAGCTTATGCTAAAAGTGGACAGTATCATACTCTTGTGGAGAGTCGTGGTTCCTAACCTTAAGATACATAACTTTTGTTTCTAAACATGATACTTAAGTTCTTCCTAACACCTATCACCATTAAAATTCCTCTTCAAGATCAATAATACGATACATTAACACTTGGGGAGTTCAATAATCATTGTAAACTCGGCAAAGGGGTTGATGAAATCGCTTTGATGTTTAGTTCTACACTTTTTAGAGGTGTTTTTAAGTGTTTTTTTAACAATCACTCAGGTCAAGAACAGTCTACAAGAGCTTTTTCATAAAGCACTTTAACAGCTGGTAATTTTTCCTAGGAACATTTTAATTGGTTCTAGTGCAGAAGAAACAAAGAAACAGTCAGAGAAACAAGTTCTAGATGTAAGATTTCACCAAATAAACAGCAGAATTGACTATAAACTGGTTTTAAGATGTGAAACAAAAGATATGAGAAACTCAAGCAAGATCAAGAGAAATCAGCACAACAGTTCAGTTCTGTTCCATTAAGATTTTTCAAACCCTACATAGTTTCACCGTAACGGTCTAAGCCCACCGCTAGCCGATATTGTCCTTTTTAGGCTTTCACTTTCGAGCTCCCCTCAAGGTTTTTAAAATGCGTCTACTAGGGAAAGGTTTCTACATCCTTATAAAAGGGTGTTTCGTTCTCCTCCCCAACCAATGTGGATCTCGCAATCTACCTCCCTTTAGGGCCCAACGTCTTCACTGACACTCGTTCTTTTCTCCAATCGATGTGGGACCCCTAACCAAATCTACCTCCCTTCGGGGCCCAGTGTCCTTATTGGCACACCGCCTCGTGTCTACCCCCTTCAAGGAACAACCTCGTCACTAGCACATCGCCCAATGTTTGGTTCTGATACCATTTGTAATGGCCCAAGCCCACTGCTAGCAGATATTGTCCTATTTGGGCTTTTCCTTTCGGGCTTTCCCTCAAGGTTTATAAAACGCGTCTGCTAGAAAAAAGTTTTTGCACCCTTATAAATGGTGTTTCGTTCTCCCCTCCGACTTGGGATCTCACAGTCACAAATTCTAATTCTATGAAACAAGATTACTACTAGTATTTCACCAATTCAAGACACCTGCAACAAACCCTAACAGAGAAATACGCAGATTTCCACTTCTTTCTTCCTTCACCATTCTCGAGAAACAAGTAAAATCAAATATCCAGAAAAGAAAAGGAAAAGATCAATAACTATTGATTCAAGTACTTTCTAAAAAAAATTTACATCAGAGTTTCGATCTAAATCAAACGTACCTATGAAACTGAGGGCGATGGCGCCGATTATAAATACCAGAAATTGAACGCACTTCTTCGCGAAATCGAAATCGAAATCGAAACCCATGGAAGTTCTTGAAGCTCATGAACTACGAGAATTCTCTCCAGTTCGAACCTCGGTAAGAAAATGCTAGTTTGGTGGGAAATTTACACGAGAATTCCAAATATGCTGAAGAGAAATAAGAAATGGAAGAAAGACTCCCTAATATGAAGCGAGGTTTGCTGCCTATTGCCGTTAGGTTTTTTGTTTTAATTATGAATACCCGCCATTTGTTTAAAATAAATAAATAATAATGTCAAACTATTAGTTTTATCTTTAAAATATTATTTTTATCTTTTATAAACGTGTCATAATAATTAATTAATTGTGGTACGCTCGCAGAATCCAGGCTACTCAGAGCGCGAATCTCCGACTACCAGGCGACGGCGACGGCGAGTACCCAGCGCAGCAGGAAGGGCGGCCACGGTGTTGACGTTTCCACGCGCCTCAGCGACGGCGAATACCCCCATATGGTGTATAAAGAATAAAGGTACAGAGTTCAGCAGCTTCCTTTTCGACTGTTGACTTATTTTTTACATTCGAAACCTGATCGCTTGGTCGCTTGGAAGTGGTGGATTTCAATATGCATGGAAATTAAAGTGAAGTCTGTTCCAATTCCGCATTTCTGTTCGGTTTGTTCTTTTTTGTGGAAGGATGTGGTTTGGTTGGATCTGAATTTTCCTAGGGTTCTTTCTTACTTCGATTTACTTCAACCTAATATTGGTTCTTGGCTGAAATTATTCGGATTTCTCAACCATCAATCGAGTTTTATTTCGATTTTAACAAGCTTGATTGAGAAATTAACATTTGTTTCTTGAGCGAATATTTGGCGATTCTGGATCATCATTCATTCATAGTCCAACATCCAATTCTCACACACTAATATGCTATCTATCCCGATGTACCACGAGTATTGTTGAACGTTTTTAGTAGTTTCCATTATAATTTTGATCTTCTTGCTCTTTATTTCAGGAACAATTCAATGATTCTTGAGTTTCGAACTCTTGAATTTGATCTGGTTTTCAGTTGGTTCGATTAGTTTTGGTTACTCCTGGATTTCAGTTTCCAGACCTTGTGCTTGAACATTTCTAGATCCCGGCCTTGTTAGATTCTTGGTTTCTATTGCTGTGGCCTCGAGTAGAGATAGTGTAGTTTATTGATATGCCCATTTCTTGGTGAACCCTTTGATATGTATAGCTTTCCTTTGAAAAAGCTGATGGCTCTCCATGAGCCATCCAGAGTGCAATACGAGCTTCCTAATCTAGAGCCTTGCCCTTAGGCTTCCCTGATGAAAATCAAGCTAACTGTGTAAACAAGTTTATTTGTTGTGAGATCGTACATCGATTGGGGAGGGGAACGAGTACCAGCGAGCACGCTGGGCCCTATTTATAAGAGTGTAGAAACCTCTCTCTAGCAGATGTGTTCTAAAAAACTTGAGGGTAAGTCCAAAAGGAAAAGCCTAAAAAGGAAAATATCTGCTGGCGGTGAGCTTGGACAGTTACATTTTTTGTCGCTTGAAACTAGAACTTGTTTTATCCATTTTCTGGATAGTTATCTTTTATGGAGTTATGTTTTCATGTTCATGTTTTGCAGAATATATGCAACAGTCCAAACTCGACATGGATGACAAACAATTTCACTGGAGCCAGTGGCAACTGCTCGATTCTATCCTTCCTACTGGTGGCTTCGCCCATTCGTTCGGTCTCGAGGCTGCAATTCAAGCTCGCATTGTCTCACAACCAGAAGATCTCAAAACGTTTGTGATCCATTTGTTAGACAACACTGGAAGTTTGCTTCTTCCTTTTGTGCATTCAACCACACTATCACCTGATTTAGAAACTTGGGAGAAAAATGACAGATTCTTGAATGCAATTTTGACAAATGAAGTTAGTCGAAAGGCGTCCATTACGCAAGGATCGGCACTCATGAGAGTTGCAGCAATAGTATTTTCTGAAATCTCGTCTCTGAAAGCAATGAGAGAAACCTCCACAGGGACCGGGGCTGTTTCCTTCCACCACGCTCCCATATTCGGGCTAATCTGCGGTCTACTAGGATGGGATAGCACAATGTCGCAGAGGGCATATCTGTTTATTACCCTGAGAGACGTGATTTCTGCTGCAACAAGACTGAATTTAGTAGGACCCTTGGGTGCAGCTGTGTTGCAGCATCAGCTTGCGCTTGTTGCTGAAGGCACATTGAAAAAATGGATGAACCGTCCTGTTGAAGAAGCTTGCCAAACGGTTCCTCTGTTAGAGACAGTACAGGGATGCCATACGTACCTGTTTTCTAGGCTGTTCTGTTCTTGAAAAGTTTTCAAGTGTCCAATTCTAGTAGTTCGGACAACAATTGTGCGGCATTTGATTTGTTTTAATCCAACGAACAAGTTAGTCGTAAGAAATTTTTGGATTTTGTAGACAACATCAGCGTATGCTTGAGCTTCGGGTCGTGTTTTAGAGAACGTGGGTGAGGAAATACATTTGAAAACCATTTGAAAGAATGGAAGAAAACAATGTTACATGGCTATAAGCAAATAAAAACATCATGACTTAAATAGTATATAACTTAGGGTAGGAATAATTGACAATTAGTCACACCTACACCTCCTATAGTACATTTTGAGATATTTTAGCTTTAGTGGGTGTAAATGTGATTTTGGTAAACGGTCATGCACCCTCATATTGAGACAACATGAAAGAGTAAAGACTTGTTTAAGTTGAAAGCATGTAAAAGGTGTCTAGAACGGACATGCGGTCATGGACAACACGTTATGGGCATGGTTATGTCTTCAAACTCAACTAAGGTGACCTACCATGTTCTTCGGGTACATCTAGATTTTCTCCAGCTCCATCTTGACAATCATCTTCAAGTTCTTAACCAATTAGTTTCGATAACTTTCTCGGCCTAACTTTGTAATCTTAGCATATGAAGACCACAAGTCAAGCAATGAACTCGAGCGAACGGTTCAATCCTTCATAAAAAATTATTTCATTTGATTAGAAGTTTGAATTTCTACCTAACAAGTGCTACAGTTTAGACTATGTTCGGAATGACTTCTCTCAATGGCTTAAATAAATGGTTTTATGTGTTACGTAAGCTCTACACACTTAAAAGTCACTCACTACAATGGTGGGGAAATGGACTTTCGAGAGAGCAGCTTTCACCTAATCCTTAAGCTCATCATCCTAGTACTACTGTACTACTGCTACTTGTCCTTTAGAGTAGTTTGGAATGACTTTTCAATGGCTTAAAAATAGTTCTACATGTTATATAAGTTCTATACTAGCACTACATAGTTGAATCAATAGGATTGTGGAGAGGGAGCGACATTGACATTGACTTTGAGCTGGTTAATGATCTTCAACTTGAGAGAATCGATAGTACTATCATTCATCAGGACTCCAACATGTCATCTAGAGTTATAACTGAAGACGAGCTCATGAATCTTTCTCTTCAAAATTTCCTCGAAGAAACAAAATTTTCCCCACGAAAACAAAATTTTCGATTGAAACAAACACACAAGAGAATTGAAGATCAAATAAATAAAATAAACACTTGAAGAGTTAATCAAACCTACTATATAAGTATTTTCAAGAACCGGTTAGTGTCGGATTAAAAAAAAAAAAACTTAAAACAATGTTAGATTGTAGTAACAATGAGTAGGATCAAATTAAAAAAGTCCAAATAGATATTGGTTACTAACGTTCAATATTTAATCTCTTTAAGAGTATGATAGGGTTCGATTGGGTTGTAACCCTATTTTCGGGTTGTTTAGTTTGACCCGCAAAAAAACGTCAACCCCCAAACCAAACTGAATTTTAGATTTCCAAAAAATTCAAACATCATTCAAACCGAAAAAAAATATAGCCAACTCAACTTGATCGAGTTATCCAGTCATATGAGTAGTTCTAGTAAAATTTAGAAATCAAACAAAAATAATTTAAAATTCAAGGGTAAAAATGTAATTGTGTGAAATTTATGAATCAAATAAAAACTAAATCCAAAAAATTATTGGTAAAAATATAAATTTTAAATCTAAAAATTAAAATTTAAAATTTTTGAGACTAAAAATTATATATTTTTCTAAACAAAAATATTATTTATTTATATGAAAATTTAATAATATTTAACTAAACAACCTCTCTTAAAATTAATTAAACAGCCAATTCATACCATAAATTATTCAAACGGTAATTCATTTTGTTATCTGGATGATTCCATCCTAAGAAAACTACAAATTTCAAATGCTAAAAATCTCGAGCAGGAATCCACTACAGCAGCACTACACACTTTCTTTTACTATACCCAATTAAATATCTCCACGTGTCATTCCTGTAACTATTTACCAGGTCATTTTGGTTAGTCCAATGAAATCAATTTCAACTCTACACACGTGTGACATGCAATAGAAACCCCAACAATTCGTGTAGTTACCAATCAGAAAAAGCCACGTATCACATACGTCTATTTGGAAGCTTTTTATTGGCTATTATTTCCACGTCATAATATATTTTCGTTTTATTTTATTTTCACGATCCATTAAGATTTATGGCGTCGACTCACTATATAGTCCCCAGTGGTTTCCATTTCGTTCCCCATCTTCGCAATTTCATTTCTCCTTGCCTCTCTCCCTCTCGCAGAGAAGCTTAAGCTTTGTAAGCTTGAAGCCATGGCGTTTAGGGTTTGTAACCCTAATTTAGTCTCCTTGATCCTTCTATCTCTCGTTGCTATCGTTTCGGCTAAGGTGTTTTTCGAGGAGCGTTTTGATGGTATGATGTTGTTCTCTTTCTCCGCTTTGTTTTGTATGATTTACAGATCCGTTGTTTTTGGCTCTGTAATTTACGTGCATTTTTAGATGTTGATGAATTTAGAACGTTTGTTTATATTGTTCGAGTTGAATTTGTTTGATTGTGGTGGATCAGTTGTTTTGTCCGATCCGTTACTGATCTAAATGTGTGTGTGAAATATGGTGTTCAGGCCACATTGTAGACTGTTTAGCGTAGATCCGTTTCGTTTTTTGTGTTTCGTCGTTTTAGAATCATGAAATGTTTTGATTGTTTTTTTTTTCTTCTGATGTACGTTGAAATTATTGGTTCTCTTTCACGAAGGCTTTTGATATATTGAAATGTGTTGCATTGTGATGAACTACCTTGCGCAATGATCTTAAACGAGAATTCGGTGCTGGATGTTGTTAGGATAATGTTATTTCCTTAGGTCGACTGGACGCTAACCTTTTGTATAGAATCGATGTAAATTGTTTTGATCGTCATTCTCTAATAGATTTCAAAGGTTTTAGAATATGAATCTTGTGTAAAACTTGATACATCGATGGTATCTTGCGTTATATCCTTATCGTTTTATCACCTGTTGCTATTTTATTTTTTTATTTTTCAAATTCTAACTGTGTTGGTAATACTGAAGACGGGTGGGAGAATAGGTGGGTTAAATCCGACTGGAAGAAAGACGAAAGTTTAGCGGGAGAATGGAACTACACCTCTGGAAAATGGCACGGAGATGCTAATGACAAAGGTGAAGCTCTTGTTGAGTCAATTGCATAACATTTTACCTGGCTATTGACACTTCCCGTATGTACTGGCGGGTGGTGCATACCTATGTGATGGTTTCAAGTATTTAATTTTTATTCTATTCCTTGGATGTCATAGGTATCCAAACTAGTGAGGATTACAGATTCTACGCTATTTCAGCCGAGTTTCCTGAATTCAACAACAAAGATAACATTCTTGTTTTCCAATTTTCCGTTAAGCACGAACAGAAGCTTGATTGTGGTGGTGGATACATGAAGTTAATGAGTGGTGAGGTTGATCAGAAGAAATTCGGTGGTGAAACACCTTACAGGTTAATAGTGAACTCTGAAAGTGCCGGTTTTCATTTTTTTTTTTTTATATTGTTTACGATAATTATTTTATTGACTTGATTTATAATTATGTGTTCCTTGTTTCCTGCAGCATCATGTTTGGCCCTGATATCTGTGGCTACAGCACCAAGAAAGTGCATGCTATTCTCAACTATAATGACACTAATCACTTGATCAAGAAGGAAGTTCCCTGTGAGACTGACCAACTTACTCATGTTTACACCTTCATCATTCGTCCTGATGTAACTTACAGCATCCTTATCGATAATGTTGAGAAGCAAAAAGGTAGTTTGTACAATGATTGGAGCCTCCTCCCTCCAAAGAAGATCAAGGATCCCGAAGCCAAGAAAGTAAGTACTCTATTATAGCACATTAATGAGGCCATTTTAGAGTGTTTTACGATTCTTATTGATGCTTCACAGCCAGAGGATTGGGATGACAAAGAGTACATTCCTGATCCAGAAGATAAGAAGCCAGAGGTAATGATGCCTTAGTTATCTAGATCCTGCTTGGTATTTTGTAACATCAATCTAGAGTATATGTATTCTTAAATTCACTTGTTTTGTGTATTAGGGCTATGATGACATTGCTAAAGAGATAACTGATCCTGATGCCTCTAAGGTAGCTATTGAAAATTTCCCTTTTAGTCTTCTCTTCTTTGAGAAGGAACTCTGTTATTAATAAGCAAAGCCACTTGTTTCAGCCCCAAGACTGGGATGATGAGGAAGATGGTGAATGGGTGGCCCCAACCATTCCCAATCCTGATTACAAAGGCCCATGGGAGCCCAAGGTAGGTTTATGCTGTTTTTGCTTGACGCTTGTGATATTAATATTATCTCCTTTCTATTTTCGAATCGTAAATATTACTTTTGGTCTTTTCAGAAAATTAAGAACCCTAACTACAAAGGCAAGTGGAAGGCACCATTGATTGACAACCCAGGTTGGATGTTTTCTATTGATGTTATCATATCTGAAATTGTGTTTCAACGATCATTACTTCTGTTTACTAACTTTGGTGCTGAGCTCTTGAACCCTTTGCTGCAGACTTTAAGGATGACCCCGAGCTCTATGTTTACCCCAAATTGAAATATGTTGGTATTGAGCTGTGGCAGGTACAATTCCCTCTATATTCCTTTGCAAACCATTTCTGCTTATAATATATCTCACTATGATGAATTCATACATTGATGACCCAATTTATATATTGGATATCAGGTGAAATCTGGCACCCTGTTTGACAATGTCTTGATTACTGACGATCCGGAATATGCAAAGAATGTGGCCGAAGAAACATGGGGCAAGCACAAGGAGGTACATTTTTTAAACCTTCTAATCGTTGTCATTTTCTTTATGGAATTGGTTTTGATTTTGAGTTTGATAAATTCTTTTAGGTGGAGAAAGCTGCATTCGAGGAGGCAGAGAAGAAGAGGGAGGAGGAGGTAAACATTGTGCCCCGAAGTCGCATTTTTTTAAATGTTTAATTAACCAATACCTGAAATATGTCAATTTTAAGTGTTGATTTTGTGCCTTCACCTTCACCAGGAAGCCAAGAGTGATCCGGTTGAATCAGATGTAAGTAATTATCATTGAGAAAAACTACAGCTTTTGAGATGATTTGTTGTATGATATATAATTTTGATGTCTGCTTTCATTGTACTAGGTTGAGGACGAAGATGAAGACAAATCAGACGAGGCAGATGACTCCGATTTGGATGCTGACTTGGACAAGAAGGATGACGGAGCCGAGGACAAGGAGGACGATAAACATGTAGGTTTTTCTTTTGGTTCCGGAATTGAGTTGTGTACTATTTTATGTCCTTCTGACCTTCATATGATTAAACCGTTTGCAGGATGAACTATAAGGAGGGAGGGGAGACCACAGGAGGTAGAGAGTTGGGTTGGCAGGAAATTTTCGCGTTCCACCTTTGCTTTTTGTTTCTTCGTTTTGTAGATGTAGAAAAGAAACAGTCTTCTTCATGAATGACTGATTTGCTTGAATTTCAGTATGAGTTTTGAGCCGTTAGGGATAGAGAGAAGAAAGAATAGGACAATTTGATTGATGAAATCTCAATGGATGGGTTCCTTCTTTTTTGCAATTCTCTTTGCTTTCATCCCCCACTTTTTGGCCATCTAATGAGTATTGAATACTGATATATTAGACTCAAAATATGTTGATTGATCAATTTTATGTAATGGGTAATGATTTATATTATATAGTCCAATTAATCCTCAATCATCTATTTTTCTTTTTTAGGTAAGAAATCCGTCAGCAATAAGAAAACAAAAAAACCATTGTTATGTACATTTATATATGTATTGGTCCATACTAATTATTATAGGAACTTGTTGGGGACCCATGGTTGCAGATATCCATTCTTATCTCGTGATGAAATTTCAAAGGAGGGTCCAAATAAAGTGGAATGAAATAAAATTTGTAAAAAAAAAAAAAAAACGGTGCAACCAAAATCTGAAAATTAAGGCATATTCATAATATTAATTTTAATTATCTCTATAGCAACTAATTTTGATATTTAACTTTATATTAGGATCACAACTAGGGGTGTACGTGGTCTGGATTGTATTAATAGGAAAAAGTTTAAAAGGATGAGTTAGTTGAGATCAAAAATATCATCCGACCAGGTTAACTTATTCGTCTCGACCTTGCCTCTACTCGGGCCAAGGTCTCTCAATACAACGTCGCATTTCATCTTGCCATCTCGATCCCCATCGATAGGGTCCATATATCTTGACACCATCTCGAGTCTCGGGATGTCGTCGGCCATCATAACTCATTCGGTCATGCCATCGAGAATGGGCCCGCGTGTCGTTCATCTCATCGGGACTTCTCAAACATCCATCCATCCAGGTTCTATCGAGGCATAGGCCCTCCCGTGCTCATGCCGAGTTATTTACGGATACCGTTTCTAATAGTGGGTGTTTGTAGCAACCTCCAACACTCGGGCTAGGGCGCAATATCGGCACACCCGTGCCGCCTGGTAGTGTCCTTCAAAACTCATTTCAAAGGAAGTCAATGGTAGTTTCAATGCATTATAATTACTAGAGCTACTTGCACATACCATTGCACTATTGTTTTCCATCTATATCAATTTATATATGAAACCAAGATAGTTATCTTTTTAAACTTACCGAATCGAAAGTGCTTAAACCTCTCCTCTTTCTGCCAATCTACTTTACTGATTGAAAAACGGGAAGTCACTCATTCAAACCTCCCGCCCTCTCCAGTCAGGCAGGCGAAGCACATTAATAGGAGCGAAGCGTATCTTTCTCTTAATAATTCTATAGCAAAGTCATTATACGGGTTTTCAAATAATTTGTTTGTTTAATATGACTATATTAATTAATTTTTTATTTTTAAAGTGTGAAAAATATATTTATATCGAGACCTCATATCGGGCATATTTTGTTGGATGATGAAAGTCTCACATCGGTTAATTTAGGGAATGATCATGGGTTTATAATCTAAAAATACACTCTCCATTGTTATGAGGCCTTTTGGGAAGCCCAAAGCAAAACCTTAAACTTAGCCGTGTCAATAGATTGACAAATCCTTAAATGTCGAACAAAGGACTCCAAAAGGAGTCAAGCCTCCTCGAAGGTACGAAGGCAGTCAAAAATGACTAAGACTCCAAAGGAGTCGAGCCTCGATTAAGGGGAGGCATACTTTGTTCGAGGAGAGGTGTTGGATGATGAAAGTCTCACATCGGTTTGAATACACTATCATACCATTGTGGAGAGTCGTTCGTCTAACATATTTATCTACTCATTTCCTTTAAAAAAAAAAAAAAAACAAAACTTGATTGCTTAAATCAGTTATAACAACACAAAATTCACATACATAATTGTGTGTTTTTTTTTTCAATGGTAAAAAAAAATGGAAACATTTTTATTTACTGAGCTGAGCAGCTGAGTCTTTGGGCTTCTTTACAATTAAAATGGGGCACTTCACAATCTTTGCACAATGGTTGCTCACACTACCAATCAATGCCCTGCATTAAATTTTAATTAATATCAATTACTTTATTCACTCATTTTTTTAAATTAAATATCTAATACTTAAAAATTGAAAAACTATAGATGCAATTTAATTAATTTTTTAAATCACCCAAAAATTCTTCATCCTCAAAATTTGATAATACTAATTTCATTTTTAAATTTTAAAAAATTTTAAAAAATCAAATATTTATCGAACCAAACCGAACCGAACCGAACCAAGATAGTCACCTTTTGATTGGACCATAGCCATGGCAACCCATGACCAACACGTCAGCACCCAATTTCTCCACCATCTCACATATTACGTCCCTTGCATCTCCACTTTCCACTCTTGTCTCCACCTTCACCTGTTCCCACAGCCCCATTTTCGTCATTTCACATTTTCTAATCAATTCAAAATAAATAAATAATATCTTTAAACTGAATGCTCAAGGGTACAATAGACATTTCACACCACAATATCTAGAACACTCCTATAATATATCTTCCCACTATAAATTTTATTTTTAATTTAAACTCTTTTGTTTGGTTATTTCATTTTTACTTTTGTTTCCTTTTAACACTAAATTTCTTAATGTGATTATATTCCACGTAATTTTAGAGAAATAATGACGTGGAAATTAATTAATAAAAATAGCCCTAATATAGAACAAATAACTCACATTATTTAGATCCTTGCATAGCTTCTTGGCCTTCGCCACAATGGCCGCCGCCACGTCACGACTATGCCTCTCCATCGTGGCCATAATATCCGCTGAAAACAAATACCCTACAAAAGAAAAAAAATAAAAAAAAATAAGAAACTCCAAAATTACCAAAATAACCGTTGGATAGTTTGAATTTACTTACCAGTGCCATCCATGGCGGTGTAAATCGGGCGGGGTGGCCGAGCGTAGAGGAGGATAAGGGTATCTTTGGAATTTTGAGAAATTACATTCCTCAAACACCAAGAGAGCGCGTACAAGCTCTCCTCGCCCTCGTCGACGGCCACAAGGATCTTTCTCTCACGTTCTGACACGTCACCCATCTGAGATCCGATGATAATCCGACGGCCGATAACAAATCTCGAAAAAACGGTTGCAAATTCCCAGTTCTGGAAGCGTCGCAGACAGTTTGGTGACCGGGAAGTCCGAGCCACTGGCGATATTTATAGAGAGAGAGAAAAAAAAACATTTTAATTTAAAAAAAATATATCTAGAAAATTAAAAAAACGAAAACCATTGGCGGTATTGGGTTTGGGCTTCCGGTTTTATTCTTCTATATAAATCTGTGGGCCAATTATTTATTTATTTACATTTATCGAAAAATGAGAACTGGGCCCCACTTGTTTTTATTCTTTTGGATAAACTCAATTTTCAAACTTATCTTCTTTTTTTTTTTCTTTATTTAAATTAAATTAAATTATTTTTGCCACGTGGCTACTACCATCTCGCAAAAACATGTAAATATAAAATGATTTGTTAATTATATAATTTTACAATTATTTATTTTCAAATAAATCTTAAAATTAAATTTTTATTTTTAAAAAAATACATATTAAAATTTATTGATAAATATTAGTTCATAATATGTTGATGTTGGATAATAGAAATTTATTTTTATAAAAAAATTTAAATTTATACTGAAAACATCAAAGTGGGTTCAATTTAATATTTAATTTAATTACGGTGGAAATAATTTGGAATAAAAAAAAATTAATTTTTGTTTCTTTTAAGGTTTTAAATTAAGTTTTGGGCCGGACTCCATAATTGGGGGATGGAGGTAGGCCCAATAAACATCCATGTGGGCCTGTTTAGGGCTTCATTTACCTCAGCTTCAAACAGAAATGGCGGCCACAGTTCTCACCTCCCTCTCCTCTCCTACTTATTATGTTAATATCTACGATTTCCAGATGCGTTTTTTTTATTAGTATGATCCTAAATCCCTAGAAGTGCTCATTTGCTCTTGCTTTGGGGGATTTTAGGGGCTCGATCTCGTGGGTTTACGGTACAAGTTTGCAGCTTTTCGAGGTCGTTTTTGGCCTGCATTTTGCCGGAAATTAGAAGATGTTTTTGGTTGATTGGTTCTATGGAGTTCTTGCATCTCTTGGGTTGTGGCAAAAGGAGGCCAAGATCCTTTTCTTAGGGCTCGATAATGCTGGAAAAACGACCTTGCTTCATATGTTGAAAGATGAGGTATATTTCTTTATGATTCTTAAGTTTATTGTCTTTGTTCATTTTGTTAATATTTGTACACTATTGAAAATTGATGAAATGCTTTCGATGGAGAGATTGCAATGTCACAAGTCTTGAATCTCGATTGTTGTTTGTAGATTATGTTTTAGTTCCAGATTATTTCCCAAATAAGGTGGTATATGAAAATATTATCCCCGAGGAAAACAGATGCTTGGATTCAGAATTCAGAGAGCGTAAAATGGTTGCATTTCCATAATTTTTCGATGTTTTTGAAATCTTATTTGTTGCTTAGATTTGCCTGAATGTTGGACTTTTAGTTAGCTCTAATTCAAGAGTTCATTTCGTTAACTTGTCATGTTGCAGAGATTAGTTCAACACCAGCCGACCCAGCATCCAACTTCGGAGGAATTGAGTATTGGTAAAATCAAGTTCAAGGCCTTTGATCTAGGAGGACATCAGATTGCTCGCCGAGTTTGGAAAGATTACTATGCTAAGGTGTATATTTTTTCACCTCCTTTACTTTATATTCCCAATTCTGGATGTGTTACGCCTGTACAGAGAACCACATGGGTCGAATGATACCATATGGTGGTTGTATTTTATCTATGAGTTGAATGTTTCAGTTGACCGAATGTCTTTTTCTGCTAAATATGGGGTTGAATTTCTTGATAAATGCAATTCTTGAACTCCTGTTATTTTTAACTTGAGAGGCTGTTAAATCTATTTGAGCACTGATCAGTCTCATCAGTTTCGAATGTTTCTAAGCCCTTGTAATCCTTGAGAAAGTTATTCGTGTTTTTCCGATTCATTGGAGCAGAAATTCTATAGTTACTTGTCGATTGCTTATCTTCGTCCTGAAATGTTCTGCTTGGAGTACATAATTGTCATTCAAACTATTTTTCAACTGTAAATTATACTTGCTGAATATTTATTCATCATGTCTCATATTTTTTGTCCCAAGTAATGAGTTAACATATTGCCTTCTTTGAGGAAAGATGAACGTCTTTGCTTCTAAATGCTAACTATGGTTTCAACATACATTATTTCCTCGACCTTTGTGGTTGTTTGAGCTCTGTACTTTATTACCATTTTCAAAATGTTTCCTTGCCTTCATAATCCCAAACAAACTTTTTGTAGTTTTCTGATTCACGGGAGGCAGAAATTACATGGTTATTCACTGATAGCATGTCTTCTTGAAAAGGTCTGCTTATATTTCATGACCATACATTGTTTCATCATTCAACCCATCCAATTGCAAGTCATATTGACTGAATATGTTATACCTCATTTACCATATCAGAAATCCCATTTACTTCATTGCTGTTTTGTGTTCTTTGTCATGGAATTGGAACTTTTGCTTCAAAATGTATGATTTTATCTTCCTCCTTTGTAGTTATCTGAACTCTTAACACCATCTCATTGTGTTCAACATGTTTCCCTGCCTTCATAATCCCGGATTAAACTTCTTGTGTTCTTCTGATTCATGGGAGGCAGAAATTATATGGCTATTCGCTGATAGCATATCTTCTACATGAAAGATTCTGCTTTTAGTACTAACCGTACATTTTTGTGTTACTGCCCTTACCATTTTGTCTACCTTAGCGGTTATTTGAACTTTGAACCATCTAGTTTTTTTTTTTCTCCCCCGCTCAAAATGTTCTCCTGCCTTCATAATCCCAGACATACCTCTTTGTGTTTTTCTGATTCATGGGAGGCAGAAATCATATGGTTATTCGCTGATAGCATATCTTCTGCTCGAAAAGGGTCTGCTTTTAGTACATAACCATACATTTTTCTTGTCATTGTAACTATTTGTGAACTATAAATTGTACCCACTGATATTTTTTAATGGCGTTTGCCATATTTGAGGTCCAATGTACTGAATTACCGTATTGCCTTCTCTATGGAAAGGTCCGAAAGCTTTACTTTGAAATATTATCTACAGTTATCATACATCATTTTGTCTACCTTTGCAGTTTGTTCAACTTTGAAGTGCCTCAGTGCTTTCATAATATTTTCCTGCCTTCATAATCCCAGGCAAACCATTTTTGTGTTTTTCTGATTCATGGGAGGCAGAAATCACATGGTTATTCGCTGATAGTATATCTTCTCCTTGAAAGGATTTGCTTTTAGTACATAACCATACATTTTCTTCATCAACGTAATCGTAATCAATCTTCTACGGTTCTACAAATTATATGCTGATGTTTTGTATGACATTTTCTATCTTTAGGATCCTAAGTTCTGAGGTGGAAGGATTGAAATTTTGGTTTTAACAGACATTGATTTTGCCTAACTTTGCTAGTATTTTAACTCTGAATGATTTCATTTTTCAAAAATGTATCCCTGCCTTCATAATCCCAGATGATCCTTTCTTCGCGTTTTACTGATTAATGGGAGGCAGAAATTATGTAGCTGTTTGCTAATAGCATCTTCTCGTTGAAAGAGGGGTCAAAATTGTGTCCTTTACTGAACTATGGTTTTAACACATACATTGAATTCACCCACCTTTGTGAAACTGTGGCCTTATACAAGTTTTAAAATCATTTGTATTCTGACATTGGCCTGTGAAGGACAAACAATGTGTTTTGAGCTGTTTATTTGATATTATATGATCTTATATGCCACTAACTGGGTCATCTAGTCTTGTGTTGTGCTCGCATTGTATAGCTCCTTATCATGTCAAAACCTTTATTGAATATGTTGTCATTGTTATGTGAAGGTGGATGCCGTAGTTTATCTGGTTGACGCATATGACAAGGAGAGGTTTGCAGAGTCGAAGAAAGAGTTGGATGCTCTCCTCTCCGACGAAGCATTGGCCGACGTTCCATTTCTGATTCTGGGCAATAAGATCGACATTCCATATGCTGCATCAGAAGACGAGTTACGGTACAACTTAGGCCTAACAAACTTCACGACTGGCAAGGGCAAGGTAAGCATGGCTGACTCGAGTGTTCGTCCTCTGGAGGTTTTCATGTGTAGCATTGTTAGGAAAATGGGTTATGGGGATGGTTTCAAATGGCTTTCTCAGTACATTAAGTAGATTTTGTTTTCTTTGTTCTGAGAAACAAATTATTTTGTTCAACCTTTACTGTCAATTCTGTTGGTATGAATCTGAGGGGTAAGAATTGTTTTTACCTTTTTCATTTCCAATTGAAACTCCCACACCAAAATTTGATCATAAAGGCTGTAGTGAATTGGCTACTCTATTCTTCATTTCTCTTTCATGTTTTTTTTAATTGAACATATAGATCAAACCATTGACTTGATTCAGTTGAACATATCTTGATTTGGGTCTCAAGATTTTTTCTTTCATGTGTGAATGTTCGATTAGTTTTTGACTCCAGAACATGACAATCGTCTCAACCTATTGCATTTGATCATCAAAGAAACTGATGATCACTATGACTTGAACTCGTTACTTCTAAGCCCTTAAATACATTGAATGTTTTTTGAATCTGTTAAATTTGAATGATTATCGAACACTGACCCAATTAGTTCAAATCTCCCGAACTCATATTCGAGTTCATGCAATATTTACACGTGCATATTTTCCACCACTCGTATCCCACAAAGGTTGTGCACAGCCAATCTTTGAAAAAAAAACTAAAAAATAAGAACAGGTGGATATTTTCTTTCATTTCTTGGACCAAGTTCTTCACAGATGAAATCAGCAACTAATTTCATACTGAGACATGATGAAACTTGTATATAACATATGAAAGGCCATGTTATGCTCTTCCAGTTCTTAATTGTTCATATTGAAAACTTTCAAAACACAACTTGCAGTCCAGAAGGCTGGGAAGCCCAAGTTTCGATCTTCCCTTGCGCATCAATCCGTAAGGCATGGCATGGCTAGCTCTGAACTCTTAAGCTTTACCTTGTTCTGTGAAGCTTCCTGGCGTTTTTCTCTTTTAGAGAACTTCAAACCGCTCCTGCACCTATTTCACATAAAGCGACTTAGCCCTTTCGACACTGCTTCCACAAATATCTAAAATAATGGAGACGATTAGGGTGGTACCTGTTGAAGAGATGCCCGTTCTAAAACATGTCAACTAGGGACTTCATTCCTCTCTCCAACCGATGTAGGACTTTATAATCCACCCCTTTGGGAGTCCAACGTCTTCACTGGCATACCGCCGGATGTCTGGATATGATACCATTTGTACCAACTCAAGCACTCAAGCCCATTGCTAACAAATATTATCCTTTTTGGGTTTTCCCTTTCGTGCATCCCCTCAGGTTTTAAAATGCGTTTACTGGGGAGTCACATGCTTATAAGGAATGCTTCTTTCCCTCTCTAACTGATGTGAACCTCAAAATTCACCCCTTGAGAGCTCAACATTCTCATGAGTGCATCGCCTGGTGTCTTGCTCTGATACCATTTACATCCCACCGCTAAATATTGTTCTCTTTGGGCTTTCCCTTTCGTGCTTCCCCTCTCAAGGTTTTAAACGCGTCGGAGAGGTTTCCACACCCTTACAAAAAATGTTTCATTCCCTCTCAGACCGATGCGACTCGCATCAGTTAACAAAGTGCAGTACAGGCAATACACAAGTCTTACCTTTCAAATAAAGTCGCCACATAGAACTTGAATCTACAGCAGCATCCACCGAGAGGCCACAGGCCAAAATTTGATAGCCTAAAAGTTAATATACTAAAAATTTTAAAGGTCAATGTACTACGGACACAAATGGATGAAAAAACGAACGATTATTAACTCAAGACAGCCTTAACTTCTACCACATAAACACAAAAGAACGGTGCAAATACAGATTCTCCAACAAAGTGGCCAAAATACACACTGATTCAAGAAAATGTTTGAAGGAACAGTGAGAGAATGGTATAACTAACCTGGGTTTTTCCCAATCGTAATCTCTATGCTTCAATGGTTTTCTCTGCGCTGAAGAAAAGATGAAAAATGAAATCATACCAAGTTTACATATTCTAGCTTCTATAATTACAAGTGAATGACAGCAAAAAAACTCAACAGAAATGGCAGGAAAGGGAACACTTACATTTCGACTTAACCTCGTGAAATACAGATTAAAGACATCAGAATCAGCGAAATGGGAACACATTTGAGGAACACACACAAAAATAAGCATTAAGATGACGATGAGAACAAGAAATAAATTCCATAAGTCCCAACCTGTTTTTCATGCTCACGAGGTCGTTCCAAACACTCCTCTGGATCAAATTTTCTTCTGATGGTGTTATCAACTCCAGCTACCTGCATTTAAGAAATCGACCGAAATTAGTTGCAAATAAACCCCATCGAAATCCCAAAAGGAAAGAGTTGAGGTTTTTTCATCATTCTTAACTATTTTTCTCGTTTCATCCACTAAATGGGCCAGAATCAGAACCAGAACCACTCAGAGGATTTGAGTTGGGATGGAATATCGGTAAGTTAGGGTTCAAAATGAAACAGAAGATTAGAACTTACAGGGTTGCTGGCATGAGCCATCGCCGCCGAAAAAAAAACTTGACCGCACCACCAAATATTAAATTTTCCAAGTTTAAAAAGATACACAGGGCGTTTGGTCTAGTGCTATGATTTTCGATTCGGGTGCAAGAGGTCGTGAGTTCGATTCTCGCAACGCCCCCCACTATTCCTATTGTTTATAAATATTATATAAATTACTAAAAATCTGAATTAAAATATTTAATTTTTCAGTCAAGTGTATATTTTAATAATTTTTACACACCATGAAGGTTGAAAGTGTGAATGGCGGCAACTTAGGCCCACAAAAGGGGTGGACAGAAGTGGCCCAACAGTATTATGGGCTAAACAAAGGCCCATAAAAGAGATGTTGGGTTGGGCTAGTTTTAAGTGGGCCAAAGAGAAACAAAGATAGCAAAAAGAGGTGAGCCCAACAGTATTATGGGCTAAACAAAGGCCCATAAAAGAGATGTTGGGCTGGGCTAGTTTTAAGTGGGCCGAAGAGAAACAAAGATAACAAAAAGAGGTGAGCTCTATGCCTATCTCATCCACATCTTAGGAGGTTGACATTGAGAGAGACTTTCTTTGTACTTGTTGCTTGATGGGTCTTGTTTGTCATGCAAGACAATGGTGGTTTTGGGACCATCGGAGATTTGTTTCTCATGCCTAAAATAATCTCTCCGTCACCGTCATTTTCTTTTAGGGATAGCGTTTTGTCTTTTTTTTTTGCTTTAGTTATCGAGATTATTTGTTTAGTCAAATTCGAGATATCTAAACCAATGTTATCGATTTCGATCTTTAGGAACGAATTGAGGTTGGAAGGAAAACGAAACATTAAAGGTGTGAAAACCTCTCCCTAGCAAAAGTTTTAAAAACCTTGAAGGGAAACCAAAAAAAAAAAAAAAAAACCTAAAAATGACAACATCTCACTATGGGCTCTTACAAATGGTATTAGAGTCAGGCTGTGTGCGGGCCCTAAAGGGACGGTGAATTGTGAGATTTCACATCGAAAAACCTTGAAGGGCGAAAGAGGATTGATTGTGAGACTTGAAGGAAAGCTCGAAAGGAAAAACCCAAAGAGAACAATATTGGATAGTGGCGGGTGTGGTTTGTTACCGTTGTGGGTCTTCTAAGCACCCTAAAACATCAAACTCCAAATATTATAGGGAATCAAGTTTTGATCGAATGATATCGCAGGTTCACCAGCAAAGATCAAAGTTAACAAGATTGGTTCAGATATTCCTCAACACAAGTTTTGACACCAAACATCATAAGGATCAAACCGAGGTCCTATGAGATCTATTAAGGTATATGCAAACTAATCCTAAAGCAAAACACGTAAAAACAATCAAAGCCAAATGTTTCCATCACTCACCCACCACCCATCTCTTTCTCCTTTATGCTAATATCAAGGAAACAGCATGGCCCCAGAGAGATTAGGAACAAAATCCACTTCCACCCTATTGCACATTATTTTAACAGAGCTTCCTAATTCAGGCAAAACAAATTCAAACTCCTAACTTTTGTCAAGAGTTAAAACTTTATTCCCACACCTTTTTGAAACAAAAGAAATTTACTTTTGTTTCAAAAAAGATAAAAAAGTTCCAGTGGCAACAACTTTTTAATGTTGGGATGTTTAGAAATACCCTCCAACAAAGATTCTCTTCAGACTAACATAAGAAAGATTCCCTTCAGACTAACATAAATTATGTTGACCCTACTTTATAAAATAATGCATCTTCATTGTTACGAGACTGAGTAATAATAAAGGGAGTATGTACTAGAGCTATCCTGAAAAATTTTCAGATATCATCTAAGAGTATAGTTCAAATCAAACCCCTAATCCTGTGAAACTGTTGTCTCTCGAAGTTGGCCTTTAAGATCCCACATCGGTTGGAGAGGAGAACGAAGTATTCTTTATAAGGGTGTGGAAACCTCTCCATAGCAGACACGTTTTAAAACCTTGAAGGGAAGCCTGGAAGGGAAAGCTTAAATAGGACAACATCATCTAGCGATGGGTTTGGGTTGTTACAAATGGTATCAAAGCCAAACACTGGGCGATATGCGAACGAGGAGGCTGAGCCCCAAATGGGGTGGACACGAGGTGGAGTGTGCCAACGAGGATGCCTGGGCCCCAAAAGGTGGTGAATTGTGAGATCTCACATCGATTGAAGAGGGAAACAAAGGATTCTTTATAAGAGTGTGAAAACCTCTGCATAGTTTTAAAACATTTAGGGGAAGCCCAAAATGAAAAACGTAGAGAGAATAATATCTTATAGTGGGCTTAGGCAGTTACATGGCCTTAGAATGGGTGAAACCTCCTTGAAGATGGATAATAAGGGGGTTTGAGGATAATAAGGAGATAGGGCCCTCGTTGCCCCCATAATGGAAATTAAAAAGAAAAAAGGAAAGGAATTTACCTCAAATCTCTTCCAAGCATCGAGGCAACAATGTGGGGTAGCTAGCAAAAGGTTCCTGCACCACAGAAGTTAAAGAATAGCACCAAGAGAACATATAGTTATCTCTTGCTATTTGTTTGTAAATATGTCATTCCTTGTGGATCCGTAGGTTAACATGGGGCCTTTCTGCTGCCTCACACAGCAATGTCCCATCAACATGTGAGCCATAGCCCTATTATTGATCTCATTTCTCGCTAACCAAATCAACATTCTCTTTCATCATCATCAACCCTCATCACTTTTTGGTTTAGGGTTTCAACACAACCCCCCATAAAAGTCACCAATAAATCATTTATCATTGCACAACCATAAAAATGGACAGATTGAAAGACATTATAATTTTTTTTTTTCATTTAAAGATATTATAACAACAGCCCAACCACTATTAACCACTCCTGGTATATATTATCCTCTTTGAACTTTTCGGTTTCTCCTTAAAGTTTTAAAACGGATCTATTAAGGAGAGGTTTCCACACACCCTTATAAGGTATATTTCGTTCTCCTCTCTAACGAGATCTCACCATCCATCCTCCTTAGAGGGTCAGCATCCTCACTGGCATACTACCCAGTGTCTAACTATAATACCATTTGTAACTGCTCAAGTACCGCTAGCAGATATTGCCCACTTTAGCCTGTTGTGTACCATCGTCCGCTAGACGATCTTTCTTTTCCTTGGATGCACTTAAAAGTGGAAAAGGTAGCATGCAAGTTGTTTTTAGAACTGGCTTCTTACCCAATGATGGCCATGGAGGTAAGGACTTAGATATTTGGAAATCTTCTCTAAAGTCCAAGACCTTGAATGAAATCTTTACGAATCAAAAATCCTTGTTGTCTCTCGGATCTGGCATTAGGGTGGGTGGAACCTCTATAAAGATCAGTAGGGGTGGGCAAGGAGTGTATTCGTCGCTACCCAAGTTATTAGAGGAAAAATAACAAGCATTCTAAATTATGAGAACACCGCACTTAACAGTTGATCTGAACTGTCTTAGAGATTAGAACAACTAAAAACGTTTCCAAAGTCATGGATTTCTTTACGAATTATTCCCTCATAGCTTAGAAAAAAGTGTTCAAACATCAGAGAAAAAGGCTACAAAGAAAAATTAGCTTAAAAGCTGTAATGTAAGCGCAGCTGATGTTGTTCTTACTTCCATAATCATAAACTTTCACAAGCTAAAGCTCATCTGAAGAGATAGATTATAAGCTAAGCTGACTGAAACAGTGTGACAGAAGAAAGGGTATATATTACTGTGCTGAGAGGAACAGTAACTTAGCACAACAGCCATACTGTGGGGTTCAAAAGGAAACACCCAATTAATTTCTAGATTCTACAAAGACCCCTTTGAGATTGGATCTCAGAAGCTTAGCTCTTCTGGATGAACAAAAAATGATGAAATGAATAACAAGAATGCATTAATATAATCATCATCTTAGCATAGAGCAAGTTTCATGAAAAGGAAAAGGAAAAATTGCTATACAATTTTCTTTGAAATGGAACAGGCTAGCTATATCTTATTGATCTTATTTTATTACCTGGAAGAGACAGAGTTCAAGGCCCTTGCAAAGCCATTCATAGCTCCATAGCCCTTTGAGCTGAACCCCAAGCAGCCAAGCAAGCCTTGTCTGTAAGGCAAGAATGTCTTCTTCCTCAGCTCCTCTGCTTGTGCTCTGTTTTTCGTGTAGTGCAGCTCGTGAGGCGACGGCGGAATCCTCCGTTTTCCGACGCCGTTCGTCGGTTTTCCGGCCGTAGGCTTCTTCGCCGGAACTTGCCCACTTCCCCCCTTCACCTTCTGAGCGGATGGTTTTGTAGCCTTTTGCTTTGTTGAAGATGAAGTGGAAGTGGAAGTGGATGTTGCTTGATTTGTTGTTGGTTTCTTCTCTTTTGCAGAAGAAAATGAAATGTTGGACCAGAATTTATGATTACTACTTCTTCCTTCACTTTTGCTTCTGTATAGAAAATCCTTCAAAAAAATCCATCGCTTCGAATTCCTTCCGGCTGATGAAGATCTTGACGACGAAGCCGAAACTGAAGGAGTGGTGGTTTCTGAACTCATAAACCCCTCTTCTTCGTTCTTCTCCATCGTTTTCCCTTCTCCTGAATCGTTCTCGAGAAACCCCTCTGCATTCAAATCTTCATCGTCATTTTCCGTCCATTCCGCCGGCGTATTTCTCAACGGCGACATAGATCTGGTTCTCCGCCGGAGAGATTTATCTCGAAGCCGCAGATCTCTCCCTCTTACATACCCTACGATTTCGCCCCCTTCATCGTCTTCATCTTCTCCTTCCAGATCCAGCAATGGCGCCAAAACCTGCGGCTGCTCCAAGTGAGTCGAGAGCTTCATCGGTCGGATCTTCCCGTTCAAAAACAACTCATCCGCCGAGCTCATGGAACCGACTGAACCCGAGCCATTAGACCCAAACCTCCCGGAGAACTCAAACTCGAACGAACACGAATGCCCATCCTTCAACGAAGACGACGACAACTGAGCAGAAGAGTTTGAGGACTTAGTTATGGCAAAATGCATTGGACTAGCGGGAGCGCTGTAATAAAATCCCCCGACGGGGCTACGGCCAGGGCTCGAAGGAGCACTAACATAAGGAGTAGAACATGCGCTATCAACGTCTTCAAAGACGGATAGAGGCTCATGAACACCGTGAGGCCCACCATTATTAGGTTCTTGAAGCTCAGTTTTGACATCTGAATCCAAAATCTCGCCGTCATTGTTGCTGGTTTGGAGCTCCATTGCTCTGTTCATCAGTTCTGCGCCAAAAGAAGAAGAAACTCTGAGAAACGAAAGAGCGTAGCTACAAATTAATAATTTCGGGGTGGATTTACAAAATAGTCCTCGAAGTTCTGATTTATTACACACACGACCACTACTTTTTGATGTTTTTTCCTAAAAAGCCACAGATCTCTGTCCTTTTTTATTTTTATATTTATTGATTTAAATGGAAATAAATAATTATTAACTTGATAAAAATATTTTTTTATTTTCTAATTAATGGTACGACTATCGGCATAAAAATAGAAAAATATTAATTTCTTACATGTATATAGATGGTCCTATTTATTATTTGATATGACATTTTTTATTGGCCTATTTATATCATATTTTATTAATATAATTATCATGCTTAAATTTATTTTAGATTTTAATGTCAAATTAATATTGTTTATTTATCAATCTCTTCAAAAAAAAAAAAAAAAAAAAAA
>NW_019272035.1:2024217-2030553 GCF_002738345.1 Cucurbita maxima | reverse complement strand
CAAAAAAAAAAAAAAAAAAAAAATCGTTAAATTATAAAAATATTCTTCCATTTTGTCATTTATTTAAAAAAGTACTCTTAATCTTTTAAAAATTGAAATATTACCCGTTTCAACATATAACTTATAAATATAAAAAATTGTAATTATTCGAGAATATTTAAAAAACCATGTTTGTTTGTTTTTTTTTAAGGATTTTTTTGTCTAAAAATGTTTTTAAATGATATTTTATTCCAAGAGTACCCTTCTCAATCTTCAAACAAAATATCTATATATATATATATATATATATATACTTTGAATTTATATAACATTTTTATCTTTAATAGTTTAATGTTTTATTTTCATTAGGTTAGTTAATATTAATTTTATGTGATATTTTGTATTAAAAAAACAAGTTTATGGATGTTGTGATTTAGATTTTTTTAATTATAAAAATTTAAGATTAATTGAATATATATATATATATAATTTAAATGGGTTTATTTTATACATAAATCCTAACTAATTTGTTTTTTTAGAGAACTTTAATTATAAATTTAAAAATGAGAAATATATGAAATTGATTAAAGATAAAATACATTAAAAAAAGAAGGGCAAAATCGTCAAGTTTAATTCGTAACGACTAAATTGTTTGATTAAAAAAATCGTGTATTTATAATATTATAAATACTAAATATTATAAATACACGATTTGTTTAAGGACTATATTGATACAAATTTGAAAAATTAACTTAACTTAATTAAAAAATATTTACCTCAGGTGAAAATTGAAAATTTAATAATGATTGAGAATTTTACTATTTATAATATTATGATTATAATACAGATTTGAATCCGATCTTGAATATAATAAAATAACCAAAGAAGAAAAATATATATTAAAAAAAACAAGTAGCGTATAAAATATTATAAATTTGTAAAAGCGACAAAAAATAAAAATAATTCATGGGAATTAATATTTTGAAATTTACTTAAATTCATAATCAAACCAAAATAATTTCATTAATTGATATTAATTATAATATATTAATACATAATGAAAGATTTGAATGTCAACGTCTTCACTTTAAATTTCTCAATATTGATTAAGATTTTATGAAATTTTCTTTTTATTTTTTTACTGAGTTTTTTTTTTATTATTATTATTTGAACTTTCGTACTCTTTTTATTTTAATTGATGAACATTTAGAGCAAATTTACATGTTATTAATATAATTGTCTTTTAATATTTAAAAAAATACTCGGAATAAAAAATATTTATTTTATCATTTATAAATACATATAATCAATTTGAACGTATTTCAATTAATTAATCCATATACTATCAATAGGCCAAAATTAAAATTAAAGAAATAAAATGTCATTTAAACCTAAATAAAAGATTAACGAATTAAAGGAAGGAAATCCTATTTTTTAAATAATTAAACCACAAATTAAAAAATATATATATATAAAAATACTTATTTATTTAAAATATTTTTGTTTTTTTAATCACTATGCTATTAAGTATTTTGATTTAAGTTCTTTTCTTTCTGAGAGGTGGAATAGAATAACCTGGTTGAAGCGTAATGATCATACGTTTGTAGTGCATTGTATGTCACATAATAGGTCCCATTCTTCTACTCTTTCCCGGGAGTCAATAACTATTCTTAACTATTACTTTTTTCTATCCTAGTTGATCCCGATTCGACATTAGAAATACATTGATTTTTCCCCAACCCTCATTTTTTCTCTATGTTCAATTCCCTTCTTTCAGCAAGTTTATGTTTTCATTTAGAGTTTATTCGACTCAAGCCTTAGTTCTCCAACATAGAGAAACGGGTGGGGACGGGAAATACATCCTGATGCTAATCTTAGGTTAAATTATCAAAAATACCCCTAAACTATTATGGGAACAGGGATAGAGAGTACATCCCGACTCCGCCCTAGCCCTATTAATGGAAAAAACTTTTCAAAGTTAACCCGAGAAAGTTTAAAGAAATGACTTTCAACTCCACCCCCAAAATCTTCCTAGAGAAGAATGTTAATATTGTTATAAAAGAAGCTGTTAATGAAGAAGAAGAGTAGTTGAAAGTAGATATCAGAGCTTCCCCTGCAATATATGTGGTGCCAATCCATGGGTACCAGCAGCAGCTCTACAATACATGAAGGACAATCAGTATGACACGAGTTTTCATTTCCAAGAAGGAAATAAAAGAATCATTAAAGAAACTCACCATCTGATCACTTTACATCATCAATAACTTATGTTCATATCCAAAAAAGAAACAGAACAAGAAAAAGATTAAGCTTCTTCCGCAATGATCAGCAAATCACTGACTAGTTCATCAACTAAAGAACTTAATATCCATTTCTCAACCAGAACCCCCTCTTCAGATGCTTCTATGTCAAAGTTGAGCCATTTCCCGTGTTGGGTGGTGCTCATATCCTTCTCCACAAGCTCATCTACCATCCATTCTTCTGAGCATTTCAAACCCTCTATCTCTTTCCATAACTCATCTGCTAAACAATCATTCTCGAACAGTTTCGTCCATGGAACCCGAGTTTTTGAACTTCCAATTACTATTTGTTTCAGCTTACGTTCCAAACACTCGTTCACACAGTCGAGCAGAACCTTCTGTTCGAGCTCGTTGCATTTGATGTTTTCCTCAATCTCCAGATTATTGACAACACCTAATGTAAAGTTTTCAAATGCTAGCTCAGCTTTGCTTAGGACTTCCCTCACATACTGCAGTTCCCAGTCATTTGGTCTATGGATTTTTATTGGACTTATCATTGTAGGTGAAAGAGTTTGAAACTTATCTTCCTCGTCGATGCTCGATGCAGAATCGAATACCGGTGTCTCGTCGAGCATTCTTGAGTAGAGATTTTTTGGATCTAACTTGATTGTATCGACATGTTGGACTGAAGACAACCCAAAAATGAGTCAATTCCAGGAAATTTTCATAACTAGGAGGAATTTGATATGATTGTGATGGATGAAATAGAACCTTTTGAAGGAAGAAACTAAGACAGACTTCTTTATGAAACAAATTTCTAAAATTTCCTAAGAGGTTGAAGTTAACGAAAGAATCTAGAAACTAATTTCTACTCAGTTTATATTGCATCAGAAACTTATATGCAATTTTCCTGATAAACTTGGCGGTGAAATTTGTTTGTGATACCAACTTTTCAGAGGATGCCTTCTTCAGATAATTCAAAAAGTTCAAGAGAAAAAGAGATATTTACCATGGATGCTATTTCCATCGTCTGGGGAAGACTCGTCCTCAATCAAAGAGTCACTCATGGTAACAGTTTCAGTGTCGTTACTATCTTCAGGTTCTTTAATGTCTTTCGCTCCCTGAAACTGGAACGAGTTTAGTTATACAGAACGAGATGTTGAGAAACAATGGATATTTCACAACTCTAATGACTTGGAATAATTTCCGAGTAAGAAAAAGTGTTTAATGCACTTAAATAGTTATTTCAAACAGGCAGTAAGACAATATTCAATATCAAGACCATGATAAAGATAACATCAGCTGAAAGGTGCAATAGCAAGCAGCAATACCTGCAGCCATTTATCGACAATCAGTTCGTTGCTATCCATTGACAAGTCGTCACAATCATGGGGGCTTTCTGGGTATCTACAACTAATGCCATTTTCTTTTTTGGCATATTCTGAAGTGGCAAAAAGATTTTGCGAATTGGACCCGGAACAAGCGAAAATGCCTCCTCCTGTCATATATGATTGAGAGGGCTCAACCCTACATGTCAATTCTTGAAGTTTTTGCTCCAACAGAACACTTAAAGCATCACCATTTACGTCATTTAAATGCGGTGAAAATGATGATAGGTTCTGCAAATAATCGTTCTCGCTACACGAATCAAAGACCAAGCTGTGGTTAATTTTTACAACCTCATCTGAGTGAGGTTCAGAAACAGATTTCTTAAGTGGGGATGTGAATGTAAAAGAAACAATGTCCATTCCCAGCTTCCTGTTTTCATCACAGTTCGTTGAACCATCAAATGCAATATTATATTTGACAGATCTCTCATCATCGTGGATCAAAGCATTAGACACAGAACAACTTCCTTCACTACTAGCATCCTGACTGACAGATTTTTTCTTCCGTGGGGCAACATTTTTCTTGGAAGGTGCAAAATCTTCTTTACCATCAGCTTCTCTCGTGCGTGTGATTTTCGATTCAACTTCGGAGTTGATAACATCCTTATTTACAGATTTTCTAGCAGACTGAATCCTTTTGACAGGTTGATTCAAAACCTTTGAAGGTTTTGAAGGCAATTTTTCTTTGTTGGGTAAAGAATTCTGCTTCTGATTGTTTTGTGCAAGAACATTGTTATTTCTCTTCACGGTTCTCTTCTGCATTGGTTTTTGCAAGCTGGGCTGGCTCCCGAAAAGTTGTCTCGATTTCACTTCATTATGCTCTTTCCGATCCGTTGAACTCCTGTCACTACAAGAAGTTGATTCCCCTCTACTATGAAGATTAGCTCTAGCTTGCCCTGCAACGGAAGCTGGTCTTCCTTTATCTTTTGAAGTGTTGGAGTTAATTCTACCACCTCCAAGGGAATCAGTCCTCGACGCTAGAAGTTGTTCAGATCCACTATAATTCTGTTCACTAGCCTTCCCTTTTCTATTTTCTGTTGGTTTTTTGATTCCTGTAGACTTGTGTGCAGTTTCCAAATTCTCTTTCAAAACCCGGATTCTCAAGGGCGCTGAGGAATTGGTAATAGATAGCATTTTACTCTTCAGGGGTTTCCTTGGACTTGCCTCAATTATCTTGGTAGCTGCCTCCATTAAGTAACATGTGTTCATTGTTGGAGTAAACCCAGGGCTCTTGATAGGAGACAACAACTTATGATGAGTTATAGGTATAGATTTAGCAGATTTTGGAGGCAATACTTCAGTTTGAAATCTCTCAATAGGACTCTTGGGTACTTTTTGCGCCCTGAAATCTAAGAGATTCCCAGAAAACCTCTCCAGTTTGTTGGGCATACCAATATAATCCACAGAATGACTGTTCCATACTCCACTAGAGTTATCATGATGAGACGCCCGGACGGAGCGGGATTCGAAAAATGAGGTAGAACAAAGCTCGGGAGCATTAGAAGGCAATGAATCTAACCCCATAAGTCTAGCAACTACACTGGGGACTCGGCCCCCAGATTTTTCTTCACTGGTTTTGGTCAAAGAAAAATCCCAATCATCGGTTAATTTATAACTAGAACTTGCTCTATCTTCACTTGTCTCTAACTGCAGATGAACAATCCTTCAGAGAAGAGTGTAAAGCAACTTAAAGCAGAAGAAAAGAATCCATGTCTAAGGCAGTTCTTACCTGAAAGAGCTGTGATTTTGACAAGTTGTCAACATTTTCTTTTCCTTGCTTCAATCCTTTTTTAGGCAAAACAGGAAGATCAAGACATTGAATAAGTAAACTGCCATGCTCAAAAGTAACAAGTTTCTTCAAAACTCATAAGCCAAAAGGAATTATGTACCAGATAACTCATTACTGCTTGAGAACAGCCTTTTCCGAGATTTGCCATTCCAATCAAACAAGTTAAGAAAGCCTCCTTTGGAGCGTTTCTTCTCAACCTCCATGTTCTAATCTACAAAATATCTGGACAGCAGCCATTATTTTAACATGGAAAACAAAAAAAGAACCCATAACCAGAAATTTCTCAGAATTTATATCACACAATCCAATACTTATTCACATTTCTTAAGAAGAAGAGAGAACAAGCAACCGCTATAACTATTAGGAATCACGAACCTCACAATGGTATGATATTGTCCACTTTGAGCATAAGCTCTCGTGGCTTAGCTTTGGGCTTCCCCAAAAAACCTCATACCAACGGAGATGTACTCTTATAAACCCATGATCATTCCCTAAATTAGCCAAGGTGGGACTCCCTCCCAACAATCCTCGGCAATAACTATCTACATTTTTTTGTTCCAATGAGACTTCCACAAAACCCTAATCTTACAACGAGAGAGGTCAAGCTAACCATATCTAAGTCCTCCAATCAAAGAACCATTTAGAATCATAATAAAGCAACTCAAATTTGCCCAAGTAAAAACAAATGAAAAAGAAACCCGTAAATTACAGAAAGAGCAAGCATTACAGTTCATCAAAACATGTCATCTCCAAAAATAAACCAAAATCTCCGCCGTTCTAAGCCACATTTCCAAATCCAAATTGTTTATCCCTCAGTCCGTGAAGAAAATTACCAAACAGTTACTCATTCAAATTCAAACAGAATGAAAAAAAAAAAAAAAAAAAAAAAAAAAAAAAAAAAAAAAAAAAAAAAAAAAAAAAAAAAAAAAAAAAAAAAAAA
>NW_019272035.1:2021400-2024209 GCF_002738345.1 Cucurbita maxima | reverse complement strand
AAAAAAAAAAAAAAAAAAAAAAAAAAAAAAAAAAAAAAAAAAAAATCAGCCATTGTAATGGAAACTAAACACGTACCTCTCAGCAAACAGATCCCATTTCCAAATCGCAAGTTCGCAACCAAAAACAGCCAGAACGAATAAAAAAGAGCACAAAACACAGATCTAACGAAAAGGGTACAAAAATTGACCAAAAGGTTCGTTTCAGAGAGAAGAAAGCAGTGAGGAATGGAGTTCTTCAGGCGGTAGAGAAGAAGTACTTGGAGCATTAAAAATGGCAGAATGAAAGAGAGAGAAGCTTAAAAACCAGTGTTCGTGGAAAAATTTAAGGAATTGAAGGCTCCAAGGAAGGTTTTGTGCTTTCACCCATATTGCCCCAAAGAGAAGAAACCCAACTCCGAGGTGGGTCCCACCAAGTCAAAAATTTAAAATTAATAAAATAAAATTTTGAAAAAAAGTGTGAAACTCTAATCTACCCATGGATAAAAATTTTAAAAATGGATCATATCTTGACCGTTGGTTTTTATTTCCTTTTTTTTTTTTAATTAACGAGATTTTGTCGTTTATTTTATTTGTTTAAATTATTATCTTTCTTTTGTTTTTTTTTTATTGGTTGATGGAAATTTTGGGATGATCAAAAATTAATATATTTATGGAAAATTAAAACGTCCACCAAAAAAATATTTATGGATTTTAATGATATATTATTATCTTTTATTTTGTTAAAACAAATTTTAAACTTTGTATGGAAATCCAACTTTTTAAAAATGATATATTTGAACCATTTATGTGAGAAAATTTAATTTAGAAAAATGATAATACCTTAGTGACAAATTCATGAAAAATAATTTATAAACATGGGATTCTACCTTTTATTTTTAAAATATTATTAGAAATTATAAACGTCCCAAAATTACCTTTAAAGTACAAACTTTTTGAAAATTCATTCGAAAGATGGGACTTATAAATATGTGACGGTGACCTATAATAGGTCGTGATTTAAAATTTTCGTTCTAGGTATAGTCTAGTATGTTCATCGATAAGGATAGTAAAAAATCTGAACATCTGACTTCATAATCGAGAGTGTATATTTTATGCCACGCTCGATTTAACAAAATATGGTAAAAACAAAACTTGGTAATAATAAGATTATTTGTTGAAAAAATATGTACTTTGGAACCTATTATGAGACTAATGAATAATTGAATTAGAACTTTATAAAGCATGAAATTTCTATAAATTATAGGTTCAATTAGGTAAAAGAAGTGAAAGTATTTATTGTTTGCTTCAATTATTTGAGAATAGTTTTTCCCCGTCTTACTACAATTATTTAAGAGAATGGTTGGGAAAACATGATTTAAATTATTTAAATAATTCCATCTAATTTGGTGACAGATTTTCCCCCTTTAAATTGTCTTTCTCACTGTTCAAAATGGAAAAGGAAAAACCAAACTTATAAAGCATTTAAAATTAGGGATCGGGGTCTCGATTCAGATCTAAAACGATTAAATATAAACGTCTAAGATTTGACTCATCAGATCAAAGATACACACATTCAAATTTTCGAATTCGTAGACGAAAATTTTGTAAATAAACAGACATAAATTAGGCTCATCTTTTATCGTAATGTCCCAAACATATTCAAAAAGCTAAATTAAAGATATTTATAATAATTGAAAGTTTTGATAGATAAAAAAAAATAATTTGTTCTCTTAAATTATTAGTAAGCTTGAGCTAATAGATTCTTCTAATCATTTCAACTATAATAATTCAATAATAACAACTTCATCATCTATCTCGAAGATATAAAGAAAATATATTCGAAAAGACTATGAGATCCAATAAAATCTTAAAAAATTACACATCGAAAAATAAAAGATTCACTCGAGGCTAAGAGTACCACCAATGGACTACTAGTAGGTTCAAAACGGGTTATAAAATACCAAATAAATAATCAAGAGCTAGAAAACCAAGCTACAAAAAGGTTAGCAGGAATTTAGAAGAGGTCACCTTCAGGTAGGAGAGACAATGCTTGGAGGACTCCTAGACGCCAAAGAATCAGCAACTCAATTGCCTTCTTGAAATATGTGTAGCCATGAGCTCTTGCATCTATAAACATGTGTTCAAAGTCAAACACTAATGCCCAAAAAATTTGCATCAGATATGAGTAAAATATGAACACTATGATGTAAATAATCAATGAAATATAATGATTTTGTTGTAAAAGTGACCATTTTGATCCTTGTATTTCCATAAATTTGTATTAAACAATTTTCATATTGGATAGATCAAAACAATTAAAACGTCAAGAGATCAAAACTGACATTTTGAAAGTACATGAGCTATAACAAACAAATGAATCAAAATCAAAATGAGCATTTTAAGAGTATAAACAAAATAAAGTCATCCAAATTTAAAGAGTATAGAATCTAAAATAGTATTTAAATAAGTTTACTTCCTTCCAAATATGAAACCAAACAAAGATATTAGTATGGAATCTAAGATTCTAGATTTTCTTTCTAATAATAACAATCCAATACAAATTTGAATTGGAAAATGATAGATTCTTGACAAACAAATAGAGTCGGCAGAGGCAGAGCCATGATTGGGCTTTGCTTCTCGCCAAAATGAACATGCATTTTGGTCCCACTTCAATTATAAGATGATTATTATTCCCACCTCATCGTGCAATCAGTAAATTTCAATTATTTAAGTCGTTATTCGACTAACAAGGTATCATTTGATACAAATGTAAGCTAGCTAGATGACTAAATCAAAGCATATAGACAAAAAAAAAAAAAAAAAAAAAAAA
>NW_019272035.1:2013736-2021269 GCF_002738345.1 Cucurbita maxima | reverse complement strand
AAAAAAAAAAAAAAAAAAAAAAAAAAAACTAGATGGGGCAAGCAAACTGAACGCATATTAAACCAACTGGCCAGTATCTCTTGTACCATAATGCATGAAGCAATCAAAATGTTATTCAACATTTAAAAAAACTATGTTACCTATATGGTATATTTTAATCGACATGTCAGAGATTGGACTAATGTCGACACTACATGTACTTACATTTCAAGAATAAAAACAGAAGGCAAGAAATAGAAAATGCTATTAAACAAAGCTTACATGATTCAACTCCCTCTATTTCTATTTTTACCTATGATTTCTCAAAATTGATGAAAAATCTCAAATTCTTAACTTTGCATAAATTAAAATTTTCGAAAAAAATAAGATATTCAAACAACAATGAACTATCAATAAGGCCAAAATGTTTCTTGTTTGCACGAAAAGTCAAGAAAACATATTCTGTCAACAATTTTCAAGAGATTATTTCTCTTATTTGGTCCTTTATTATCCCACCAAGTAACCTATCCATTCCAGCCTCCATGATCATAGTTTAACTACGTGATGTCGTGAGCTTTCATAGCTATCAATAATTATTCGGAGCCTTCATAACTACCATTGACAAAATTATTCAGAAGACTCATATCTACCGATCATCATCTTGACTAAATTTATTTGGAGCCTTCATACGACATATTTATTCGGAGCTATGGTTGACAAATTTATTCGGAGTCTTCAATACTACCATTGACAAATTTATTCAAAGCTACCATAGACAACTTTATCCAGAGCCTTCACAGCTAACGTTGACAAATTTATTTAGAGCCTTCATGGCTACCTTTGACAAATTCATTCAGAGCCTTTATAGTCACTGATCATCCAAAATTTATCTGAACCTTTTATAGTTACCAATCATCCACCTTGACCAAATTTATTTGAAGCCTTCATAGCTACCGTTGACAAATTTATTTGGAGCCTTCATAGCTACTATTGACAAAGTTATTCGAAACCTTCATTGCTACCATTGAAGTCATGCCTTGACGTTGTGAAGTCGTGTCATCAAAATCATGCAATCAATACTGCACATAAAACTATTGAGTCCAAACTGAGTAATAGACATATTCCAGTTTGAGGGAGAGTGTCAAAGATTAGCCTTTTAAGTTAAGAGATTTATGTAACTTATGGGTTAGTATTCAAGAATTATATCTATTACTCAGGTGTGTGGAAGGATATTTATGTAATCTCATTCAATTGGATTTATTTAGATTTAGTTAATAAATAGATTTATTTAACAAGTGACAGACAACTTATTTAGAGTTATCTTATCTTGTTAATAGGAATTTATTTAAATCACTTAGATACTAAGGAATTGCCTATGAATTTAGATTTAATCAGTCTTTTTTTATAGGACAATTAGACATTTTTATAGGACAATTAGGAAAAACAGTAGTCTAATTTAGACTTGCAACAATATATTATTGGGAATGGTTCCTGCTCGTTTCACTTAAAAAGGAGTGTGGAGCGAAAAATAACGCCTATTAAGTTTCACTCACAACTAGACAACATTTGCAATGAAAGTCTTGTAGCTACCATATGAGGATGGGATAGCGCAGGGACCTCAAGAAACAAGTACTAAGCCCTAACTACCCAAAATAATGAAGGATTTCAAAGTATAAATCATCATGCCTCAGTGATAGAGAAAATGTGATCAAAATAATGCATTTAGCAGAAATACCTGGATTGAGGACAAGCAAGTTTTGTAGCCAAGAAGGAAGAATTTCTAGCCTGCATTGAAAACACCATAATACAATAACATAGGTCTGAAATGCTGTCCCAAGAGTTGAGGTGAGATGATGTTCAGTTTGAAGTCACCTTTAACAGCTAATGTATGTGCTCAGGAAGACTTTTTAAGACAGTTATCACATGGATTAGAGCCATTTTTGCATGCTTTTCGATCAAATGACTCACCAAAATGCTGAAGCAACATTTGTCTCCGACATTCATCCTGTAAAATTTGACCACAAATTCAGGAACATGAGTTTGCATCAACAAATCAAAGCTATAAAATACTAAAAGTAATGGGGCAGGAATTTTCATGGTGATGAAGAGTCAATGATAATAAGGGAAAGGCAACCGCTCATGATGAAATGGAGTTACTAACCTTAAGTTCACAGAATTGCTGCATTTTCTTTCCTTGAGACATTGACAACTTAAAACTTTCACTTTTGAATCCTTGACCATTACGTAACATGCATACAACTCGGCTGAAATCCTTTTTTTGGTACAAGACAATACATGAAGCAGGACAACCATCCCTTCCAGCTCTTCCTGATTCTTGATAATAGCTTTCTATTGATTTTGACATTGTATTGTGGATAACAAACCGCTGGACAAGTAGAATGATGTAATAACGATGAAGTGAATATCAAAAGTGACTTGTGAACACTAGCGAGTAATAGAAGATGCTTAAGCATACATATGAGACAGTTGGATCTAAGATAAGTACTACAAGAAATGGAAAAGAAAAAAAGATTTACTGTAGTTGAGGCCAGCAACAAATTCATAAAGCAATAATTAATTTAAACGATGGTGCATATGAAGGAGACAGATTGATTTGGACCATAAGCATAAGCAGATTAAGTGCTCCGTATGTTTCAGTTTGTTCGAACTTTTCAAAAGCCCAATGCAGCTAACTATATGCCTTATAGGCATCAAGCATCGTGAAAGAAATCAGCCAAGTTTTCAAAGCTACCATTTGCACCGCTATCAAGTCGACATTTTCAGAAGAGTTAGCACTAAAACATAATTGAAAACAAATTCCTCAACTTTCAGGAGAATAAGGAAGATGTGGTACTTATTCCACTACTTTGCAGGAGTGCTAGAGAGAGAGGTGCATTGACAGTACCTATTTTCATGGGGCATACATAGCGATCCATTCATTCATGAAATGTCAAAACCAAACTCTAAAACTGACATTATGATGGTGAATAATGCGGTCTTAAATTTTCTTGCACCAGTGTTCATAATCATAAACTAGTTAAGTCATGCCACAAATATTGTAGTTCAGGAATGACCAAAGTCTCAAAAAATAGCACGCATATTCTTATAATAAATGAACTTACAACATCTGGCTTGTCTATACCCATGCCAAAGGCAATTGTAGCGCAAACAATCTGGATATCCCCCACATGCCATTTCTTTTGAACCAAAACTCTTTGGCGAGCAGCTAAACCAGCATGATAATACGCTGCCTTGGTATTAAATTTTTTATTTAGAAATTCTGATACCTCTACACATTCACTTTTTGAAAGACAATAAACGATTCCACACTGATTCTTGAAACGATCCTTTATGAGCTGTCCAAGCTGCATCAGAGGCTCTTTTGTCTTGCACACTACTTCATACTTCAGGTTAGGCCTGTCAAAGCTTCTTTCAAGGATGAGTGCGTGAGGGATTCTTAAAGCTTTTAATACATCCTGCAGCATATAGATTGAAATGAGAAAAATACCATTTCATGGAAAACAGAAAAATTTCTGGCCAATGGCACCCCTTGTTACCTCACGAACTGAGTGTGTTGCTGTTGCAGTCAGTGCCATCACTGGGACATCAGGGAAATTTTGCTTAAGACATCCAAGACTTCGATAATCTGGGCGAAAGTCATGCCCCCACTGGCTGCAACATTGGAAAAACAGAGTAATGGCCTGATTTTCAAGGTAAGACTAATCTGATTTACCAATCCCACCATATTTAGCTTTTTACTAAAACCTATTTAAGAAGTTTTCTCCCATATATCTGCCAATTATCTCCTAGACTTTCACACAACCTACAACAATTGTTATAATACTTCACAAAACGGGTACAATTACCAAAAACCTATTATACAGATTGCCATGCTTCCTGATGTAAACAGATTGCTGATGGTCTTAAAAATGGAATAACAAATAACGAATTGATTGATGCTCATATGTTTGTTGGTTCAGTCGTTTAACCAATTTTTTTTTCTTTTTATACTGGCACTGGTGCTTCTTCAAAAATGAAGGGAGTGCAGCTTTGGGAAGGAAACATCCCCAAGAAAGTCAAATTCTTCTTATGGTTCCTAGCTCACCGCAGTCTCAACACTGTGGATAGAATCCAAAGAAGACACCCAAACTTAGCCCTCTCTCCTAACTTTTGTCTCCTTTGCAATTGAAGTTATGGAAACGGTAACCACCTCTTCTTCCATGGCCATTTCACCTATAAGGGTTGGATGTCCATCTTCAATATCTTTGATGTGGCCTGGGGCTCCTAAAGATGTTAGTGCTAGCCTTTTTGTAGTGCTGCTGGTCGGTGGCTCAAGGAGAAAGCTAGGACTGAGGTGCAACAGGAGTAGAAGCCTCTTGTGGTCAATTTGGAAAGAAAGGAATTGTGAAAATGTACAGTTTACAGCCTCTATGTGGAGTGTTCTACATGATACTTTTTGTAATAAACAACGTTATCTCATTAATTTAGATTGGAGGGCTTTCTTTGTCAAACCTTTGGTTTAGGCTTAGGGACCCCCTCATCGCTATGACCTTTAGGTTGTGTTCTCTTTTGATTGAATATATGTTGACATTATGTCCTGTTTCTCATATAAAAAAAATACAAAAATAAAAAATAATAAAAATTGGATGGAATGCCTGTCTTTTGAATTAGGGTAACATCTATATCCCAATACCTATAAGCTATCCAACTTATCGAAAAATTAACAAAGTAAACAAAGATCATGTCATACCTTACACAGTGTGCTTCATCAACAACAAAACCCGCAAGTTGTTTCTGTCATTACAATTTTAACTTAACATTATTTGTAATAGAAAATTTTTGAAATTCTGAATTGGAAATAAAAACTTCATATTAATTTAATATGTCCTAACAGGTCACCTTCAAATGCATGAATCTAAGAATCTCCAAAAATGACTGTGTTGCTATTCTCTCAGGAGTCACATACAAGAGCTTGCATGAAGGTTTATCATTCCTACAAATGAGAAAAGAAAACGCAATCTGAAAGTATGCTCAAGGAGAATCAAAAAGTTCTGAAATTATCCACGTATAGCTGCCTAAAGCACATACATCGTGCTTTGTCAAAGAGATTTATCTCAAACTCTAAAAACATTAAAATACGTATCCTAATAGAGTAGTATGCATATTATTCTTCCTGAGATAAGAATTGACTTTCTTTATACTATACATCATATAAGTTTTAGAAATATGGCCACAGACTCGCTAAACTTAAAACGTCACCAAATATCACATCCAGAGAAGGAAATAAACCTTGCCTCAATTCTTGCAGGACAACAGCTGCTTGAGAAGAAGTTTGTTGAGAATTTAAGAACGTTGACGGAATTCCAAACTTGAGGTTTAATGTAACTATCTGATCTTGAATTAGGGAAAGGAGGGGAGATACGACAACGGTAACACCTGGTTGAATTGTTGCAGGCAGCTGTAAAGAGTGAAGTGTTGATGTAAAAAAAAACAAGTTTAAAAAGCCATGCATACGATCAACACAAAATTATTCAAGGCTTCTCGTCAGTTTTCAAAACTCATAACCAAACAAAATATCTATAAGAATATATTTACAAAATGAAAATGCATGTGGATAATGCACGCATGATGGATGACACTGATGCCATAACATTCCATACCACAGGCATGGATGCCTCGGATAATTCAGGGAACAAGTAGCAGTCAGAGGATTTTAAGGATCACTGCAGCCGAACTTCGTAACATGGATTATAGAACAATCTTGTTGTATCTCTGCTTATAAAGACCACTGCCTATATTTAAAATTGTGTAGGAAAGTAAGAAAAGATGACCTGGTAACATAAGCTTTTGCCTCCTCCAGTTGGCATAAGTATAAAACAATCTTGCTTTGATGCAGCTGCTTTACAAGCTTCGTGTTGCAGAGGTCGGAATGTTTTGTTTCCAAAAATAACAACATTCGCCAATTCAAAATCATCCAAAGTCTGTAACTCTTCATAAGTAAGAGTTTTGTGCTCAACCCCTGAAGCTCTAGAGGGCAGTCTTTTTCCTGGATTTGAAGAAACTGAACCCCGAGTAGTGCTGCTTTTGCAATCCTTCAACATAACTTATTCAATAAGTACTTAACATAAGCTAAAAGTTTTGCCTCAGTGTACTGTGTTAAAGCACTTGGAGTAAAAATTGAGATTGTTAAAAGCTGCTTCCAGATTTCAAATGCTATAAATTTTCATGACAATATAATGAATAAATAAAACAGTCATCTGTGGCCAACCAAGAAGCCTACCCCTGATATTGAAGAGTATTTACTTGACGTGAGTATGGAAGTAGCCCGATCGGAACAATAAGAAATGGTAGAATCAAAATTTCTCTTCTTTGAAGCATTGAATTCTACATCATCACTTTCACTGGAAGAATCGATGTTAACCAAATTTGGGTTTTCCTCCGCTTCAGATGAATCTTCTATGATATAGATTGAGCTTTCCCTGTTGTGATCATTACGAACTCCATCTTTTTTTTGGATATTTACATCGAGAATAATATCTAAAGCACCACAAGCTTCTGACTCCATTGCCTGTAAATCATCCCACTCCTCATTGTCTTGAGCGGACTCCGCAAGAGCCGCCAAAAAATCATCTCCACAATGCTCAACAGAGACAAATTCCCGCCCATCATCACCTGAAAAAAGAAGCGCATCCATAAACAGATAATTGACAGTGCCAACTTTTTACTTCTCAATTAGAAGAGCTGATTTTACTCTTAGCTGATCAATCTCGCTCTAATAACATTATCCCACCCGTTAGTAGCCAGAATACTTCCAACATATCTCATGCAAGCAAAATTTAAAACCACTTCAATCGTTTTAAAATGGTTTATACGATTCATCAACAGAACAACGGTTAGTAATTTACACTGAATGCTAAGTCGATACACAACCATATTCTCACAAAAACTATACACCAGATCCTATGACATGTGCATCCTACCCCCTAACGTTCCACAAATGAATTCAGGAAAAAAAAAAAAAAAAAAACTGAACGAAAGCGAACAATTTAAGTTCCTCTCCTCGGCCCATAACTACGAAACTATGTTAATGACATTTCCAAATCCATGTTCCTACAGTGCGCATCTGAGAATCAACAAAATATGGATTAAACGATGTTCCATTGTCCTCATTCCAGACACGAAAGAGTTATACAGATGAAACTGAAGTGCAAATTTAGGGTTCGGATATGGCTGGAGATCGAAGAAAGTACCGTATAGATTGATCATTCGGTCCAAGCAGGCTTCCGCCGATTCTTCATCGAAACCGAGTTCAGCAGCCAAACTTAGCAACCGAGCTCTCTCCAATTCCAAGTCGTGACCGCCCATTTCTGAGTTCTGTGGAAGCTCGTTTCCTCCCGCGCAAAATTAGCTTTAAAGCTGGTGACATCATTGTGCGTGTATATATAATTTACATTTTTATCCATTTAATCCTCCAATTTATATATATGTGTATATATATATATATATATATATATATATATATATATATATATATATATATATATATATATATAT
>NW_019272035.1:2002058-2013433 GCF_002738345.1 Cucurbita maxima | reverse complement strand
TATATATATATATATATATATATATATATATATATATATATATATATATATATATATATATATATATATACTTTTTATCTATTTAATCCTTATATAATAATTATTATTATTTCTATTATATTCATAAATTGCGCTTAGCTTAACAAATATTCAAATTTTATTTTATAATATATTTGTAAACGGCCCTTAGAATTAGGTTGAATATCACTAATTAATTTATAAGAATGTTTTACATTAAAATTAAATATTTTTCAAGTCTGCAATATTTGAATCACAAAATCAAAAAATCGTAAAATACATCATTCCACGTCAACCACAAAACAAATTTTGATATTATTTCGTGATTTATAGAATTTTAAAAAAATTTATCCATTTTATATTTTTCACGTAGTCAGTGATTCGTCAACATTTTCTAACTGCCTTCGTACCTCCTTGGCACGAGTAAGTTTAGAGCATGACTCTAATACCATCTCCACAATTGTATGATATTGTCCACATTGAGCATAAACTCTCATGGCTTTGCTTTGGGAAGCTCCCCAAAAGACCTCAGACCAATAGAGAGTATATTCTTCTATTATAAATCCATGATTGTTCCCTAACTTAACCAATGTGGGACATTTTCATCTAACATATGTGTGTATATATATTTTTAATTTACTAATTTATTTGACTAAAATTAAAAGTTACATATATTTATAGATGTGGCATCATCCATGTGGGCTTTGGGCTTTAGAATTGAATCAAAAGCGGAGAGATAGAGATCAACCGCCCAAAGGGAGAGGGGACAGAGCCGATAATGGCGAAAGAGAGATCTGCATCTTCCTGGAAACTCGAATCCTTGACAAAATTGGTGTCAGATTTATTGCGAAATTACAGATCGCCTAAGTTTCTAAAAGTCCTTCATATAATTGGCGCATTGACTTCTAACCTGGTGGTCGTCAGTCCACTCAGTGCGGAAAATTCAAGTAATTACTCTTGAAACCACTCATTTCCTCTCAATTTCCCCGAAATAAACCCTAATTCGTTTGATTTCATTATGCTTTCTTTTTCCTCTTTTGACAGTTAAATGTAATTGTTTAATTGGATGTGGGGACAATGAGATTAGCTCTGTCCATTTCATTCACATTTGAATGCTCCTCAACTCCGTGAGAATGTAATTTTTTGTCTCACTTTCAAACATCTTTGTGTTTTTCTGTCGTCGCTTGTCATTTTCATGTGGGTTGCGCCGTTCTCGAGGGAATGGGTGCACCCATTCATGTTCTAAGTATAGTCTTTTCAATCTTCTCTGAATTTTCCCATAACTTCGAAGGTAGTTTCAGCTTTTTGAAGTCTAATGGCTGAAATGGTGTGAACTTTCTCTGTTACTTCTATGCTTCTTCTAGTTCAATCGGCCATGTTCATTGATTTCTCTTCAATTTCATTGAACACGTATAGGGCGGTGGTTGATATAATTTTTTAATTGTTTCTTCTATATGACAAAGGACAGGGCAGTTTATTTAGTTATCTGAAACTCAGAGAATTTCTACCAACTTTCCATGACAAAATCTTGGTAATGTCAGGCTCCCTCGAGAATTGTGGTTGCTGATCTCAATATTTATTTTACAATATAAAATTGACTTCAACCATTTACGCGTTTCTTATGTAGTTTAATGGAAGCTTCCTCTTCCCTTCCGAGTACAATTGATTCTCAATAGCCCTTTCTATATAAATATTGATCATGAGTGTAATTCGTTAGAGATGTTGTTTATTTTGAGTTAATTTGATGGTACAGAAGAGGCCTTTTCATGACTTCCATGGTGACGGTTTTGGAACTCCGAATAAAGAGCCAAAACGAATCAATATTTTCCAGAAGTGAGTGTATAGTTAGTCCAAGAACATTGGTACATTGATTTTCTGTTTTCTTACATTTGGTTTTCATTTGTGTTGCTGCAGAGCTGTTGGGGAGGCTAGCCTGCTTGCTTTTCTCGAACCTCTGATTCGGAAAGCGGTAAGACGAGTCTCTTATGTTTAGATGAACAAATTAATTTGATTTTAGAATTTACTTTGGCTACCTTGTTTCATTATAGCTTTGCTTTTTAGTTTAACAATTAGAATTGTGGTCGTTGTAGATAAAGGAAATTACCCTGGTGCCTTTGGAAAACACGAGCTTTTTTTTTTTTTTTTTGGCTACTGATCTTTGTGCTCTTTCTCTAGTCTCTCTGTTTTCCTTTTTTGTATCCTATCAAGAAAGATCCAATGGAGTTTTGAAGAGTTTCAAAAGAAAAACTTCGCTTGAATACTCGAGATAATGTAGGAAGTTACACCAAGTTTCGGGTCACCTAGTCTCCAATCACTTTTAAGTTTAAAATTCAAATTGTGGGTAACTAATAAACGCTATATAACGAAGCTAAATATAGGGACATGTGGCTAACATTGACATGCTCTGATGTTTAGATGAGCCGCAGCCATAGTGAGCAAACATTTGATTCCTTCTTCTTCTTCTTTTGTTTTATGATTACTTTTTTTTTCCCCTCTATTTTTAATTCTTTAGACGAGGAAACATGAAAGAATAACTTTGATTTCAGACATTTGATATTCTATTTTATGTTTTCTGTATGTTTGGTTATTAGGTAAGAGAAGAGACAGAATGTGCTATTTCCAAGCTTTTCCCCTCATCTTCAAGGTACGTACGTACTTTTGAACTTTTGTGAACTGCGCTCCTTTTAAGGCTTTTGTCCTGTAAGTTTGACTGCCATCGAGTTTAGGATAGCTGTTTTGATTTTTTGTCCATACGAATGACCTATTAATTGGTAAAATTTGTTCGTTGACCGGCATTTTTAAAAATATGATAATTCACTCATCATTATGTTTTCCTTTTTCTTTGTATTCCATTTGATTTTAGCTTCCTCTTGGTTCTCCAGCAGCTCAGTTAGTGAAGCTGAAACAACAACAGTAGGTTGTAATCTGCAGCTGCTGTTCGAAAGCAAACTGCCAGACCGAATATTCACAAATAATCCCCTGAAAGCTGATGATGGCAAACCATTGAAAATTCTACTATATGATGCCAATTCGAAGACTATAGTGCAATCTGGTCCACTATCATCAGCGGAGGTCGATTTTGTTGTCATCAATGGACTATTTTCCAGTGATAGAGAGGATTGGACTGAGGAGGATTTCAATTCTAAAATTTTAAGTGAAAGGGAAGGTAAAAGACCTCTCTTAGCAGGACATCAGAGTATCATCTTGAAAAACGGGGTTGGATTTATCGGTGATCTTAGTATCACTGATAATTCCAGCTGGATACCAAACAAGATGTTCATATTGGGAGCTAAAATTTCACCCAAAAATTATGGAGGACAAAGAGTTAGGCCAGCCAGAAGCTATCCTTTTTCTGTCAAGGACGGCCGTGGAGAGGGTAAGTTGTGATAACTCAAACGTTTAGAACAAACACCCCTCTTTTGCGCCTTGTTGACCTTTTGACCTTCATTTTCTGGGTACCAGATTCTAATAATTGATGATCTTGTTTTACAGCTTAAAGCTTTGAACTGATTAGTTACTTTTTAGGGTATATGAAGCATTATCCTCCAAGGTTGCAAGACGAAGTGTGGCGTTTGGAGAAAATACGAAAAGATGGTAAATTCCATGAGCAGCTTACTTTGCACGGAATTCACTGTGTCAAAGACTTTCTCCTTTTGAATGAAACGAATCAACCGAAGTTACGCCATGTAAGATAATTGCTTTGTTTGTGTATTGTGTAATTCTACATCGTTTATGTTTAGTTGTTGTACCTTTTTCCTTCAACTCTAGGAAGAATAATCTTTTAACTCAATACTTTTTTTTTTCGCCGATGACATTGCAGATACTTGACCGAATGTCGGATAAGATATGGAGAAAAGTTTTGGATCATGCAAAAACTTGCACTATGGACGATTGCACGGTTTCTAGATTCCCAAATGGATGGCATGGGGTAATTAATCTGTTCAACTCCATCTCAAAAGTTGTCATATTTCTATGTTTAGTAAACTATGATTTTGTTTTCTGTATTGAAGGAGAAAATGAAACAAATGGGGGAAAAAGGAATCATGATCTTTGTCATCTTAAAGTTATTCTTCCCTCATCTAATAGAAATTTCTGGTCTGAAACTTAGTAGCTGTCATTTTCATTTGCAGGCATGGATTGAAGATCTGAATAAGCCAATACATCTGAACAGATTTGATGAGCAGCGGAGCCCGAAACTGCCATTGACCTACCCACAAGCTGGTCCTTCCAATTCTCCCTATCCAGGAATGCAATCATTGGGGCCTAGCATCGTACATTCACAAGGTATAAAAACTGTTCATGATCGATATAATACAACATATTCGTTGTTCTTTCGGTGTTCGATTTGATGATCATCCTACCCTTCACAAGTAATGTATACAACCAAATTGCATGTTTCTTCAGAAAATTTACTGCCTCCTATGCTTAAGTAGCTCTTGTTTTCGTGTTGACGCCTTCAAATTCACTTTTCTGAGGCGGCTGATTTTTGGAAGGTAAATGATAAGCCAACAGGGTTAAAAGCCTTTAGTTGAAGCGGTTCTATATGCTTCTTTCCTGCTATTTTTTTTTCTCTGTGCTTGAACCATCGGTTTGATCGGTTAGATCGGTTCGGTTCTTTAAGGTTCCCAGTTGGCTTCTTTCGTTTCTTTATTGGTTGATCGAACGCGTTAAATCTGAAACGTAAATCATAACTTGAGTTCAAATACCTTCCTTTACATGTCTCTGAGGCAAAGTAATTCTATGTTCTTAGCAGAGAACCTGCAAATTGGTGCTCCAAATAATTTCAACAGTGAAGAAGATGGAGCACAGTCTTTAATTTTCCAAATCCATAGCAATCTCACAGACCAAGCTTTTCCTCCATCACTGCAGCCTAATTACTCTGTAGATGACTCTACCTTTCTCCCACAAACTCCAGTTTACTTCCCTCTACCGACAAGCGAGCACGGAGACAATTTGCTTCCTTCTCCGAGCTATGCAGCGGACGCCGGGGGGTGTAGCATTTTCCCTTATCTGGATCACGGCGCAGATATCTTAAATGGAGCAGATTAAGTTTCAAGCTGTTACATGAGAGTATATTGTGAAGCTATGCCGATTCAGATACCGTCTCACCTTGCTCGATTCTAAAAGCGCCGAGCAACTTCCTTTGTAGTCTTAGTGTCAAGGTACTGCACACCCAAAGAGGAAAGCATCAGCTAAATTTGCAGGTCCTAATCTATTTGGTTAAGCCTTTTTTTTTTTTTTTTTGGTAGATAGTCCTCTCGTGTTTTCCTGTAGAGTATTTTTTCTTTCCCTTGGGGCTAATGTGCAGCAAAAGAGTCCTTTGCTTTCCTCATTTTATCTTTTTTGTTTCATCTCTACAAGTTGAAATTGATGTAACTTACAATCAATTTGAAAGGAAAATATTTTTCTTTCCAATCAACTTCTCGAAGAATACATGTCCTTATATCAAGCAGCCTTATTGGGCGAGGGCTCGGGTCGCTACGCAGTGACACGACAACGCTCTTGATTCAACTTATTTGGCATTATGGAGGACTAGCGTTTTTTAAGACTATCAAGATTAATCGGGTTCGATGATTACTAAAGGGAAATAAAGCAAAGGTAATGAAATTAAACATCTGTTTTATTGATTTGTAAATAGTTATTGTTTATTCAATGCTCCGTCTCAAGAACTCTTCGGCTAAATGTTATATATTTTTTATTATTATAGCAATGTGTGGTTGAAAATTAATTATAATTATTGAAATTTGAATTTTTATAAATTAGAGTTAACATTAAAAAAATATAATTATTTTTTTATATCGAGTTATATCGAAAAAAATAATTATTGTTATTGTTAATAGTTGAAAATAAGTTTTAAAAAATGAAATAATTAAAAAAGATCCAACTGATTCTAACAAATAAATGAAATTTATCGTATAAAAATTGAAATATGTGGTGGGGATAGCACGGCCAAGAAGGGTATGAGAGTAAATTCACAAGGTCTTGCTCTCATTCCCAAAGTGAGTGGCATGTGTAGTAAATAGTGTGAACTCAAGTGGTATATTGCTACGGCTAAAAATATCTAGCCTAAAGTATTCGATGGCTCTTGCCGGTGAGGAAAAATAAATAAGTAATAATATTAATAACAATCTCTGGAACTTTCCTTCTTCATATCAAGATATTTTCATCTTTTTCTACCGTCAACTCGCCCTTCGGAATAGACCACACACCAATCGTTGAAGAAACCGACGCAACGGAGCCTCTTCTTCTTTTTTTCTCCGTTTTTGAAGTCCACGGCGCTGTTATGGTGATCTGAAAGTTGTTTTTTGCTCCTTTTGTTTGGTGTGGTGGTTGTGTTTCGAGATTCTGCGGCTTCTCTTCTGTCTGATTCCGATTTTTCGATGGATCGGGGAGGAGGATCCGATGGCGGAGCTTGCTACTACACCATCCTCGGGATTCGTAAGGACGCCTCCTTCTCCGATGTTCGTACTGCCTACCGCAAGCTCGCTCTGGTACTGAATTCGGTTTTAGATTTAATTGTTTTGAAATTAGATTTTTCTAGGTTATTCTTTCTGTCTCAGATTTTTAGTCGGAATGAAATTTGGAGGAGTTTTGTTTTGTTCTGTTCTGTTTCTTCCGATTTGAGAGTGAATTTGTAAAATCCGAACTGTTTCTGTTCTCGTTTCTTTTGCGGTATAAGAAATGGCATCCGGACCGGTGTACGCGGAATCCTGCGGTGGCCGGAGAAGCCAAGCGGCAGTTTCAATTAGTACAAGAAGCGTATTCAGGTGAGATCATCGATTCTCCGCCCCTAATCACCGTCAATTTTGTAAACGCCGTTGAATTCCCCGTCAATGTTCATAGGTTAGGACACTAACGCGCGTTGATTGCCCATCTGCCTCCTCTCTCACAGTTCTCTCCGATCAGGCAAAGAGGTCCGTCTACGACGCCGGTCTATACGATCCAACGGAAGAAGACGATGAGGTTCGTATAGATTTTTTTAATTTTAGTGAGTACTATTCATTATTATTCCAATTAGATATTTTTGGCATGGCATGATTATTTTCCCGGAAAAGACGACGTCGTTTTCCTCATGCTCTAATTATAAACTTCCGTTATTATTTTTTTATCCACCTTTTTTCCTTTCGCCGTGTGATTATTCATTATTTCTCATTGCGTACAAAAGCTGTCATCCAATGGCGTCTCTCTAGAACTTCCCTTTTTGAGATTTTTTTTTTTTTTTTTTTTAAAAAAAAGATTCCGTCCATGTTAAAAATTATTCATTGTCACGTAGAAAATAAGGCTTCTTAACCCATAAAACTTCAACAAAAAAGAAAAATAAAGAAAAATGTGCTAGCTTATCTAGTCATATAATCCTTATAGACATGTTCCATTAACCTGGGGGACTCTGTTCTATAACCGGTGATTGAGTATGGAAAATTTTTTCCTACCCTGAAGATTATATTGTCATTCTCGATCCCCACCCAAATCTTCATCAAGATTAGATCAAGATTAATGAAGAATTTTGGGTGACAAAAATTGAAATAGTAGGCTAGAATAGGGATACTTGGGGAAAGATTTCTCTATGTCGTTCCCTAGACATCTTTAATCACTTCCTCTTTGAACACGGGGATGTGAAAAATATATCGGATTAGTTGATTAGAATTGAAATAAATCGGTTTGTGCTTGATCTTGGTTGATATATATATATATATACTCTTTTAATCCTCTTCTTTACATCCTAAAAAAAAATATTTTAATTTAAATATATATATGTATATAATAATAAAATCTTTGGAGCCTAAATAGTTTAAATTCGAATAATTGTGGTCTGAAATATTTCTACTTTAATGTGGTTTTAAATTTTTATAAACCAAATAATACTGAATTTTTCGCAATTATTTAAAAAAAAAAAAAAACTTTTTTTTGTTCTTTTTCTTTTTTGGGGAAAAATAATGGTCTCATTTCCGCTTGCGGTGCAGGAATTTTGCGACTTTATGCAAGAAATGATGACAATGATGACCAACGCCAAACCGGAGGTAATAGCATCCTGACCGTCCAATTTCGAAGCCAATTAATTTCAGCCATCGATTGTTCGTCGTCCACAAATATCTGAAATGCCTTTTTGGTTTTTTGGGTTTTTTTTTTTAATAGGGTGACAGCTTCGAGGATCTACAGAGGATGTTTATGGAAATGGTCGGTTCAGATGGCATGGGAGGGTTCCAAGTGAACGACAATCCAACGGCCTCAAAGAGGCCACGCCCTACTAACGGTTCCAGATCTAGTGCGCCCAAACGGAACTCCACCCGCTGCTAAAATTTTACAGTGACGAAAATCTCCCTGGCTGATTGTGGGTATATTTGATTGGGTTTGGGGGATTTGAAGGGTGTTTTAACTTTTCCTTTAATGTAATTTAGTGCAAGTTGGAGGGGCTTTTAAGTCTTTTCATTGCTAGGAAGTGTTTGGCTATTTTTTTTTTTTTCTTTTATTAATAATAAACTATTAGATCATCTCGCTTCTCTGATTGGTTTCCTCCATTTTCTACTTGTGTACGGCTTCTCATTTACTTGGAAATGAAAAGTGGGCTTTTCTTGATGGTTACAAATTTTAATAGTTTTCTTTTCTATTTTACATTTTTTTAAAGCCCAAATTAATAATAAAAAAAAAAAAATACATTTTTAAGGTGAAAAGTCCAAAATAGACATTTTGTGTTTTCTTTCTAAAATTTTTTATGTTTATATATGATTTATAAACTTAAATTTTTTGCAATTTTAGTACATCAATTTTTTAAATTTATTAATGGTAAAATATTTAGATATAAAGTATATGAACCTGACATTTTGGTGACGCTGTCTTCGAAGATTCAGACTACACCGCCCTTTTCAAGTACCAAAATCCGCTCGTACTAAGATAGTGTTGCTGTCAATACACCAAAGCTAAATGACTCAATGAAAATAAGGAGTATTTTTAAACCTTGTGTCGGCATGTTACAAATTTGAAGACTTTTCTAATAATTGCTTTTAAATTGACTTTTAAAAAATTAATTAACCTGAAATTTTAATTTTATAAAATTGTAATTAAAGTTAATAATTAGTGTCAATTCCGTAATAATTTCCCAATCGAAGTCGATTTACGAACCAGAGCACGCTCTTGAGCACGTCAATATAAATTCATGGGTAGGGTTCCCCAACGTTCACTACACTCTCTCTCCTTCTCTCTCTTCCACTGTGAAACTCAAAACTCGAAAAAAAAAAACAAAGTACAAAACTTCATACCAAATTCTTCCTCTCTTCTTCTCCGGCGATTCAAATCCCTCATTCCTTATTGGAACATCGTAGATTTCATCTACTAATCGGGGTTTGAGTTCGTCTCTCTGGTATTCAAACGATGTCGCTGAGACCGAACGAGAGGGCTGAGGTTCGGCGGAACCGGTACAAGGTTGCGGTGGATGCCGATGAAGGTCGGAGAAGAAGGGAGGACAATATGGTTGAGATTCGGAAGAATCGCAGAGAGGAGAGCCTGCAGAAGAAGAGGCGCGAGGGTCTTCAAGCCCAGCAACTGCAAACTTCCACTCACTCATCGTTAGTGGAAAAGAAGGTCAATATTAAACGAGTTTAGTTTGTAATTGTGTTGTTCATTTCTGGATTTCCTTTTTTTTGTTCCCTTGCTTTGGGGGGAGAATTGCGATGTCGTGATTTTGCTGTTGAAGTTTGATTTTGGTGGCTGTTTAGGGTTTGTCGTTGTGAGCTCGGCGATCAGGTTTTATTGAGTTTGTTTTTTTTTTAGCTAAATGAATTTTTTCTGTTAGGGATTTTGATTCTGCTGAATTCATTTTTGTGGAATTTGTGTAAGATCAGGTTGGTAGAGTCTTCATTTCGAATTTTGGGGATGTGGGATTATGTCGTGTCTATTAAAGCTGTTGGTTGCCACTTACTTGTTGGGGAAATCGCTCATTTCAATTCGACGCTGAGTTTTTAGGCTTGTTTGACTTCGTTTTTAAATAGCATTTGATTCGATCTTTATTTTACTGACATTGATTTTGCATTCTGAAAGTCAGGTCCTTGGAGTATTTGAAATCGACTTAACTTCTGTTGCTGAATGTAGTTGAAGTGAATTATTCTTACCCAAACCATGCGATAGTTTTTGTTTTTGTTATTTTAATTCAAAGTCAACTTCGGTCAAGTTTGACAAATTTTTGTCCTGAGAAGATTCCCTTTGTTTTTCTTTTTTCTCGTCAGTGGACTGATTAGGCAGAATCAGTTCGAATTTAAACTTTGAGTGAGAACTTTCATTACTGGAAATTCACGTTTGTTAATGTGGAAATGTTTTAACTGCAGTTGGAGCATCTTCCGTCCATGGTTGCGGGTGTTTGGTCTGATGATGGTAGTCTGCAACTCGAATCGACTACTCAGTTTAGGAAACTGCTATCCATTGGTCGGTAATGTTTTAATATTGAACATCGATATGTTTGTATTTGGATGGTTCGTAACCTTAAAACATTTCTTCTTCAGAGCATAGTCCCCCAATTGAACAAGTTATACAGGCAGGAGTTGTTCCTCGCTTTGTTGAATTTCTAATGAGAGAGGATTTTCCACAGCTTCAGGTTTGATACAGAGATTATATTATATACTATTGCAGGATTTGAAAGACGTGACAAAGTGATAAAGGCTTGTTACATTAATATTTTATGTAGTTTGAAGCTGCTTGGGCTCTTACAAATATTGCTTCGGGAACATCAGAAAACACTAAGGTGGTCATTGATCATGGTGCTGTGCCAATATTTGTGAAACTTCTTGGTTCTCCAAGTGATGATGTCCGTGAGCAGGTAAGCTTTTTGAGTTTCTTTACATGGGCATGCCTATGGGGCCTTTTCCCCACTCCTGAAATTATTATATACTTCCCCTCCTTTATTCTAGATCAATATGTCTCCTCCTCTTCCATCAGAACAAGTTGCATCAGTTTTATTTAATTCTCATGTAATGGAGAGGAAATACATTCATACTTCCTGTGCTAAGTTGATTTGTTAGTGTTGTTGGAAAAGCAAACATTTGTTACGTGGAATGTTTAATTAATTTCTCCTTCCATCTGTAGGCTGTTTGGGCTTTAGGAAATGTTGCTGGGGATTCTTCAAGATGTCGTGACCTGGTTCTTGGTCATGGAGCATTGCCTCCTTTATTAGCACAGTTGAACGAGCAAGCTAAGCTTTCTATGCTGAGGAATGCTACCTGGACGCTATCCAATTTTTGCAGGGGCAAACCACAGCCTGCTTTTGAACTGGTGGATAACTTTTCGAAGATTTTGAGATTTGAAAGAGATAATGTGCTAGTAATTAGGTTTTGGATAAATCTAGTACCCCCCCCCCCCCCCCCCCCCCCCCC
>NW_019272035.1:1970322-2001739 GCF_002738345.1 Cucurbita maxima | reverse complement strand
CCCCCCCCCCCCCCCCCCCCCCATTTTGTCCTCTTGTTTTATGCATGTAGGAAGGTTTTCAAGACTTGGTGGATATCCACCGACTGTTTCACTAGGCAGAAGGAATTTATTAATTTTGTGTTGTCCATCTAGTTTGTGGGTTTATGATTCGTAATGGTTTCATGCCATTTTTCTGACAGGTCAAACCAGCACTTCCAGCTCTTGCACGTCTAATGCATTCAAATGATGAAGAAGTTTTGACTGATACCTGCTGGGCACTCTCATACCTTTCTGATGGTACGAATGACAAAATCCAAGCTGTTATTGAGGCAGGTGTTTGCCCTCGTCTCGTCGAGCTATTAATGTGAGTGTACAATCATTGAGGGGTGTTATATTTTTCTTCTTTTAGACTTCTGAATCAGATGATTCATTATCTTCCAGGCATCCTGCTCCTTCAGTGCTCATTCCTGCCCTTCGAACGGTTGGTAACATTGTTACTGGCGATGATTTGCAAACTCAGGTATGAGCTGTTTGGTTTTTTTGGTCACATTAATTGGTAGATGCTGTACGGACTTGACCTTAGTTGACAATTTTGGTAGTAAGTTATAAGTTCCCTTCTTTTATTGCCTTTGGGGTCATTTTCATCATTACATTTTGCACATATATTCTCCCTATGGAGAAATCAAATGAGATTACTAGTACCCTCTTTGAACTTAGTTTTGTAATAACTTGCACATTCTTTTGTGGAAACTGTTTGGAAGTTGCTTTTGGATGTTCTAGCTTTTCCAGTAACTTAAGCATAAAATATGGTTCTTGTTATCTATTTTTGGGGGATTCCTCCAGTTCGCTATCAGTTGATAGTTGACACCCCTCAGTTTAAGGTCGGACCCTTTCGATGAGTTTGGATTGCTTCCCACTGCCTTAGCCTTGTTCCATAGCCTTGTATTTCATCTCTTGTTGCAATTTCTCTCTTCATTTCCTCTCTAACATTCTTTACTTCCAGCAATTTTCTCCTTGATTTAAGATCTATTTCTGTGATCAAACTGCAATATACCAATTTGATAGTATCCAGAGAATTGAAATATAAGTCATATTAAGAACTTGTAGTTTTAGAACAAGAAAATACGGTAAAATATTCCAACTAGTATGAGAAACTTCAGTTCCCTTGAGGAGAATTGAGCGTGAACTATTGAAAAGAACCCCTTGCTGATGTACTCCTCAGATAATGGCTATGTCAACTATTGAAAATAACCACCTGCTAACTTACTCCTTAGCTTAGCACCTGTAGTATGTTAAGAATATTTCTGACATTTACCTAAATATTACGGTTTCATGCTCGTCTTTTTCTCTTTCAGCTGGTTTGTTCTGTCGTATGAACTATTTATGGTGATGAAAAATGAAGCTGAAATTATAACTTGAAATAGTTGAGTTACATTATAGAGGTAAAGCTAGGGAGTTCGGTAGACTCTAGAAACTAAATGAGAGAAACGTTCCGATAGATTCCCTAAAATTCACTTTAATTTGTGTATTCTTCAGCTAAAGCCTGCTTTTTGAAGACCAAATTGATAAAGATATTTTTTTCTCCATAGGTTATTATCCAACACAATGCCCTGCCTTGCTTGCTAAATTTATTGACTAATAATCATAAGAAGAGCATCAAGAAAGAGGCTTGCTGGACTATATCTAATATAACAGCCGGGAACAAGGCACAGATTCAGGTAAAATCACATACGTATCCATCTTATCATGCCCGGGAATATATCTTTGATTGTGTAACGGATTGGTTTCAGCTATGTGATCTTTCTTTGTATTCCTCCAGGCCGTTATAGATGCCAATATAGTTGCTCCCCTAGTTCATCTGCTCCAAAATGCCGAATTTGATATTAAGAAAGAGGCTGCGTGGGCAATCTCGAATGCCACATCTGGAGGTTCTCATGACCAGATCAAGTATGGCGTTTATTGCCCCCTAGTTGCCATATATACATAATTTATGTTTAGGTTCTAATTTCACATGATTGTTCTTCCTGGTGGCAGGTACTTAGTAAATCAAGGGTGTATCAAACCTGTGTGCGATCTTCTAATTTGCCCCGATCCTAGGATTGTCACGGTTTGTTTGGAAGGTCTTGAAAATATCTTGAAGGTAGGAGAAGCTGAAAAGAACACAAGTGATACAGGAGGTGTTAATATTTATGCTCAATTGATTGATGATGCCGAGGGGCTAGAGAAAATTGAGAATCTGCAGAGTCATGACAATACTGAAATTTATGAGAAGGCAGTGAAGATCCTTGAGACCTACTGGTTGGAAGAGGAAGATGAGACTATGCCACCAGGTACTGCTTCCCAAGCTGGATTCAATTTTGGTGGCGATCGGCCTGTCGTACCATCTGGGGGATTCAACTTCGGCTAAGAATGTACGTTTTCTTTCCTTCTGCTGCAATACTTACAAGATTCGAGCCAATCGGGGTTTTTCATTTCATTGTTCTCAATTTGAGGAAAAATCACCATGCTGTTTTACTTGTGCAGGCTTTCCTGTGGGTTATTTCAACAACATCTCCAGTCGGTCAGGTCAGGCGTGTTATGTCATTGTTTCGCCATGCTTATTCCAGTCCCAGTTGTTATTTAGAGGTGTTGCTGGACTGGCTCAGATGCTTTCATGAGTCGGGAATTGACAGATCTGAGAAATCGAAGCGAATTTCGTTTGGCAAACTGATTTTTTATTGTTTTTTTCTTAGTTGTCTACTTGTTATAAACATGAAAACCAAGCATTGTTTTCTTTTTCTTTTACACTATTACGCTCTTTTTATTTTTTGTTCATAGTTTTTCCAGAGAGTAGATTCCATTTTGGCGAGCTGGTATCTTCTATGTTGTTTATGTTAAACAACACATTCAAGAAAGTTTTGGTACTATCATTTGATTCCCTATTTGGTACAACGATCTTTCTTCTACATGCGACTTGAAAAACCTCCCTATTTCATACTTAACCAAACTCTTTTGCTTTTTTTCTTTGAACATTATTGGTGCATTGATCATTACGATACGAAAAAAGATATAAATGTCGCACTATTCAGGGGATATATATAGGTTCGTAACCCTGTTTGTTTCTAATAAGTTTGTAATATTAGAATTTGTATAACCTTAGTTCATGAAATCTCTAAATCTCGTTTGTATTAAATTTTAGGATACTGCTCTCTTTTGGATAATTCGAAAAATCTCCATTACTAATCCTTTGTATATCTTAATATTCCTAGCCATCCACTCATTTTTGCTCAATCGTCCGAGTAATAGTGAAAACTCGATCCAATTGATCTTTTGAGTCCGCATTAGGATAAAGGCTTCTCTTGCGCCTATGTTTATTTCTGCTAACTCTTATACATAGAAAATGAGACTCTATTTTTGGACTATGAAGTATTGTTTGGAGTTTTAAGTCGGTAATGATAGTATCTTGTACCTGAACCGGTGGCTCACTTTTTCTAAGTAATGGGGAAGAGGACCGAAACATGCCACTGAAAGACTCTACTGAGACAAAGATGGGCTGTCAAGAACGTAGAGGAGGTAGGATGGGCAGTTGGTCAGATCTAGTATGGATCGTACATGGACGGTAGTTGGAGTCGGCGGCTCTCTTAGGGTTCCCTCATCTGGGATCCCTGGGGAAGAGGATCAAGTTGGCCCTTGCGAACAGCTTGATGCACTATCTCCCTTCAACCCTTTGAGCGAAATGCGGCAAAAGGAAGGAAAATCCATGGACCGACCCCATCGTCTCCACCCCGTAGGAACTACGAGATCACCCCAAGGACGCCTTCGGTAGTAAAGGTTTAGAAAATGCTCGTTTTTCTAAATACAATGGTACATAATTGTCCGATTTTAAAGCCTCAAACTCAAGGAACGAGAAATGTATTTTACCCTAATTTAACAATGAAATTATCAATCAAAAGTTTGTTGAGCTTACAATCATTATGTGGCTAAGTTATGGGAAGAGGTTGAAGAATCTTAGGGACGAGAAAGTTTGGTGTAGATGTCAAACTTTAGAGACGAGATATGCATTTTACCCTAATTTAACGAAATTATCAACCAAAACTTTGTTGAGCTTACAATCATTATGTGGCTAATTTTGGGAAGAGGTTGAAGAATCTAAAAGGCAAAAGAATTCTTCAAAAAGTACCAATCAAAGCAAAGGATATGTGGTACACAGATTGGATATAAGGCTTTATGTGTCAATTTTATTGCACTGAAATAATAAAAGTACAAAGTACAAACATCAGTCAATACATGAAAGTGAACAGAATGATTCTCCAAGTAAGTGGGACAGCCAAGAATCAACTTCTATAAAAACTCATGAAAATCAAAAGAATTATCAGCAGAGGTACGATGGATGACAAGTTTCCAGTGCCCAATCAATTTCTATACAAACTATTCCGTCCATAACTCTGTAATTCAAGAGAAGCTAAGTCCCTCCTCCCCATTCCCCGGCACACACCAAACAGGGGAATGAGTCCTATGTGCTCAAGAATTTCTCTGATTGGCCTGGAAACGCCACTACCATTTTTTGTGTAAAGGTCTCTGAGGAACAATGTTGGTAACTATGCATTTATCTGGAATTGTATATTATACTTGATAATCAAAATAGGATGGATTTAAGGATTAAGAGAACCAACATGACAAAGCACATGATAATGAGCACGGACGCGCACATTACCATCCCCCCTTGTTTCTGTGTTCTCTCCGCCTGCAGAACACGAACGATGATGTAAACATACAAATATGAAGGAATGAGCATGAGAGGAAATCAGGCACGAAGGATAATGTTTTGAGAATTATTTAAAATCAAAAGAAATTAGTGAATGGGGATCGACCTTCTGCAGTTGCTTAAGGCCCTCCTCGACTGTTGTCGCAACATTTTGGATATTGTAATCTATTCTATCGATAATGGTACCCTGTTGGGAAGAAAGCATATATATTTTCAGTGAGTATGTAATAAATGAACTTTCAGGGCGTAGGATGGGCACCTTCTCTAACCTGGTCTATGACAAGTACTGATAGGTCCTTCATGATCTGAGCAAGCTCGTTCACGGATTCTACTACCTGGATTGAAGTGAGCTGGTTGAATAAAGAATAAAGATGTACACAGGAATGGAGATTGTAGGGAGAGTGATTTTTTCTACTCACTTGTTGGATCTCTCTCTCTCTTTCTGCAGTGAATGCTTCAGTCTTTCGCACCTTAGCCATCTGATGCTCGTTAAATACCTATACAATTTCATACAAAAGATTGTAAGGCCTAACAAACCCAACCCATGTACATTCTCTTACGCAGTAGCAACCACATCGAACTTGTAAGAATAAAATGATGGAGAAGATTAAGGGTACCATGTCTTCTAAATCATCGTCATCCTCCATTCTCGACCTATTTCCATTTAGATTCATCTCTATGTCAATCCCATCTTGACCTTCCTAATTCACAAAAAAAAAAAAAAATGAAACTGTGATTCAGATTTTTGGAAACTGAGAGTTCAATATGAATATGAAGAAGTAACTAAGGCAAGCTTGTCTCGTAAACAAAGATATGAATGAAGAAATGACACAATGCTACTCAATTACATAATTCTATAAAACCGAAGTAATTATGATGATGGAAATGTGGAATTGAAATGCTAAATGAAATATTCTTCCCAGACCTCTTTTTGCTGCCGTAGGCGCTTTAAATAAGTTGACTGTTTCTTGCGAAGCTCCATAGAGAGGTTCTGAAGGTCAGTGGCAAGAGATCGCTGCATCATAAGAACATATAACATAAAGTTTAGGACAGAACCCCAATATTTGAGAGAGATTTCCATCTATATGTTGACTCTTTTCATTTCCCTTTTGTTTTTTGAAAAGGAGACAACTTGCAATAGATAAAAAGAAATTTAATTTGCTCTAATTAAATCAACAATTATGGCATGCAAGTTTAAAATGAGGGAGGAAATGAGATGGTAAAAATAGTATTTAGAGAAAATAGACATCAAAACATATGGATTTCTAAATGAAACCAACAATTTCACCTTCCCTACCTGCCCATTATCCCACGTTGAACCCTAAAGATCAGCTAGAATATAAGGCTTGCAGTAGACTATTACACTAGGCTGTGAAGAGGAGAACTCATCTATGATTCCAGCCATGAAAAATAGTAAAATGAAGGATCAAATACATTTCAGAAGCTAGATTAGATGCTGAAAAATAAGTACGAAACTAAAAATGATGGAATTTGACCTAAAGAAGCCACTCGGGTTTGTTATTGAATTTCCTAATAATGAAAATGCAAGCTGAGCAAAAACGAGGGGCTTCATGCTTCGAAGTTACTTATCGAATGATATGGAAGGCTCAAAGGCATTGGTATTGGGATGTGACTAAAGGGAAGTCTTAAAAGATATAAGGGACGCCTGGAAAACTGACGATGGGAAAAACAGCAATGCAAATGAGGCAGAACAGAGGAGTGTCGAGTGATGAGAAGAATCAAAGGCAATGTGTCTCTGTACTACTGCAACTTCGCCAAGCTCAGAACTTTTTCTCCTGAACTTTAAGCGATATTATACGAAATTTTGCATGACTGAAAGCTCAGAGAGAACAAGAAATACAGAGAGAGCAGCTCTTTGTAAGAGAAGTAGCTTAATAAACCAATAAATGTTCCACACAACCATTTGCATCTTCAAGTTATACCTGAACATTTTTTCTGATATTGGAATCTTCTGAAGGTCCAGCTACGGAAAATCTCTTGAGCCCCTTCTCTGATTTCTTGATTAAGTTAGTTATGTCTTGCGTGAGAGATTCAATTAACCGTTGATCTTCTTTATCATCTCCAAATGAAGGCATTAAAGCCTTTGCATGAGCTTTAGCTAACTCCATCATCTTTACTCGTGCACGCTGCACATTTGCAGCTATTTCTTCGGATACATCCACCCAAGCCGGAGGTAGACCCACAGTAAGAGCACCCTTACTGTAGACATAAACAAAGAAATAACTCATAACCAATAACATTATGATATGGGAAAAGGAAAAGATGTTGAAGTATAAGTATGTTTTCCAAACTTTGATGTTTGTAATTCTATTTTCTCCGTTGACATCATTAACTAATTAATATTTTGACATGCTTATTGTATAGATATTGACTGATTTGTCCGGACGAATTTTGACTTATTTGACATGAAAAAATAGATAAAAGAAAGAAGTGGTCGGTAGGACTGCTAAAATGTAATGCGAAGCAACTCGACCATATCAAATTCATTTCATAGATTGTACATTGTACCATCTTTTCTTTTGTCCAACTATGCCGTTTTTTCGTTTATTTGTTTATCTATTCATGCCAAAACAACCAACATTTGTTCAATAAGTATGACATATCATCAGTTAGCTAATAATGTTAATGGAACTACATAGAGCAACAATTTAAATGGGTCAAGATGTAATTGAAACTTGTCTAAACAAACAGAAGCAGAGACTAAATTTGAAAACGAACCAAATAAGAACGAAAAAAACCAGACATTCTGCAAATCATTATGAATTCCATCTAATGCTTAGAAAGGTTTTCAAAGTTTCCTTGGTTTTTCCGCCATTATTGAACAAATGCCTCCTCCGCCTCTGTAATGACGATCTCACACTTTCTCATCTCAAATGCTTTTAACTAATCTATTTTATTAATCATTCTACTCCAAATATTAATCACCTTAGGAATAAAATTTCCCATCTCCTTCGTCCATGAACGCGGCAACTGTCACTAAATCTCAATTTTGACAAGATCGTACCAAGCGATCTCTTAAAACAAAAATCCACGATAAACCGTTTTCCACCATCCAACAATGAATTCTCAATGCTAAGCCAAAAAAGAGATTTGGATCAAATCCACATAAACCGCAAATTACCAGCATACAGTCACACACATGTATATAGACAGAGATAGACCTTGAATTACCCGGATCCTCAGTACTTAAGGGAGCGTACGACCGATTCGGATGCAACAACGACGAGCTAACCAATTCAATCACCGGTCCACCAGTGCCAGAGCTAGTCGATGGCGATGCAGAAGCAGGCGAAGAGCCGGTAGGAACCCTCACACTCCTCAACGCGTCCCTGTATTTCCTAAAGATTAAAGTCCGATTCCTCGACGCCATGGAGAGAGGGAGAAAGAGCGCGAATTCTCGTTGCAAAGAATTCCAAAACTCTTCAAACTCGGTAGGAGTCCAGGGATCTGTAAGAAATTGTTCAAGTACAAAATCTCATAGCCGGGAAAATAAACTCGAACGAAGGGGAATTTCCGGTCAGGTAATCAGAGATCAAGGCAAGGGGAAGGAAATGCGGCGGCCGGAGGGAAGTCACGTGCTCGACGATCAGAGACTTACCGACAAAGTTACGTTATAGAATTGAAGAAAATCGGAAAACGATGGCTCCCGCGAAGACTATAGAACCCCATCGGCGTCAGCTTTGTTAGCGTTTTTGGGCCTTACTGAAATGGGCCTAATGATTTAGATTTTGGGCCTGGGCTTCATAATTAAATTTATTTTTGGGCCTGGGCTGCATAATTAAATTTCTGAATTTTGGGAGTATTTCGTAAATGACAAAATATATATTTTAATTTCTATATAAACATTTCATGTTTTTTTAATTAATTAATTTAGTTTCTATGGTAAAAAAATATTCAATATTTCATGCTTACACTTTTTAATTTAGTATAATTTAAAAAAAAAACTTCCAAATTAATATAATTTTAAAAAAATGCTTTTTATTTATTAAAATAATAATAATAAAAATAAAAGATAAAAGACTTTAAATATTGTTGATCTAAAAATTAAGAAAAATAAAAACTTAATTTCGTGTTTCTTTAGAGTTTTATAATTTCCAATTTTGATGAAAAACATACAATTTAATTTTATATTTAATATATAATTAATTTTTTTTAATAGATTAGATATATTAGAGATTAGTTATATATTTTTAATATTCAATAATTAATTAGTTTATTTAATATAAAATTATGAAATTTAATTGACATTTAAACATTTGTTCTTCTAATTATCCATTTTTTCCACTCGTAATTCGGATGACATATTTCGCTATCCTCTCCCGTCCGGCGGTGAAATTAGGGTTTCGATCATTCTCCTCTGTCGATTAACCTGCACCGATACCGATACGGATTTTGCTGTTCTGGTTGTAATGGCAAATCGTACGGACCCAGCTGCGAAAAACATAAGGGGGACGAATCCGCAGAACCTGGTGGAGAAGATTCTTCGCTCCAAGATCTATCAGAACAATTACTGGAAGGAGCAATGTTTTGGTTTGACGGCGGAGACATTGGTCGACAAAGCCATGGAGCTCGACCATCTCGGTGGTACATATGGTGGCAACCGCAAGCCCACGCCATTCATGTGTCTCGTCATGAAGATGCTCCAGATTCAGCCGGAGAAGGAAATCGTCATCGAGTTCATTAAGAACGAAGACTACAAGTAATTGTCATTGTCATTTTAGTTTTCAATGAATTATAACTTTGCATTTTTGTTACCTAGAAGCGTTTAGGAGTAGGGTTAATTAGAGGGAATATTTCAATTGTTTGTTTTATGGAGTTTAAAGAAACCATTATTTTGGGAACTTACTGTGAAAATTAAATACTAGTAGGTCTGAGTTTTTGGAGTTGATTAGTGAATTGGAAATTAAGATTAGAATTGTGAATAAGTTAAGAACTTCTGCATGAGCCCTATATTTGTTAATTGTGATTTGATAAGCATTGGAAATTCAGATTAGGCTTGTGGTTGAGCTAACTGAAGTACATTGGAAATGCTTTCTGTACCTCATGGTGTTCTGTAGTTCTTAAAGTTGTTGCTCACTCGCCCTAGTTTGCAATGATTGATTTTATACTGTATAGTCTTGTAAATGCGTTGTCTGCTTGGATTAAAATTCTTCTTCTGTCAGTTCATAACTATGTTGTGTTTGTGAAATCTCTCTCTTGTAATTTCCTGTGGATGTTATGTTTTTTTTTTCTAGTCTCTTTCAAGCATTATTTTGAAGTTATTATTTTTTTTTTTTTGGGGCCATAGATATGTTCGGGTTCTTGGTGCCTTTTACTTGCGACTCACTGGGACTGATGTTGATGTGTATCGTTACCTGGAGCCCCTGTACAACGATTATCGGAAATTGAGGAGAAAATTAGCTGATGGATGTAAGATTCTGGGGCCTCTTTTTGAATTTTATCTAATTAGCTATTGTGAAAACGACTTGATTTTACTTTCTTGTCACGTTAATGTATTTCTAATTATGATCTCCTCTGTAAAAAAAGTCATGAACTTGTCTTATTTTTATCAGGTTTTTCTTTAACACACATGGATGAAGTCATTGATGAACTTCTTACAAAAGATTATTCATGTGACATTGCTCTGCCACGTGTCAAAAAGAGGTATTGTACTGATTACTCATGTGACTTTCCCAGTCAGTTTATTTTTCAAGTGGAAGTTGATAATGTCTTATTAAAATCAGGGCCACAATAGAAATATGCATTATTCATTCTTTGACAAACAGAAGTACATGGATCACAAATTCTAAATGTTGCTGTTCTGTTTCTCTCTCTCTCTTTTATGTGTCTCTAGTGTTCAGTTTTGAATGCGATGCTTCTTCTTGAAGTAACCTAAGTAAGATACACTTTGTAATGGCAGATGGACCCTTGAATCTAGTGGTTCACTGCCTGCAAGGAAAAGTGCTTTAGAAGATGACTTTGAGGAGGAGGAAGAAAAAGAGGATGTTGAGCCAATCAATGATTCTTTGGAAGGTGATATTCATGAAAAGGTATAAACGCATTCTCTGTTTATATTTGTAAAAGCATCTAATTTCATTTTCTTGTCCTTACTAACTCTTTTGAGATCTTGCATCTGCAGAATTATTATCGAGGGAGAAGTCCTGTGCGGGAGAGGGACAGAGACAGAAGGCGTGATAGTCACAGACACAGGTCTGATCCCCTGTCTTCTGTTTTTTGGTTTCTTCTCCTTCCCTGTTCTCTCATTTTTTATGTTTGCAACTGTGATGCTCTTTCTGAATTTGTGAATATTTCCTCCTGTGGAGGGTTCCATTGATTGATATCTCCAGTCTATTAGCTGCCTTTATTTCGTGAATCACATAAATTTTTCGATGAATGGGAAGTATAAGGTCCAAGGCCAAATTCAACAATTTTGAGCGCAATTTGTCTTTTGCTTGAGTCTTTTGTTGCCAATGCTGTTCTCTTAGTAGAGTTGGTGCTGGCAAAAGTTGAAAATTAGATCAAACAAAAATTAGGAGATGAATAGGAGAATGGATGTTGTGGCTCACTCAGCATGGAGTTATCTACCTGGTCTGGAAATCCATGCTATTGCCTATCTTGGGACTGGATTGGGTTTATTAGTTGCTTCTGAGCTCGTGCCCTTTTGACCACCGCACGTAGATAAAGCTGATTGCTACGTTGGTTTTGGTTTTGGTTTTTGACCATGCTATTTCTTTGAGTGCTAATTTAACTAAAACGGATCCTTACTTAATCTGGTTCTTTTTAAACTGATTTTGATGAACTCTGGGGAAATTTTCATTTATTTATTTATTTTTACGTATTTTTTAAAATTACGGAGCTGGAAGCAGTCTGAATCTGTAATTCTTGGATTGTTATCCATACTGCATTAACATTCATATGTTTTCTGTCACAACCATGGCATTTGAAGCCGTTGGTTGCTCGCTGCTTCCTACAGTAAATTCGCAAGGTCCTGCCAGGTTTCTCTGTACTGACAGTGTGCAGCTGAGAAGTATGATGGATCGTACATATATTTTTCAGTGTTCTTTTTTCTCAATTTTATTTTTGTATTGCCTTCAATGATATCTTGGTGACCATACAGGCTACAGCTGAGAACTACTCATATGCTTTTCCTTTTTCATTTTCATCTATTATTTTGATTATTTTTCGGGCAACATCAAGTTTGTATTTGGTGTTCTACCCGAATGTTAAACCTTTCTGTATCTTATGCTTTTCCTGTGAAATTACCTGTTTATGCATCCAGGATAGGATATTTTATTGTCCATATTTTGATCCTAAAACCCATGTCCATAATGCACATTGCTTACTTGCATTTATGAGCTGTCTTTCTACATCGTTCCATTGAGTGAGAAGAATTTGATCTTTTGATACACCGCATTGTTCCTTTGTTTAATCACAGGGACCGAGATTATGAAAGAGACCGGGATATTGATAGAGATCGGGGTCGTGGAAGGGAAAGAGATAGAGATCGAGAAAGGGATCGGGATAGGGACAGGGATAGAGACAGAGATAGGGATAGGGATCGCTATCACCTTAGGGATGAGAAGGAATATGGCAGGGATCGAGATAGGGAAAGAGAAGGCAGGGAGAGGGAGAGGGAGAGGGAGAGGCGTGACAGAGATCGTGGTCGGAGAAGGAGCCATTCAAGGAGTCGAAGTAGGAGTAAAGATCGAGAGGATGGGGAGTACCGGAAGAGACACACCCGTAGCAGCGTTAGTCCTAGAAGAAGGAACGGGGTGGAGGATAGAGAGGAGCCGAAGAGGAAGAAGGAAAAGAAAGAGAAGAAGGGAGACGGGGCAGGCGAGGAAGACCCCGAAATCGCAGAATGGAACAGAATTCGTGCTTCTCTTGGAATGGCACCTCTGAAGTAGATGTTTTTTCTTCTTCTTCAGTTTCAATGAAGTGCGAGTGAATTAATGTTGCATAACTGAAGTTAGAGGTTGTTGTCCATGTCAGTATGAGTTTGAGCGCCTAGAGAGGCTTAAGGTTCTCTGTTTTCTGTATAATATTTCTTTGGTGATATTACTGTCTTTGTTGAATGATAATATAACTTACATTTTGGAATATTAATTTTTTTTTCAAAAAAATTATGAGATTTAAAAAAAAAAATAATTATAAAAAATCAAAAGTTGATATATTTGTGATTTTGAAACATTAATAAACAATTAATTTTATCAAATAATCTTAATGGTTCAATTATTTCATAATTGCTCAAGAAAAATTGTGATGAATAGGAAAAAAATGTAGTCCAGCTAATTAATAAAAATATTTAAACTTTTTAAAAGTTTTAATAATAATTTTTTAGAAAGTTAAAAAAAATACAAATTTTTTAATATTTCATTTTGAAAATTTCATTAATATCTCACATTTAAATAAAAATTAAAAATAAATAGAAATCATCTATCGATGTCCCATTGGTGATACTTCCTTTTAATATTATTTTTCAATGCCGGTACTAACATTATTTTAAATTTTTTTTTTTCGTAAATTAGAATGTTTTTGAATTTATTTTTAAAAATTTAAGGATATTAAAATATAATGGTATTTTTTAAACAATGATGAGTATTTTTGAAATAAGTATAAACTGTCTAAAATTAATAATAAAACTATTTTTTAGATTTTTATTTTGAAAGTTTAAATATATTTTGATTTTTTTTTAAATCATTTATTTTCACATTATTTTATTATTAAGTGAAGCACGTAGATGTACCGATCTCCGCCTCTCGTCGTTCTCGGCCTTCCTAGCCGGCGTCTCAGCCTCTTGGTTTTTCGCTTTTCACTCCTTGCAATAAGCATTTTGTTTGAGAACGAGTTCGATTCTTCATAGCTTCACAAAAGGATTAAGACTTTGCTCGGTATTCTTGTTATGTATCGTCTTCTAGTTGTTGTTGAACTACAACTCCTGGATTGATGGATGAAAAAACTGCTTTTCGTGTAGCTATTAATCATCAATGTTTATTCACAGCATCTTAGATTATGTTTATGAGATTCTCGTGATGGTTAATTTTAGCCCGATTTGAGGTTCAAAAAAATAGAATAATCCTAGTATGCATTATGATGGTTAATTTTAGCCCGATTTGAGGTTCAAAAAAATAGAATAATCCTAGTATGCATTATCGTCCGACATTTGAAACGCTTTGGCTAATTGTTTATTCGACTGTAAGTGCTGTAGCCAGTGAGTCGTCCACCACGAAAGTTGGTATTCTTAATGAAAGCATTATGTTATAATTGGGTTCTTTAATCACTGAGGAGAGATAGAGTCCATCCACTTAGGAATTGGAAACACTCAGATCTCTAAAAGCAACTTTGTTCCATTAAGATGTCTAAAAAAAGAAAGTGGGATACGCTTCATACTTCTTTTGACAGCTCTTGGATCCAATAACTTTCCTTGTATAACAAACCACCTGATATTTGTTAGGAATCCCTTCTCCAAAGTATTCTTTGTTTATAAAACCGGTTTCCCTAAAAGTCGACGTGGGACTTTCGTCATCCAACACCTCCGCTCAGCTCAAACAAACCTCTTTTAGAGTCAAGTTTAGGGCATGACGGTTAGACGAACACAACTCTCCACAATAGTATGATATTGTCCACTTTGAACATAAAATCTCATGGCTTTACTTTGGGTTTTCCCAAAAAGCCTCGTACCAATGAAAGATAGTATTCCTCACTTATAAACCCATGATCTTCCACTAAATTAACCAATGTGGGACTCACTCCCAATAATCCTCAATAATCCTCCCCTCGAACAAAGTACACTATAAGCCTCCCCTGAGGCTTATGAAGCTCTCGAATAGCCTCCCCTTAATTGAGGCTCGACTCCTTTCTCTAAAACCCTCGAACAAAGTGTATATTAAGAACAAAAGATCTAATAAAAGTTCGAAAGCCTTTGGAAGGAAAACAATAGTTAGGTGTTCTAAGATAAAATCTTCTTCTTGGATTCTTTTTGGCCTTTAGTGCAACACAATCCTTCTTCATGGCATACAAATCAAACTAAATTCTTCCGTAATTCTAAGATAAATTTTGTTAGTTTTTTGGGAGGGATGGTTGTGCGTCGAAAGTGGAACAAATGTACTCACAATACCAATGAACGGAATTACACAAACAGACACCAAGATATTTATGTGGTTCGAAGAGAAGAAGTTCCCCTAAATCCACGGGTAACAACCAATCACTAATAAACAAAGCGTTACAAGTGAATACCTCACTATCACACTACAAATACTCTCACCAATATGTCACTCAATAAATACAATGTGACACACAAAAGTCTCTCAAATCTCGATATCATCAACCTCCTAAACAAGCCTGTTATATAGGGACAATTGTTTGGATCATCAAAATTATGAATTAAATAAGATTAATATTAAAATGGTTACAAAATTAATAACCAAATCAATAATATCTATTATTTAATAAATTGATGAGAGTTAAAATGATTAAATTAAATAAAAAATTAATAACCAAATAACGGTTACAAATGAGTTACAGAGTATTAAATAAAAAATTAATAACCAAATCAATAATATTGACCGTTACAAATTGATAAGAGATAATGACTAAATTAAATAAAAAACTTTTGGGAAAGTGAAAGCAAAATAAGTGGACAATATCGTACCATTGTAGAGACCCGTGTTCATCCAACCTCGACTATTGCATCTTTTGATAAACTTTAGGGTGTGTGCTCGTGATTAATGATTAAGGTACCGTAGAATATAATTACAATTTTATATCATAAAAGAGAACCCACTAAGCTTGGATGGCAGTACAATCCTAGTTATTCTCGAATCTTTCTATTATTTATGCATACCCAACTTTTGGGTTTCTATAAATACACATTTGGGTCTCAAAATGTTGTCATCTCTCCACTCCTTCCCAAATGAAGAACATCATGAAGAACATCATGAACACCATGTTTTTTATATTTCCTCTCTTTTTTGAAGCATCTAAAGCAGCAATAGCTTTTCCTGCTTGTCCCAAATGTGGAGATCTTGAAGTGCCTTTTCCGCTTAGCACAAATGGCAACTGTGGAGACTCTAGGTACAAAGTTTATTGCCGTCACGGGATTCTTCAGTTCAAGTCAAGTGGAGGGTTTTACTATAATGTCCATTCCATTGATGCTAATGCTTCTAAGCTTATTATAAGCCCACCCCAGATAAACAAAGGGAGTTGTTCATCTTCTGATCTCTATTTAGGAGGCTTAAGGTTGGATGAAAGCTTGCCTTTTAACATTTCTACACACAATACTGTGATGCTGCTGAATTGCTCGGATAATCTTGTATTCTCGCCGTTGAATTGTTCTCTAAACAGCCCCTGTAGGCAGTTTGAGGAGAAAACAGAGGAAGCAAATGGGTGCAAGGATACCCTTTGCTGTACGTATTTGAAAGATTCAGCCATGACTGCTCACATGATAAGAGTTAGAGTGGGAGGGTGTACTGCTTACACTTCTGTGGTGAATTTTAAGGGTGGTGATTCAATTGAGACGTGGAATTATGGAATTGAATTGCAATGGATCTCCCCAAACTAGGATGATAATGTGATATGAAGCTGCTGCTGGCTGTGTTCTTTGTTTTTTTTTTGGTGTATGTTTTTCATTCGATGGGTTGATGAAAGGTTTTGGTTGTTTTTGGTTTCCGACACTGTGGTGTTTTCACTGCGGAGATGTTTCCACACCTTTACAAGGGATGCTTTGTTCTTTTGTTGTTGAGATATAATATTTGAATAATATATTTATTGAATATATCTTCGATATTATATCTTAATATTCTTTATTTATGATTTAATTTTATAGTATATTTTATTTTATTCTCAATATTAAATTAATTTATATTTTCCTTATGGATAGCTATTAGTTGTTATCTTATATCCTGTTTAAAGGATATGAATATGAATGATAACATATCTTCGATTCCAATTTTATTTCTATTTCTCATTTTAACATTTCTCCCATTGATGGGATCTCACAATTCTACAACTGATGTGTGATCTCACAATCCACCTCCCTTTGGGGCTACTATTCTCGTTGGCACGTCGTTTAGTAACTAGTTCTAATACCATTTATAACACCCCAACCCACCGCTAGCAATTTCTGGCTTCCTCTCACAGTTTTAAAACGCATATGTTAGAGAGAGATTTACAGTAAATTTAGAAAAGCATTTCAAGTGGTTCAAAATTTATACTCCTATACTCATTTTAAGGGTAGTCTAAAAGAATATATTAAAATTTGAGTTTATAGAAATTACATTTAATGTTATATTATATTTTTTAACATTAAATAGTTTTGCTTAGAATTATTCATTAAAAATTTCTTTCTTTAGTTCGATCCCATTTACAGAGATGAAGATTGAAATAGAATGTGCCCTATTCCAATGTGGACATTTTACTAATAATTTAATAATTTATCTTTACATTTAATTAATATTTTGGAATAAGGTTGAAAAAATAGATTAAAAAAAGGGTAAAGTGAAATAGTATGTAAGTTTTGTTCTAGAGAGGGTTGTTAAGTAGAATATTCAATTATAAGTTAATTACAATAAATAAGAATATATAAGAATGTATCTCCTAACCATTATATAATGATGTTCAAAACTTACATTTTTTGACAGAGGGTGAAATGGAAGAGAAGAGGGGAACCTACTTTGAGTGCCTATAGGTGATAAAATTACAGTGAGCTAAACATCTTATCTTTGTATCTGATCTGGTGTGTGGTTGCTGGCAGTCGTCGACGACGAAGCCATTCTACCGTTCAGGATTCCGTTGTCCATCGGTGGACTTACTCCCCATTTCCCCTCCGATTCCGCTGGCTCGATCACTTTAACAGCTCCATCAGTCAACCCAATGGCTAACTGGTTTGGTTCTAATGGATGTGTGGCAACGACGAGCGGGTATACAGCTTGGCTTCTACAGAAGTTAGAAATGACAAAGGAGATGTAATGCAATGTTTTTTGTGAAATGGTAGTATTTGTTAAAAACAACTCTAAGCATTAGTCTAGTATCATTCCATAGAAGCATAAATTTCGATTACTTACGAATTCAACACTGCAGGTGGCAAGTACACTGATGGGGCAATACGACATCTTAGCCGCAAGGAATCGGCATCGAACACTCCAACATTACCATCGCAAAATGTAGCGTAGACCAATTGACTGTTGCAGGAGTATGCTGCGTAAGAAATAGGGGCTGGCAGCACGTCTTGTGGAACCCACTGTGGAGAAGAACTATGAGTTATATCTCAAGTTTTGGATAGTATCGGTATTTGGAATCGATATGGTAAAATCGACATAGTAAAGTCTGTACCTGCCGAATACGATCCATTTTAGAGGCATCATATATAGCTATCTGGGTCTCATGGGCTACCAGCAAACGTATCTGATCAGTATGAAACTGTACACGAGTGTCGCCAACAGGTGCCTTTCCTGCTGGGAGCTGGATTGTTATGGATTTCCTCTTCTCCCAAGAGTCAATGCTCCACAAACACAGCTGCAGAGTTCAGCAATTATTGGTAAAGGATGAAAAAGGCAAGAGCCAATTTTTATTCATGGAGATGGGAAAAGTTTATGCCTAAAATACAAAAATCCAAGCCATAACACCCCAATGCCCCAAGCATTGGTCTCTGGGGGATCTCATTTCTTGGGGAACCGAAACATTTGCACATCATGTGTATATGATAATTTGGGCAAAAGAACGAAGAATATATATGCTTACAACTAATACTATTATTTTATGTATGCTAGTAGATATTGTTCTCTTTGAGCTTTCTCTCCCAGGCTTCCCCTCAAGGTTTTTAAAACGCATCTGCTAGGGAGACATTTCCACACTCTTATAAAAAATGTTTCATTCTCCTCCCCAACCGATGTGGGATCTCACAATCCACCCCCTTTGGGGCCCAGCGTCTTTGTTGGCACTCGTTCCCTTCTCCAATCAATGTGGGACCCCCCAATCCACCCCCCTTCGGAGTCCAGCCTCCTTGTTGGCACATCGCCTGATGTCTGGCTCTGATACCATTTGTAACAGTCCAAACCCACCGTCAATAGATATTGTCCTCTTTGGACTTTCGCTTTTAGGCTTCCTCTCAAAGTTTTTAAAACGCATCTGTTAGGGAGAAGTTTTCATGCCCTTATAAAGAATGCTTCGTTCTCCTCCCTAACCGACGTGGGATCTCACATTTTATTCCCTTTTTCAACTAGGATTTAATGGTAATGGCCTGGACATAAAACGACAATTTTACAACTTATTTGAGGAGGGAAATGATACCACTTTGAAGGATTGATGGGAACTAAGAAAAAGAAAGGAGTCTTTAACCTAGCAGGTTATGGCAAGTCAAGTAAAAACAAAAGTGCAAAATTTCACGTGTTTTGTTTTCATAATTGTTCCTTAACAGAGACAACAGAAATACTATTGACAAGAAAACAAAATCACTCACTTGAGCATCAGCACCAGAAGAAACCAAAATATTGAGACTGGTGGAAAAGGCTAGACCAGTTATCCGCTTCTGGTGACCCTTCAATTTTGATTTTACCTGAACGGAAACGACAAAAATGCCATAGCCCATTAGTATAGAAGTGTAAAACTTAAAAGGGATTAAAGCTATATTGTGAAACCTTGTAGCGATCGGGGAAGCGCATAGGAAAAACATTGAGAACTAACTCTCCAGAAAAGGCGATGGAAATAACTAACTCTGTTTCAAAGAGAAATACCTCATCCACTCTGACATTGTATATGTGAATGGTTGAATCCTCCATTCCTATGGCAATAATGTTGTTATCTTGAGGGTGGAAAGCTAGGAAGGAAGAAGCAGGGGGAGGAGCCATGAATGTTGTCATCACCTACAAGTCAAAGCAATCTATCACCAAACAGAAAACTATAGATTAAAAAATTAAAAAAAAAAAAAGGCATTTCTGTATAAAATACCCTGAACGTCATCATGTTAAATAATGAAACTTTTCCACCGGATGCTGACATCACATACGAGTCATTTTTCGAAAGCGCTATACATGGGACGGCTTCTTCAAGGTTGACACCTGAGACGTCATTAGTCATGAGAAGACCACTGTTTGGTTGCCAATGCTGTGGAACAACATTGGCAGTGGCCTACAAACTCAACCGTTAAGATAATTGTCCTCCAAATGAATAAGAAAAGGTGAGAAAAGAAGTAAACTCATGAATGGCGAAGAAACTAATATATCTACAAATGAATCTTAAGAAACTGATGGAAATCAGCAAGTGCATGTCAAAAGCTGTCCAGGCTTGTACCTTTCCACTTGGATTCTGTTCACTACGAGTCCATTTCCAGAGCTTCTGGATTCCGTTTGACCCAAGGGCCAAAAGGCCAACACCAGAATTTGTATACAGAAGTCTAACGACCTGAATGGTATGCAAGAATTGAGCGATGTGGGAAATAATATATAAGATCACAAAAAATTTGAACATGCAACAAACCTTGTACGAGGAATCTGCATTGTCAGGCATGGTGACCGACCGGCAATTGGCTGGATCAACAATTTCAGCCAACTGCCAGGGTTTGGCTTTATCGATTGCATCTTCTACGGTTCTTGTTTTGTCCAAATTTCTCCCCAAGCCATCGACTCCATTCTTCAGAAAGTGGTGGATAAATCAAGATAGTCAATAATTCTAGCAGCATAATAGGCTAAATGACAGACATTAAAATCACAGAAAAAATTAGAGACGACACTCTTGAACGAACTACATTAGTCCATGACAAAGACAACTAAAACAATTCCATTACAGGAACATAAAATTAAAAGCAACAACCAAAGAATCAGGATATATGAAAGAAGCCAATTCATAACCACTCAACTTCAAGCCAATGTCACTGCTCAAATTGAGGATACTAGAAAAAAACTAGAAAATTTCAAAAGGCGAACATGACTTACGATAATTGGAGAAGGTCTGACTGGGGAACTTCTTTCTACTTTACAATTAACCGGACTAACACTTGCAACGGCAGGTGTGCCAGAGACCTAAATGTGCATATTTGTGAATTTCAAAGATCTAATAAGAAGTTTCTTCAGGAAAAAAAAAAGATCAAATCAACAATAATCCTATAATGACAAGAAAGTGAAGATAAGTATGAACCTTCATGGCAGATTCCATGGGCGATCTCAATGCTTCAAAAGGGGTAGTGGATTCAATTGCCTTTAGTGATCTCATTCCCACAGCATTGGCAAGTATCTTAAACCCATTATCCGTAGTAACAGCAAGAAGATTTCCTTCCTTATTGAACCTCAAGCAAGGAAGACTCTGAAAAAGCACACAGCTTAATTCATCAATGTGAAGGATAACCTAGAATACAATGTGTTATAAATGAAATAATATAGAATATACTAACCGGAAGTCCACCTTCTGCATCAGTATAAGTGAGAACATTGATGTTATCCATATCCCAGAACTTAATCTGACTATCTTCACCAACAGCAAGAAAGTGATTCTGGGTAGTATCAAACTGCACAACACCAGTTGATTTCTTCCTAAATCCAGCATATGTCCTCTTTATCGCTCCCTCACTCTCATTCCATTCAACTAGATAAGACTCTCCGTCTTTACTTGTTCCACAGGAAAATAATCTGAGAGATGAGAAGAAAAATAATAATGAAATTTTATGCAATATTCAAGAACAGAGAAAAGAAAAATAGGAAATATAAACATGAACAAAAGATCTAGAGCATGGAACTTAAACTAATAGAGCCATAGCTTAAAGTAATAAACGTTCAGAGATCTTCAAAACCAACAATGTAGAATATGAGGAAACTTTGAATTATAGAAATAGAACAAGGCAAGAGATGATAGAACAGAGTTGGAGAGGAGCGGAATGGAGCGAGAGATAATATGAAGGCAAGAACTCAATAGTTCAATGAATCTTAATAACGAAGTCAAACAATCACATAACCGCGAGCACCTATTTGTAGAGTCATAAAAAGAAACCTAGGTGATTGAAATCAGAAACAACAATCAATACAAGACATAACAAGAAAATTAATTAAATATAATAAGTTTGTTGATTTCTAATGTAATAGTGTCAAGTATATTTCTTCATGCATCGAAATGACAACATACCTACTCCCATCCGCACTATAAAGCATTCTTGTACACCACTTTCCAGGAGCATCATAATCAACTCTAGAACCCATATGATCATAGAGCCATGCCTTTATCTTTCCATCAAGAGCTGTTGAAAATATGAACTGCAAAACCGCAAGTTAGCATGTAACATTAAGCTCCCCATGAAGTTGCACCAATAGTCAAGATGATCATTGTATATTGGTGCACAAATGCGTAATTAAGATGCTAGAAGCCATTAATGGCTACTGCTGGCTTAGATTACTAATCCAGTGAAACCAAAGTGAGCCATATCCAAAGAATGGCTTATCCCACAGAAAACAATTCCAAGGAACACAAAAGAGAGTCCATAATAAGTTTTCCCAACTGCTACCATGTTCAATTAACATTTCTATATAAATTAAGCTGTGAGCAGTCATAACAATTAAAGAACGGGTTCAGTAAAAAAGAATAATAAAGAAAAGAAGAAACAGAGCTTGAATATGACACTAGATGTCTAGGCATTTAGGCAGCTCCCAAATAGGATAAGTATTAATGACAATTAAAATGATCCTCCCAAGGTGTATTGACAGCTCGAATTGACAGATTAAAGATAAAGTAGCTGGCAGATAACCTCCTCCATCCATTTATCTAAATGAGCAGTACAAAATTTCATCCATCCATTTGAGACATGCAGAAATTTTTTTTTAAAAAAAAAAAAGTGGAGAATATGGATAGTAAGAATCTTGCACAAACTCACTTGAATGCTCTCCTTGTGATGAGGACAGATGGAATACACTGGTGCCTCATGCCCTTCAAAGGTAAACAGTTTTCGTCCTCCTATATCCCAGACCTGTACAATTTCCCAAATTATATGCAAAAGTAAAGTAAAGTTTGTCCTAAAAAGAAGAAAAAAAAAAAAAAAAGCGATACAGAATTACAGATTTCTTAAATCAAGGGTGATGATCTCTCTACCTTTATGAGTTTATCTTCTCCACAAGTTACCACACAAAGCTGTTTATTTGGATGGGCAAAAGCCAAGTCATTCACTCCACCTGCGTGGGCATCAATCTGAAAAGGAAGAAATTTTAGTTAATAGAATATGAACTTACCATATTAAATATGTAAAAAGAAAAAAAAAGTATAAACGAACCTCTGATTGTTGGTTTAGTTCATTTGAACTATTATATGAGTATAAATGAACTAAATGTTTGGTAAATGCAACCCCTGAAACAAAAATAGGTAAGAATCAACTGGGCACCTATAATTGGTTGTCATCCATGATAGTGGAAATAGCAACAAATTTTTCCATTGTCAAAATGAACATACCAACAAAAGTCCCATCTGGACTCCAAGTAACTCGGCTGACAGATATTGGTGTGTCTTTTACAATGGCAGCCTGCAAGCATGTTCAATAAGATGCCAATATCAGGTCATGACTTAAAATAAATTCCACAAATGAACATATAGGACAATTTTGATGTTCCCAAAGAGAATATTAACATAAATTAGACTACCAAAAGCTCTAAATTAGAATAAAACCTGAAATGCCAATGACCTAGATGACAAATCCCAGAGCTTGAAAGGCTTTGAAATCAATCTCTCTCGAATACCAAGTTCCCAAAGTGTAACTTCGCCATTATTAGAACCAACTGCCCAAAAATATCCAATAGGTGAAGATATAACAAGAAAGGAAAATAATTATTTCAAAACTTCGACTAAGAAATCAGATATGGAACAACAAACACAATCTGGTTCATATGATACACAATCATACCAAGAAGTAAAGTGTGGTGAGTAGGATGGAAATCCATGCTTGTTACAGTGGACCCTTGGTGCAATGTCAAAGCTACCGTTCTTGGAAGATCTTCCAATGACCAAGAAGCTTGCTGCCTGGGTGCTGGATACGTGACCTGAAAAATATAGAGAGAGCATGAGAAGACCAACATTAATCTTAAATTATGAAAGTCACACAAAGAGGCCAAATTAAAGAAGAAAAAGACTTATAGTTACATCCATAATATAAGAATTCAGGAAAATGTTACCTCCTCAACAGATTGAGCAGACCGCAATCGCTTCATTAATTGTTCATGCTCAGGATTCTGATAATCGACCATACCAGGATTTGTTGGGGGTGTTCTTGCATGTTTCAAAATAGAGACTGTAATAATGTAAAATCTTCATCAGTATCCAAGGGCAATATAGAAATAAGATCCCTCTATCTAGGTGTGTTGTACAACAGAAGAGGGGGGTATCCACTACTGCCAACCCTGGGGTGGATAAAACTCTTCATTTTAAACACATTGCTTTATCGCTCCCTATATACTTTGTATACTCACATTGAAGAGAGGCAGGGGTAAGCAAATTGAGGAAGAGATCATACCTTGATTTTGGGGAACAGGAATAGATGATGTAGTAACCACGGCTGCTTGGACAGATGAAGAAGCTGAGGCATTTGCCATCCAACCAGCTAAAGCGTTGGCATTAGCTGCAGCTCCAGTCGGTGGGAATGGCTGTTTGATTATAAAAGCCAAAAATGAATTTAGAAATAACTTAACATTCAGATGTATCCAAGAAGAGGAATATATAACACCCTACACTGTGAGCTGCAAGTGGTGCATAGGGTGCAGGTTTTGCAACAGGAAGATTGACAGGTGAAGGTGCAAGAGGACCATTCGGTGGGGTACATGTATGGTCCATGAATAAAGTCTTGATGTCAGGATTTGGCCGTGGGTTCTTGCATAACTGATGCTGCCAGTTCAAGCTGCATAAAGTATTATCAATGGTATGGAATTAAACGAACTAGTACCTGAGCATATACAGCTATTACTATCTTCCAAAGTTTTATGATTTGGTGCTGTAGAATTTGTTTTGTAATAGTCAAAAGACAGTTGTTGATTATTAGAGTTAAAAGGAGTCTTTTTCGGTGGAAGGAATTTTTACAACATGATAAATAAGTGAAATCAAGGAGCAAAGTTCAATGCATCCAAATCCAAAGTGATAAAAGATAATAATATTTTTCTTAGAAAAGGGAGATAGATTAGAAGAACTGGACCACAAGTCAAAGCACAAGAACGAAGAACTGCCGGACATATCAATAAATTGGCTCAAAAAACTTTTTTTTTTTTTTCCTGATAAAGCACTACCAACTTAAGGTGGAAGTTCCAACAAAACCTCCCCATCACCAACTAAGATTCTTACCTTTGATTGATGAGTGTTCGTAATCTTGATGACTTCAAGGTTGGGAAAACAAGCTTGTCTCTGAACAGAGGGTTTGCCTCTATAAGCTTTTTCAGCTCTATCAACATGATACTACGAGCAGCTTTAGTGTCACCGTACTTAGAAAGCTGCTCATTTTCCCTGGTAATAATGTATTCAAAGAAGTAACAAGACTCGGTAAACAAAGCCCAAGAAATTAATAAATTCATTACAAGAGTAATAAATAATTTCAAGAACGCTTTTTTTATATTCTACAGGTTCATCTCAGAAACACAATCATTTTTCTTTCATATCACCTATATCAACAAAGGATATTCAATCAACTTACCTAAAATTTGTAAGAGTCAAAAGCTGTGTAATTTCTTTGTACAACTCCTCGTTAAATGTTGAGAAAACTTTCAAGTCACTTACCAATATCTCCACAGCCTTCGCCTTGTCATTCCTTCAACATCATCAAACAGGACAAGTTATACATCATTCATTTTAAGAACAAGAGAGGTAAAGCCTGAAACAGGGAAAACAAATTCTTGTATGTGTGCATATGAAGTACCGGTCAAGGGCTTCAAGATACTTTTGCTTCCTTATTTCAAAAAATATCTTCATCGAGTATCTGTTATCATCAACTTTTGTATATCCAGATAAGTACTTTTCAACTTCCTCCCATTCTCCAGCCTGAACTTTCTCCTCGAAGTATTTCATATTGAAGTAAAACCCAGATTCTTTCTCGAGCCTATACATAAAGAATTATTTCCTCAAACAAAAGATCAGCAAAACTCAAAACAATTCGATTTAAGAATGAAATAAATGCTACAAAATAATCAACAATGCTAATACTGAAGTAGCAATAATAATAGAAAGCATCAAGATACAAAGGAAATCTACCGGTTCCATCTAATTTTTAACTGTCATCTCTACGCTTTCTAGCAACAGAAATTTTTACTTAACATGAAACGGACATTAAGAGCCTAAACCAGAATGCCAGCATTCTGTAGTACCACATGCTACAAAGTCAGCTAGATAAAAAATTTATCCTCCAACCAGACATCACGTATAAACGTTCATTAAAATTCCTTGATTAAGGGAAAAAAACGGCTAAAATAATTAAATCAAACATACTCCGAAGAACAATAAGTAATGATTTTTAACATTTATTCAACACACACAGCCAACGAACATATAATTCAGATTCACAACTTCTACGACACCTCTTCCTGTTTAATTCCATTACAACTAAATTCAACGACTCCAACACACAATTATCAGAGATTTAAAGAAAGATAAACTTACTTATGCACCGATTCCTTGAACTTCTCCTCCTCGAGGAATTGAAGTATGAGGAACACCAGTTCTCTGCTCAAAGACGACATTTATCCTCACTGATAATCTCAAAAACCAAAACCTCTCCGTCCAGAAACGAAGCCACAACCGAATCCCGAAGCTGAGAGTTCAAATTCCGACCAAACACGGCCGAATCCAGTTCAATATCAAACGAAACAACCAAATCTACGCTCAGACTTACCCGAAATCCTCAAATCATAAAGACTCATGGAGCTTTCAGGCACCACTCGGAGCGAATTCCAAGGAATTCTAGGGTTTCAGAGGGCTGCAGAGACGAGAGAGAAGAGGACTTGGTCTCGCTATCTTCGATGCGGGTACAGGGGTCTCTCTTTTTCTACATGCCTATCAGTGACAAACTTTGATAACCCATCCATAACTTATCAGATATGTAGATTCAGTTATGGATAAGAACAGTGGCTTACCATTTCCGAGAGATAAGAACAATTAAGAGTCCGTGTTGCGGATTCGAAACACTAATTCAAATCTAGTGAATATTCGCAACACACGTCCAGTCGTACCCTCCTCTCTCATCCTCGCAGCTCTTTTCGTACAGTCGCTTTCAGTTGGGAATTAATCGGCTTTATCTCGTTAAATCGAATAATTATCGCCGCACGTATCGCGAGTTTGCACTACTTATCGCCGAGTTATTCCCAGTTCCTTCTTTTTCACTACATTTTTAATTTTCCCAGAAAGTAAAAAGAGTCCCACTCGCGAGGTATTGATGCTTTCCCTAACGGATTGGATTTGAATGTCGACAGTGGGGCCCACGCTTGATTCCTCAACTTTTTCTGTTATTTATTTTTATTTTATTTTATTTTATTTTATTTTATTTTTGTTAAAAGTGTTTTTAAAAAAACGTAAAAACTAAAAAAAACCCTTTTTAAAAATTTTAATAATATTCTTAAACTTTCTCAGAATTAGTGAGGTCTAATTGAAATCAACTGACTCACATAGAATATGGGATGAGTTTTCACCGAGTTGGCTTGAGTCTATAAGCTACCTCTCCGATGTAATCATTATTATTGATATATTACTAGGGTCGATGTATATGAAAGTAATGCACGTCAATGCATGAAACTGATGTATTCCTAGAGAGACTTAGGGTGCTTGAAATTGATGCACGTATATTCGTTATGCTTGCGTATTCTAACCCTATAGTGGGTCAGTCGGTATTAATTCTAAAAGTTAATATCGTTTTTTAAAAAATATTTACATATTTTTAAAATTCTAAACTTAAAAGAAAAACATAAAATAAAATGGAAACAAATTATTTGTATTTTTTAAGAAATTAAAACAAACTAAATTAATAAGAATATTTGAACATTTATTGGTTTAATAAATAATGAAACTTCAACCGTTCATTGCTACGTCGGATTACCTGGAATGAAACTTCAACCGTTCTTTCGAATTGATTTTAAAATAAAATAAATTATTCAATTAAATTGAATCAATAGTTTTTTTAAAATAAAATAATTAGAATTTAGAAAAAGAAAAAGAAAAAATAAAAAGAATGTCATGCTCACACGTTTTGTTGGAGACGTCTTGCACGTCTCAACTAAACATATTAAATAAATAAATTTATTTATTTATTTTTATTATTTACATTAAATTTTTGTTCAAAATAATGAAACATCATTTGTCTCATTATATAAAAGGATAAGGTTTCTAGTGGGTGGGAATTTTAATCTCTTTTTTAAATTAAAAATAAATAAATAAATAAAAAGCTTAGAACTAGTTGTATGTCCTTTCAAGTAGGGGCCCACGGCTTCGGGACCAGAGTTATGTACCACGTGGAGGGATTTCGTTTACTAATTTCCCACGCGCCATAAAGAGCGCGTGGAATATGAGTGGGTGCGAAACACATGCTACGCGCGTTGTGGTGACGTCACGATGATAGTGATACAAAGGGTTTCTTTTAAATTTAATTTATTTTTGTGGAGTAAAAATTTCAATTTATCGCGAGATGATATCGTGGAAAATTGATACCTTTATTGCCTCACATTATATGGATTATATTATAAACCCATATTATTATTATATTTTTTTTTAAATTAAAACATGTATAATATAACAGATATAATGGTTATATAAAATTTGTAACGTGTTCATAAATTATTTAATAATAATTGAGCTTTTAATTTTAACCTAATATTTACTTTAATATTAAATCTAGTCTCTATGGCTGATTTATTATGAAAATTATTATTAAGATTTAATCAAATTTGATTAAAATTAATTTTAAAACACTAAATTTAAAATTTATTAAAAATAAAAATATTAAAATCCATAAACTATAATTCACGCTTAAGTTGTTAAATTTAACTTAGTCACGGTTCCTTCGCACTGTAACCCTTGTTTAAAGAGGTTCGTAGGGTAGGGGACGAGGAAGCCTTGTTCGTTTACATTTCTGCTTCTAATTTCAATCCTTATCTCCATAATTTCTTATCGACTTAGATTCATGAGTTTGAGAAATTTTGTACGCCATCTAATGAGGTTTATCGATGTTTTTGTCGAGTTTTAATTTAAATTGTTGTGGGAAGTTTAGAGGCCATTTCAAATTGAAGAATAATTTGGAATTGGATTGAGGTCTCGTAAATCGAAAGACAATTAATCTTTGTCGTTGGAATTTCATTCAGAAATATATAGCAATTTTCCATTTCGTTTCATATTACGATGTTCTAAGTTGGGTTCGGCTCGGCTCTTTGAGTGTCAATTTCTATCCATTAAGGTACGGTTTCCTTAGGCTCCTGCTTATACACAACTAGAGAATTGGTACAATCCAACGAAATGAGTTCATTGTCCACACTAGTCACATAATATTTGACTGTAACAATTCAGGTCTCATAAATGCATGTTGCATGTTCGTGTTCATGTATGCATGTCTAACCACATTAGACGGGCTATATATGTCTAAACTCAAATTAAGTTTAAAATAAATAATAAAATGTTGATGAAGATACGTGACGGGCCAAAGTGGACAATGTTTGCTAGTGGTGGCTTTGGGTTCTTACAAAATATTTTGTCCGTTTTTGCTCATTATGTATCGTTGTCAACCTCACGATTCTAAAACGCGTTTACTAGAGAGAAATTTTCACATCTTTGTAAGAAATGCTTCGTTTCCCTCTCCAACCTAAGATCTCAGAATCCACCTCCATTGGGGACCCATTGTCCTTGCGAACACATTGTCCAGTGTCTAGCCTGATTCTATTTGTAATAGCTCAAGCCCATAGTTAGTAAATATTGTTCACTTTGCCCTGTTACGTATAGCTGTCAATCTTACGATTTTAAAATGGGTCTGCTAGGGTATTAATTTCGTGAAACATATTTTCAAATGTTTAATTAAGATTTACGTCTCAATTTCAATAATATGATTTGAAAATTACCTTCCAAATAGTTAAAAAAAAAATTGTTAATAATAAATAATAACTCTAAAATAATAATAAATAAAATAAATATATACATATATCAAAATTAATAATAAATTCATATACTCAATCTAGTTCTAGGAGAACTAACGGAATCTAACCCAATCCAAATAAATTTATAACTCAATCATAGGATCATATTTTTTTGAGTCACCAGGTCTTTTATAACTTAATTTTATTTATGTTTATTTTTTAATATTTCAAATTAACACAAGACGTTTGTTAAGAATATTTAGTAATAAATTATAGTTGATATTTTATTATAAGATAAATATCTAATATTTGTCTTATTACCACACGTATCTTTCTATTTATTGTTATTTCCATTTATTACTATTTTCATATTCTTGTAATTTATTTGATTATAAATAAAATAACTAATGATGGATTAATCAAACATTTTTATGGTATCAGAACTCTCTCGGTTTAACAACCCCGATCCTTTCTTTTCAATGGCTTTTGAATCATCTAATCTTCTTCTCTACCACCCTTGCTGGCTTTGACGTCGCAGGGGCAGTCTACATGGCTGTCGCAGGCGGAGCCGATTGATTACTCTTCGGCTCCACCCTATTTTCCAACCCAATCGATTTTCCCCTTGGCCAATATAGTCTCTCTTATTTTCTTCCCAATCAACATTTCATCCTTCACATAAACCCTAATCTCAAGATCCTCTTCTCTTCAGAAATATACGGAATCTCGACAAACCCATCAACCTTTTGCAGAGATTTACCTTCGAAATCTAGGTGCCGCACTGGCCTTTTCGCCAACCAAGTTGCCGCCGCCCTTCCTACCAAAATTGGCTCATTCGCCCAATGTGGCGACTCTTCCAGCTTCAACATTGTCTTTGTCCCTTGCTCTAGGTTTCCCCTTCTACTTCTTGGGGTTAGACATATTCTCACCAAAGTCAAGGCAGCATCGTCTCTAAGCGACCCCAATCCCTCTGCATGGGTTAGACATATTCTCACCGAAGCCAAGGCAACATCGCCGTTGAGCAGCGATCCCTCTGCAATTTTCGATGACCAAGAAAGCGCCTCCTCTGAAACAGGTTGACATCTTCACAAAAAGTGTTTCTCAACCTCTGTGAATTTTTCAGATCTAAGCATCACGTTCGTTTAAATCTGACGCTTAGCTTGCGATGGGGTGTTAAGGATATTTAGTAATAAATTATAGTTTACCATATAATATGATATCTTTCCATTTATTGTTATTTTCATATACTTGTAATTTATTTGATTATAAATAAGATAACTTTCACACTATTTAAATGTGGTGGATTAATCAAACATTCTTAACGTTTAATTCCGAAAAATGCAAAAGAGATAGTACAAGATGTTTTTAACGTGGTATAGTTTTCAAACCTACTTCACGAGGCAAGCCCATAGAATAAAATTAAACGATCAAATATAAATAAGTTATATGGATTTAAAAGACGGCATCTGATATCACATTTGGAAAATTTAATTTATTGCATAAAAACAAATATAGAGTGAAGGTACGAGCAATATTACAATCTCGCCTTTACAAATTGACACGGGTCATTTTATACATCGATATCCTTTGATTTACCATATGGTACTATGATGAGATTAATGGTAACAAAAAAAAAAAAAAAAAAAAAAAAAAA